>NW_027185887.1:809667-927527 GCF_028583685.1 Petaurus breviceps papuanus | reverse complement strand
CATTTCCACTTGGAAGAATTATAACAATAATAAAAAACTAACAGACAATGAATTCCTGAATTAAAAATACAAAATTCCCAAATATCCTTGAGAATTTAATGGATAAATGTACTACAAGCAGAAGCATCATCACAGATAAAATTATTGTCATCTAGATATAATACTGACCCATAAAAATTGAAAAACAAAGGTTTGTTTTCTAAAGATTGTCGTCATGCCAAATACACACAATCTCTAAACTATGTAGAATGAAAAGTCCTCAGAATGCAGAGTTAGCAAAAGAAATCAAAATCACACGTGAACAGGATAAAATACATCTTCTAAGTACTTAGTCTCTGTTGGCTACTAGACTTGTTCTCAAACTGCATTCAGTGAGCCTACAGTTGACCTTATAACCTTATATTTGTATTCAGTCAGAAAAACTAATAATTTTTATCTATGTAATAGTTTGCTGAGCATTAAACATAAAAGAATGATAGTAGGACAACCATCTGTCCCCAAACCATTTCTATCTAAGTTCCATCAAATATAAGACGAGAAGAACAACAATTATAATCGGCATTATTTATGTGATGCTAATAGGAGGAAATGACATTTAAGTTGAACCCTTAAGGACAGGCAGAATTTCAGGAGTAGGGAAGGAAAATTTCAGGGACAGAAAATGTTGTGAGCAAAAGCATGGAGGCAGGAAAGCATAGGAAATATTTGTGTATATTAGTTCAGTTTAAAAGACACATAGGGTATATATGGAAGGAGATAAAGTTAGAAAGATAAGTTGGAGTCAAATTGTGAAAGGCCTTGAATGCCAGGCTAAGGAATTGTTTCTTTAACAGTGGGAAACATTTGCTTTTGAACACTGGAACAATATAATCATAAACTCATTAAGAAGATTAATTTGTCAGCAGGGTATAAAATGGAGGGATTGGTGTTTGATGGCTCTTGTAATAGTCTAGATGAGATGACATGAGTCCCTGAGATAACTGTAACAATTGGAATAAGCAAGTATGGGAAAATAGAACACATTCTACAGGGACAAATTTGATTCTACTTGGTAAATGAATTCATGTGGGCTTTGAGGTAGAGGGAAGATTCAAAGATGACTCTGAGCTTATGGTCATAGGTAAAGAGGTAAATAGTGCTACCATTAACAGAAGTAAAAAAAAAAAGTTAAAAAAAGGAGCATAATTCATAGGGAAGATGGTAAATTTAATTTTAGGCTAAAAAATAGCTTATATTTATATAATGTTTTACCATTTAAATGGTACTTTATGAGCATTACCTAACTTGATTCTCCTAACAACTTGTGAGACCAATAATGTTAGAGTTATTCTCACTTTTACGGGTGAGAAATTAAGGCTCAGGGAGGACTTATCTAGGATCACATAGTAAGTGCAGTCAGAATTTGAACCCAGGTCTTCTGACACTAGAACCAGTGTTCCTACCACAGCATTCCACAGTGGCCTCTTTACATTAACTTGAGATGCTTAACATCTAGGTACAGTTGTTTAGTAAATGCAGTTGAGTGACTGATGGAGTAAAATACTAGGGAGGATAGGAAAAATGGGATCAAAAGTACAGGAGTTAGCCTTGGCCAGCAGCAGATCAGGGAGAGGAGTTTTGAGGTATGAAGAAGCAGAATGGCAAAGACTCATGTCAGATGACCTTGAGATTCTTAGTAAAGGGAGTGGTCAAACCCGCTGCTGAGAATGTAGGGGATAGGAATGGAATAGGGAGCTTAAGAAGAGAGGAAGAAGACTGTGGGGAGTGTGGAAGATGAATAAATGGACTGATGAACAGCAGCAAGGGTTAGGCTAAAGTTTTTTCAGAGGGATAACCCATCATACCTTTTGAGCTTTGTAAGGAGCATTATCACATTCCAAGGACCTTCTCCTATAGGACTGTCTACTTATGTGGCCCTGTTTCTGGAAGGTTCTGCTTTTATTCCACTTCTCTGGAAGAATCACTCACAGATTAAGCTTAATTACCTTGATATAATCAGTTTCTAACTACTCTTACTAGGTTCCACTGGAACCAGTAAATCGAAATAATTCCACTATGACTTCCTGCCCCAAATAAACTACTTCTTCTCCAATAGACCCTAAAAAGGCCCAATCTCTTTACAGGCATGAAATATACAGATGGTACAAAGCTGGAAGGAAGAACCACTTGAGTTGAGACCCAAAAAGATACTGAATAGCTGAGGCTTTGATTCAAATCTACTAAGAAGAAATTTAGTAGGAAGAAATTACATTTTTTATATTTGAGTTCAAATAATCGACTTCACAAGTAGAAATAAGGATGGCCTGACTATATAATAGTTCCTGTAGAAAAAAAAAGTCAGGGAGTTTTAAGCAGATTCCCACTAAAACTTCAATATGGGTCAATAGTGTGGCACAGTCAGCAAAAGAGGCTAATGTGATCTAAAGATTGTATTAATAAGCAGGATGGTATCCATAAAGAGACAGGAGATATGATTGTTCTGATGTTCTGGGTCATAACTCATGTAGAGCTATGTGTTCTTCTTAGGACCATATCTTTAAAGAGGACATGGATGAGTCTGCAGACTGTTCAGTAAAGTCTGAAGTCTGAAGCAAGAATAGTGAAGAGCCTCAAGATCACTTCATATAAAGATTAGTTGAGATATCTGGCTATTTAGGTTAGAGAAGACAATGGGGGTAGGTGGGAATAGGGGAGAGCTGTCAACAGATATCTGAAAGGTTGTAAGAAGAGTAGGACTAGACTGGTTCTGCTTGGCCTCTAGAAGGCAGAACTAGGAGCCAAGTACAGAAGTCCCAGAGAAGCAGATTCAGGATTAATATAAGGAGGAACTTTGCAATAGTGACATCTGAAAATAGAATGAGGTGAATGCCTCTCATTAGGAATTGGGGCTGTCTGAGCACTTGTTGACATTTTCTGGAATGAATTCTTGGTGAGGTACAGGTTAGAACTGTGGGCTTTTGGAGTAACTACCTGGTCTAAGGATCTGTTATTATGAATTAATCTTGTAATTTTGCAACTCAATTTTCATAGATGCTCAGAACAACTTACATGCAATAGCAATTCTCCTGGTATACCTAAGGGTTGAATTCACAGAGATCAGGAAGAACATAAGAATTTTTCCCATTTAAAGGAAATGAAAAAACTGAGGCTCAGGATAGCAAAGTAGCTAAACCAGGAACAGATCACATTTCCTAACTCAGCGTCTGGGGCTCTATCCAAATAACACTTCTTTATGAGAGAAATGAACAAAATTTTGGTTGACTAATATTTATAAATAATACAAATGGTATTTTGTATATGCTTTTAGGATGTGATTCATTGGCACTTTTTTGAATTAATAAAACAAAAATGAGTTGGTGATTATTAAATTAGTACAGTTCAATACTATTCCTGTCCATTATCAGATGATTTTTAAAAAGAGATTAAAAAAGGCCTTTTAAAAATACATTTGGTCAAGACTATCAGTTTATGGCCTGTTTCATTTCTTGCCAGCAGACAGCATTAAAAGTTGTAAAACTAAAACAATTGCTTTCATTTATATCTCTTTCAGATTACTCTGATAGCTGAAATGTCTGAAGTTCAAAATCTGTAAAGCCTGTCAAATTATAGAAACATGTCTCTTTAAACTAAATGTGAAATTCCAGTAATTGAAGTGATAAATCTACTGTTTTTGTTAGGGTACTTTTGATGAGAACTATAGTAGTAAATTAGAAATTATTCTCTGCTGTTATATCATGGTAAAAGCCTTTCCATTATCTGTTGTCAGTCACTAGGGATGGGCAAATAACTCAGTTGTCAATCTGGCTAGGAAACCGAAAGTTCTGTGAATGATCAATAAAGGAGAAAATATAAACTCCATTATCTTCAAATAATTCTTTAGACAACTCTATGTTGTTTTTCCTCCCTTTATTTCAGCACATCTCATTTATTCACAGATATATTGGAGATCTTAGAATATTTCATTTTTTATAGCTAGTTATATGTCACCTTGTTTTCAGATGGTATATGTGTTACATTTCAATAAGAATAAGCATCTATACCTTGTTTGCTGAGTATAATTTTACACATGATACAGACCTAATTAAATTACTAATAACTACCACCTACATTTTATTATTGATTTTTCAGCTATAGTATTTATTACCTTATATTTCTCCTTTAAAAGTCTATTTTTTCACATTTTCTAATACTGAACAAAAATAATCTGCAAGCTATAACTCTCCCCCACCCTCTATTCTGAGTAAACGGCAAACCAGAAATCAGCATCACTGCTACACTCCCAAAGCAGTTAAGTCTGTAAAAGACAAAAGGGCATGGAGTATATATAGACCAAAATCCCAATCAAGACAATCCAATCAGACTTCATCAAATGTGAGATAAACTATATACTTTAGAATGTTCGCCTCGATTATTGAAACTAGGTAATAGGAAGCATGTTTCTTAAATTACCATTGGATTTCCAACTCACTGGTGTGGAATAGTTCTTATTATATAGGTACATGGCATTACTGAACTGATTTTCCATTCATATCCAGATCTTTAGACATTATGTGAGAGTAAAAAACAGTTTTATATAGAGAAGTGATTTTCAAAGCTCACTTTTGACCTTTCAGCATTAGAGCAGAGGAGGTGAAGAAAACAAATGGTGGTGGGGGAGAAGGAGTAGACTGGGGAGCAGGGCGGAGGGAAGAATATTTGAAACTTTTATTGAAAAGAGGAGGAAAAATCCAGGATAACACAAGGAAAAATACATTTGTAAGAACACCTGTTTAACACTCATTTCTTTGCTGTTTTTTTTTCTTACACCATATAAAAACATTCAAAAGAAATAAAGATCTGGCCATTTTAAGAAAACAAGTGATAAAATGGGAAGGGGTTGCTCACTGGGCTCTCTGGAGGGCTGCTTATATTAAGAAGAAATATAGAATTTACAGAATGACAAAATGTTAGAACTCAAAATGTCCTTAGAAATAATTTAGTCCAACTTATGGAAACTGAGATCCTGATGAAAAAAACTGTTACTTATTTGGCAAAGCAAGAACTTATGGTTCAGGATGATCTAATTCTTTTGGATTTAAATGCAATCTAAATCTTTAGATTTTAAGTCAGACAGTATTTTCTACTACGTTATAAACAGGACAGTTATGTTAAGGAGGTAATTACCATCTGTATTCTAAATAGCAGTTTTAAGAGCTTGGGAAGAACAGAACCTGATTCTTCAAAGTGTCTAGAGAAGTCTATAGGTGGGATAAAGATCAACAAATAAATATTTAAGAGAACCTAGTTCATAATAGTTAAAAGACAAGTAACTTCAATTGTACTTTGAAGATTTTATTCTAGTCTTGTTGCATTTCATGATTTATAATCAGAAACTTGTATTAGAATTGTAATTACAGAGCAAAAATGAACAATCTAGGGGAAGGAAATAAACATTTATATAGTGGCTACCAAGTACCAAGCACTGTGCTAAGTGCTTTTTATAAGCATCTCTTTTGAGCCTCATCATCTACTTCGTTGTGAGGTAGATGCTATTATTATCCCTATTCTACAGTAGAGGAAACTGAGGCAATAGTGGTTAAATGACTTGTCCAGAGTCACACAGCTGGTAGGTGCCTAAGGTTACATTTGAACTCGGGTCTTCCTGACTCTAGGTCCAGTGCTCTATCTACTGCCATCTGGCTGCCTTTGTGCAAAGGGAAGAAACATGTCACAAATCTGAAAAGATAAGCTAGTCAGATTTTGAAGACCTTTAAACAAAAACAAAAACTGAAGGGTTTGGATTTGGCCTTAGAAGAGCTACTAGAGCGTTTTGGGTAGAAGAGTAACATGGCTAGACAGCTGCCTCTGAGCTTTATAAGCTATCATTTAAGTAACCATAATTATTTTTATTGTTTTAAATGGAGGAGCACATTAAACGGTATAGCCCTGCCTCTCTCGTCACACAGATGTTATGTAAACTAGATCTATAGTTCTTCCAATGAGCACCACTTCTTGCTTTGTTGTAGTTATGGAGGTGTGGGCATAATTACTAAATTTCAGAGCTAGAACGATCCTCATAAACCCTGTATTTGTATGGTTCCTTTTGCAGTATTCCAGGTAAGTGGTCATCTCAGCCTTTACTGGAACACTTTTATTAGTAGGGAGCCTATGGCATCCTCTAGTGGTCTATTTCACTTTGGGGCCACTCTAATGACAAAAAAAAAAATTCTTATGTTAAGCTTGAACTACTTTGGTAATATCTCCACCCTTTGATACTAGTTGTTTTGTCTCCTGGGCAAGCCTACTAACTTTCATATGATAGCTTTTCAAATTCTTGAAGACAGTGATAGTATCTCCCCTAAACATTCCCTTCTGCAGGTGGAATAGCTCTCCTTTCTTTAACTGATGCACACATGGCATGGTCTCGAGATCTCTTATTTTGATTGCCCCCTTTGTAGGCCCAGAAAAAGGGATAGAGAGGGTAATCCCTCTATGCCTTATGGTTGCATCGGTTATGAGGAACTCCTGATGATCAAACTTCTACCAATGCAAGTCTACACCTTCTCTGTAACTTTTAGAGTTGTCTAGCACTGGGAAGCTGTGACTTGCTCAGGGTCACAACCAGTATGTGTCATAAGTGGGACTGTATCCATTTCTTCCTGGATCCTAAGTCTGCTTTGAGTCCCACTTAAAAGTAAAAATAATATAGAACAAAAAGCAAACTCTCTAAGGGACTTGCCCCACAAGTTCAAATCCTTTCTGGTGATAGAAATGCCACAGTATTGCACAATTATCTCGAGGAACTGAAGTAAAACAGAAATAGAGTTTATTACATTGCCAATGTGCAATGTATATAAAGCATTTTGTAAAATTCAAAATCCTAATAAAAGTGAGTTGTTTTTATTATTGTTCCATTTTTACTGATCCTCAAAGCATCATGCTAAATGTTGAAAGTCAAGAAAAACTGGTCAGAGGAAGAGAAAGGTAAAATGGAAGAGATAGATAAAGTACGCCTTGAATTTAATTTATTTAAATTTTCAAAATATAGAACTTATTCTGACAATGTTGTTGCATGTGCATTTTAGATTGATCCTAACTCCTCAGGGATGAACTTGAGACTGCTAGGGTACCGTCTTTCTGTCACTTTCAGAGAATAAATCATGCTTCCTTTTTATCATGACTCCAATCCCCTCAAATTCACACACATTTCACTCAATGTGAATGCTTTTGTTTTTCACCTTGCTTTATGGGCACAGATCCAGAAAACATTTCTGTTGGCTTTCCTTCCCCCAGTAACTAAGCCACATTTCTTTTCTTTGAGACAAAAAACTGTTTGGGGGCTTTTATTAGAGAGGGACAGAGGAAGAAATAAAAGAGCTAGAAAGTAATAGGGATTCTTTTCTCTGCTGCCACTTGGATCTGTCTTTGACAAGGAAAAAGGGGGGGGGTGAACAACAACTCATCATTTAGCAAATATGGATCTGTGAAAATTCTTGTTTTGAAACATCTAGCATTCTCTAGGAAGGAGAAAACAAGTTTTCCTCAAATCCTTTATTTGAATTTTCATGGAACACACTTTCCTAAAATTGCCCACATGTCGATGCATCTATTTTTCTTTTTAAATCAGGCATTAAATATGCATCCTGACTCCCACATAGATGATCTGAAGCATAGGCAAAATGCCTTTGTATTCAATTACAGACAAAATAAATATGACTGAACATTGAGAAATAAAAAAGTATCAAATACTATTTGTATTTATGAACCCTTTCTTCTCTTACTTTTAGAAGTTATCGTCCTAATAACAAGTTAGTAAACTTTTCTAAAAGAAAGAAGAAAATTACATTAAAATAGAGGTTTTGATTTTCAGAAACTCTGATGAAGACTAGAGAATTTGGTGTTTTCTTCCTATTGCTGTAGTAATCAGTAGTTATATACCTGATTATCATTGTACCATTTTAAAAATGTAACCCCACACAATTTAGAGATATTAAAATAATTTGAAAAATTTCTCTAAGAATCTAAAAGGTGAATTTAGAAAAAAATATACTGGTCTAATTTTAATAGGGAAAATACCATTCTTGGAAATTATTTTCTGATTCTCCACCACCAAATTAAAGATAAATTAAAATGACCAGAAAAATTCCATAATAAATTGAAAAGGCAAACAAATTTGTACTTAAATCTACCATGTCATTCTCTTCAGTTCACTTAAGATGTTTTAGGCCAGCTGCACTCTAGTAAGACACAATATGTTATGGTATTACTTGGGCATAACTAATTAAACTACAAGAAAATAATTCTAACCTTGTTGATATGATTGGCTTAAATTTAGCACTTAGCAAGAGTCTGGCACATGGTAGGGGCTTAATAAATGTTTACTGATTGATTACTGAAATCAGATTTTTAACAATAGTGGGAGGTAGAAGAAACATTTTAAAAAACTTTTTTGTAGATTTTCTTTAGAAAGTAATGAAAATAAAAATCCAGATTTGGCAGGAAAAGTGTGCACTGATTGATTAATCACTATTATCCAATAATTTTCTTCAATGATTTTGTTTCTTGGTCATTCTGGAAAGTGTTATGATAATATACGCAATGTGTATAAAGTGTTTTGTAAAATTCAAAATCCTGATAAAAGTGGGTTGTTTTATTATTATTCCATTTTAACTGATCCTCAAATCAGTTGAGTATGGACTAAAATCCAACTGGTTGAAAATACTGTTAACAGAAAGTATTGATAGGATATTGACCACTGGAGTAGAAGGCATCCTGTTAACCAAACAAAATATAGTTTTAAGTTTTATAGGTGTAATTGATCACCTAAGCACCTCAGTAGTTAGGGAACACCTTGTTTTTCTAGATTAAACTGATTTTTAATACAGATAAATGTATTTAAGAAAAATAATATGTATGATATATACTTTCATAAATGCCTGTACATGTGTAGAGATTCTAACTAGATTCCATATAGTTTGAAGTTAGAATTAAATGTATATTAATCTGTTCATGTTTTTATTAAACTCTTATTCTCCATAAGAAAAGAAGTTAAGATCTAGGAAGAATTATTTAAGGGTAAATATGAATTGGTCATTAATTAACCAATAATTTACATAACACATTGACAGAAATCTGAGAGACAGTTTGTACAACTACTGACATTAAAATAAATACTATTTTAGGTTTTAGAGATCATACAACAAAATAAAAACAAATTCTACATTTATTCAATGAAGCCTTTACTAAGCATTTGCTATGCATATCTGCTAAACAGCTGTGGCAAATCAGATTAAGCTTTTTAGTTGACACCTGATTTCTGCTATAGCTGTGTGACTTTAACGCTTCCAGGAGGTACGTGTTGCTCTGAGTTTTCCTATAGAGCAGTGAAATCTTCCTTATCACCCTATTCATCTTTCTCATTCTGACAGTTCTCACCAATTTTCCCATGTTCTGTATCACCCATGCAAATACAAAACACCCCAAAATATCACACACTTCTTACAGGTGCTGCTGGCACCCAATAACTAGTACACTATAGCTCTAGCCTTTGCCAGTAGATCTTTAAGGTAAGGAGGAAAGGAGTGAAGCCAGAAAACAGATCAACTAATTTATACTCATACTGACCATTATCATCAACAAAAATTCAAAGGCTAACAAAAATGCTAGGGACTCCAGCTGTAGTTAGCCATGGTCATCCCTTGAAATTTCTATGGCAGTCTTGACTCCCAAGATTACAAATATTATTATAAAATGACACAGGACAGATAGTTCAGTGTATTAAAATTAATGTTTCTGCACCTTAATCATTATGTTTGTAGTTGGATTGTGATTTTATTTTATTTCATTTTTATTTTTAAAAATTATTTAGTATTTTATTTTCTCCAATTACATGTAAAAACAATTTTTAACATTGGTTTTTTAAAATTTTGAGTTCCAAATTCTCTCATTTCCTCTCTTCTCTCATGGAGAAGGCAAGCAATTTGATATAGGTTACACATATGCAGTCATGCAAATCATATTTTCACATTAGTCATGTTGTGAAAGAAAACAGACCAAAAAAAAAAAAAAGGAAAGGAAGAAAGAAAAAGAAAGTAAAAAAATATGCTTCCATCTGCATTCAGACTCCATCAGTTCTTCCTCTGGAAATGGATAGCATTTTTTCCTTTTGGAATCATCTTGGATCATTGTATCGATGTGAAAAGCTAAGTCATTCACAGCTGATTATTGTACAACATTACTGTTATTCTGTACACTGTTATCCTGGTACTGCTCACTTCACTTTGCATCACTTCATGTAAGTCTTTCCAGGTTTTCCTGAGAGTATCCTGCTCATCATTTCTTAAAATAGCAAAATAGTATTCCCCTACAATCATATCCCATAACTTGGTCAGCTATTCTCCATCGATGGGCATCCCCTCAATTTCCTATATATATATATATTGTACATATAGGTCCTTTTCCTTTTTGGTTTCTTTTTTTTAATCTCTTTAGGGTACAGACTTAGTAGAGGTATTGCAAGGTCAATGGCTAGACTAGATTATTCACTAACTATCAAACTCTTAAAGATTGGATTTTTACAGGAATAATATTTTTACGACCAAATATAAGAAAAAAAGACCAAATGCAAGTAATATATTTAGTGGCAGAATGGATCAAATTGAAACTTTTATTCAAATGGTCATTTTGGTTCATTTATATAACACTGGGATTAGCAGAGAACAAACTACTTAGATCATAACACTTTCTACATGCTATTCCTCTGCTCAACATCTGCTTAAAAATTTCGGGGCTTCTCCTGGTTAGAAATTTTTGGGAGAATCTTCATAGTCTTGTCTCATCTTATCTATTCAAATTTTTATCCTATTACTCCCTAATCCAAACTATGATAAGGACATTTTTGCTTGAAAATACTATTTTCCTTTTGTGCCTTTGTTCTGATTACCTCAGATCCACAAAGAGAGGTGAATTCAAATACCAATCCCTGATGAAATCTTCAGTGTCTACTACAGTTTACAATGAATTTTTTTCTTCTATATAACACTCTTTTCTTTCTGAAAAGACCTTGATTTTCTATTGTCCATACCACTTGGACATTGCATTATGTACATATTTCTACTAATTAAGTGCACAAAACTTTAAGCTCTTTGAGGTCAAGGATCATGTTTTAAACTTTTCTGGAATCCCCCCATAGTCCTTTGTGCATATACTGAATGAAAACAAGGTGTTCAATAAATGCTTAACAAGTCTTCCTTTTCACGTATTTATAACACTTTATAGTTTACCCAAGTGCTTTCCCCATAAAAATATAGCATAGATATCCTTATGTCTGGATAGGTAGAGAGTTTGAAAGTTTACATGTTTTGTTCACAATCAGAGCTAGTGTCAGTGTTGAAATCCAAATTCCTTGGTTCAAAGACCAGAAGCAGTGTGGTATAATGAAAAGGGCTTTGGCCTGGGAATCTAGACATGTGCCCACAAAGAATACTTGTTTATCTCCTTAGCTTCAAGGCAACAAGGCTCTGCCTATAAGTACTGATTAAGAAAGAAAGATTCTCAACCTAAGGAAGGCGTTGGGTTAGCTAGGATACAAACACAAAAACAATGCATTACTACTTTCTGATGTTAATGCTTTTTCCATGCTCAACTAAGATAATATTTATTTACAGAAAAGTATGTATACTCCAAGCAGAATGTAAGTTTTAGGCGTTGTGTCCCCAGAGCTTAGCACTGAGCCTAACTACAATAGATGCTTGATAAATGTTTGTTGAATTAACATCTAGGGAGCACAATCCTAGAATTTAGGCTGAAAATATTCTCCCTGCAGCTCCAAGAAATCCTCACTAGATCCCAGGACTAAAATCACTTGAACTGTTTCTCCTGATATCCAGTGAAAGTCGAGGATAGCATAATTCAGCGGAAAGGGCAAGTCAGGAGTCTTGGTTTTGGACATGAGCCTGTTACTAAGTAAATAGCAAGTCAATCCTCTTTTCTGGGTCTCAGTTTACTTATTTATAAAATAATGGAATTGAAAGCTAATTTCCAAGATACTTTCTAGCCCTAAAATTTTTATGATTCTAAATTGCTGCTCTCCTCTAGTTCAAGCCCTGGATTAACCCAAAAATCTCTTCAATTTTTAACCTTAAATCTCACCAAATTGTTTTGTTTTCTCTCAATATGGTTTGCACTTCCTGTGTAAAGAGGGCCATATTGACACCAAGGGTTCTTTCCAATTGTTATTCTGTCCAAGTTAATTTCTTGGCCAGAACAATATTAGCATTCTAATGCCCTAATTTGTATCCCATGTATGTAACAATAATACTTTACATTTATGATGGTGCTGTATAGCTGACAAATGCTTTCTTGTACACTATCTTATTTGGATCACAGAAACAGTTTCAGAGTTAAAAGGGACACCTAGTCAGTCTAATCCATAGTGATATACATAAAGAAATCAAAGCCATTAGTAGTAAGAAGAAGAGTTAAGAATCAAAAGCAGGTTCTCCAATTCCTAAGTTTGGTGCGACTAAACTTATGCATTAGTAGATACATTAAAAAGCTCTAAGATGTTGATGCAAAAAAAAAATTTTTATTCCATCAAAATGGAGGAATACACATAAAACTTCTAAAATAAGAATGCATGTTGTAAGTAGAGAGGACATTATATTAAGAATCAAAAAACCTGGGTTTTAAACCCATTTCTCAGCACTTAACACATGTTTCCTGACTGACTCACTAACCACTTTAACTTCCTTCCTCACGTGTAAAATAAAAGACTGTATTTGATAATATCTAAGGACCCCTTATAGACCTTAACATCCCATGGTTCTATAATTCCTATTCTCCAAAGGGAATTTGTAAAAGGAAAAGTCCAAACTGTTTATCTTGGAATTAACCAAAGGTAGAGTGTGTACTGGATTTCAGGATCTGCCATTTCCTGCCTATGACCTTGGTCCAGGAACTGAAACTTTCTGGGTCTCAGTTTCATCACCTATAAAATGAAGACTAGATTATATTCTATAAACTCCCTTTCAGCTCTAAATCTGACACTACAAGAGGGTAAGGAGGATTTTTCTTTATTTCTTTTGCTGATACCCCAGAATTTATGCTCACAGAATGGTAGCAAATGGGAAAGAACAAAATAAATTAGAAAAAAAAAAAGCTGGGATGAATTGGTTTAAAGGAAGAATTAACCTATATAGGCAGGATCCTCTCCTGACATTAGGGGAGGAGGTTTGGCATGGTTTGGCATAGTCCTTTTCTTGATGATGTAAAACCCCAACCACAATGTACCAATAAAGCCTCCTACACTTCACCTGTATCTCCCAGCATAGTTCATTATTCAGTGCTGTATATTCAGAAGCACCAAGACACCCTGAGGGAGACAGGAAATGGCATGTGCCAGGAAAATAAAACCACTATCACTACTTCAATCAACATTTTCCCTCAGACCTCATAGAAACAGCCTAGGACCCTGGACACAAAAGCCCTGGGAACAGCAATGTCCCCCACATAAATTCCCTTTAAGCCTGGCCTCTACAGTTAATCCTGAAGGAAGCAAACAATGTAAAGAAGGGTCCATCTTCCTCAAAACCCAACAATACCAACTGTAGACAAATTGTCACTGATATGTAGATAGCCCCAAGAGTCCTTGCAATGGCAGTACCCCCCAGACCGCTGGTCCTGCTTTTAACCCAGTCTTTATGGTCATCATCTTGAGTAGCAACTTCCATAGAGATGGAATAGAGATGGGATGCCATCTGTAGGATGAAGTATCCTGAGAGAGGGGCAGGAGGCCACCAGTTCCAGGCAAGTCAAACCAATGCAACTACTATCTACACTACCACCTAAAGCAATACCTTCTCTCAGAACCTTAGAGAGGGGCCTGCATTCTGAACCCAAGAGTCTTAGGAGTAGCAGGACTCCCCAAAGCCTTCTCTTCCTAGAAGATTGCCCCATCTCATTCATCTCTTCCTAGAATTGGTCAATACTTCTCAGGCCAGCCATGTTCACTTCTTTAACTCCGGACTCTCTAGGACTTCTTTCTCCATTATGCCATGTTACCCAACTAACCCGGGCACCTTCTCTCAAAACACAAGTTTAGAGGAGACTGTTACTCCAAAACAATGACAAAATCTCAAAGAAAAAATGCATTCTTGGCAAAAGTCCAAACAGAATTCCTGTAAGAAATAAAACAAACAAAAATTAAAAAAAAAAAACCAACCCTAATTCTGTGATTCCTGTTGATGTAAGTGAAGGGAAAACAAGAACCTAAATTAATATAAAGAACAGGTGTTTCATGAGGGTTTGTTAAATTGAACTGAAATGATAGGAAGAAAAGATGAAATTACTTAAAAAATTAAGATGGAAGAGGCATTGACAGAGCTAGATGTACACGGCTAAAATTAAGTGGTACCTACTCAAAGTCTATCCTAATGCTTGCCTCTTTATTTCCGACTTAAGAACTGACCTTATATAGTCCCCTGCTTCCACTCTTTAAGACATTCAGTCAGACTGGCTGGAATATAAACTTTAGAGCTACAATTTGAATGTCAGCTTTATTAGACCTTTGTTTTAGCAAATTAAGAGGGTACACCTTGATAGGATGAATCATTATGCTTTAAAAAATAATTTATACTCAGAATTCAACACGTGAGACAAATAAATAATTGCATTCTTCTTTCAATCTGTGGTAGATGGCAAACGTGCCATCTTACCCAACCTAGATTAGTACAGAAATAGAACAGGAGCAAAAAGAAGTGGGGTTTCTTTTTTTTTGAGGGGCAAGGTAGGGGAGAGCTTGACGATTTCAGGAGAAGAGGGAAATTTGAGTTTGGAGGAGGAAGGGAATGATAAGAAAACTGTTCAAGAAATGAGAAGGTCAACTAAGACAATCTCACTATAAGTAACATGATCAAATGCTTCTAGGGTATTTTACTTCTCTTGAATAAGTCAGATCAGCAGTTTGCAACTAGAAATACCCATGCCAAAGGGTGGCATATAGTATCTAAGTGAAGGTCTAGCCACGGCCACTGCCACTGCCACTCATTTTCAGGAGGCAACTTACGTGCTCTGCCTTCTGTCACATCAAGATTCTGGTTCCTTCCCTGGCTCTATGGAAGTTATAACAAATATAAACAGAAGCTCTGTATTCGGTTCTGGTTATCATATTTTAGAGACAGTATTGGTAAACATAAAGAAGGGGATGAATGACAAAGCGAATGCCTCAGGGTCATGTCATATCAGGATCTGTTGAAGGAAGCAGATGGGATGTTTAGTCTGGAGAAGAGAAGACTGGGGAGTGGGAGTACAGAGGAGGGGATTCAAAGTATTTAAAGAATTGTCAAGCACTTAAAAGGAGAGTAGATTTTTTTTCATAACTCCTAAAAAACTTACTAACGATCAGAGCTATACAAAAGCACAATGGATTTCTAGAAGAGATAGTGGGTTCCCCTTCACTGAAGGTCTTCAAACAAAGGCTGGATAATCTCTTGTTGAGTCTTATTCATAAGAAAAAGGTGGGGCTAGATAACTTTTTAGGTCTCTTCCAACCCTGGTATTCTGTGATACACTGGGAAAGTCTCATAGTCAAGTAAAAAGAGTTTCTCGAGGAATGCACACTAATCCCATTAAACTAATATAGCAACTAAAAAAGACTCCAGATTGAGAAATACATTACATCTTTTAGGCTCCCAGAAAATCATTTTACAAACTATGAAAATCAGAATATTGATCAAGACTTTAATGTCTAAAAATAATTAATGTGTTTTCTACAATTTCCAATTTACTCCAGGATTCTAACTCATGCTTTGAGTTTAACTAGAAATTATTTAAAAGTTTTGGTTTTTCAGTAAGCTTTTGGTTTGCCAGAAGAGACACAAGGAGAACTTTTTTTTACTGTTTTCTCAAACATACCGAGTTTCCCCAATAATAAGACACTGTCTTATTATTTTTTTTGGACAGAAAAATACCAGAGGGCTTATTTTCAGGGGAGGGCTTATTTTAATGAACATTGACAGCAATTTTAATAAACAGGTAAATGTGAACAAAAAAATGTACCTTTATTCAATAAGCAAATCACTGGGGAAGAACAGGATGACGCGCTCACTGCTGCAGCTCTGATTGGATGCAGCTCGGGGCGTGGTGTGTGGTTCATGGGGGGGGGGGGGAAGGGAACGGTGCATACAGAGGGTACCGTAATGTAGTGTGTAGCGCAGGCGATCACCTTCACTACAGTAGCAATCTAAATAGGGCTTATTTTCGGGGGAGGGCTTATTTTAGAGGAATCTTACACAGTAAGGGGAGGGCTTGTTTTCGGGATAGGTCTTATTATCAGGGAAACATGGTAGATGAGAGTGTCTAAATATTCCAAAATAATAAATTAATAAGCAATATAGATAAACCCATAGACACAGTCCATAAACAATCTAGTCAAGTTTTAAACATTTCTTCCCAACAAACCTCCCAATTAAAAAAAAAATATGTGCATATTCAATTTCAGAACAATGGCAAAGTTTGGGAAAGATCTGGGCTGATGCAAATTTTTAGCTGCAACTCAACAGAAAACCTCACAAAAAAACAATAGCTCTGTTGTAAATGGCAAGGCCTTTTGTCTTAAAGACCAGAAATGCAACAGAAACAAAATATAATAAAAAATGAAAATTCAGGTACAGGAATTATGCATTTCATACTGAATAATTATTTCTGTACTGCCCGTAAATCCTCTCTGGTAAGCTGTGCATCTAAAACTCATCGAACTGCCAAGGGGTAAACGCAGCTCCATCCATCACGCAGCCACTTGACAAATACATTCCATAATAGAAGTTTATTTTTATGGGAGGCTGAATCAAGGACTTTCCCATGCATACAAAAACTTGTCAAAATTATTTATGAGTCTTGCTGAGACACACAATATGTCATATCAAACTCCTATTTTCCTTCCAAGCACAGACTGTCAATATCTCTGCTACTATCAATAATGTGGAACACCGCTGCTATAGGCCCTCAGGATTTTGAGGTCATTTGCCCATCCCAGACTGCTGCCAGGAGCTGTCTCTAACTGCAATGCAGCTGAGAAGAGGTGTATTTACAACCTCTATGAGGTGTAGTTCAGGTAAGCACTTGGGACTACATTCAAAGGTTTTGCCAACACAAAATAAACTGGAAACATATGCCTGAAAAATTACAGTTCATTATCCTTGGAGTTAAGAAAATAAAGATTTTTTTTTGTCTTTCCTCCATTTAGGAAAGAGTAAAACTTATCAGTGGTATGCAGTTTGATTAAATAAATCATCAAAATCAATAAAAATGCCCAATCCAGATAAAAATGTTAATATTGATTAAGTTAATGGGAAGATAAGACTGTCTTGGATAAATGAAAGCATTATTACAAAAGTTGAATGACATGGTGGCAATTTTGGGAAATTGGAAATATTATTTTGAAGCTGAATCCAAAGTAACTAATACTCCTGTATGTGTGCAATATTGATGGGCAGAGAAATATTGACTTTTAAGAATCGATTAGCAAAAACTAATAAAATATGAAGTATTTTTGGAGGCTGAGCTAGACTGAAAGAAGACTAGCTTTAAAATAGCTATATGCAAATGTAGAAGGGGATGGATGGAAAGGGGTGCCAAATAATTACCTTAGTTTCTCCTTAATAAAAACAGGCATGCATGAATATCTGTATCATTTGCTCAGTAACTTTATCATCATTGGGGTATGTTATATTTATTGATCCACTTGCTACTTCTACCTCTGTGCCTCTTAGCAAATCATTTAACTTTTCTGCACCTCAGTTTCTTCATCTATAAAATTAAGGAGTTGAAACAAATGGCTTCAAACATCCTTCTATGACTACATTTATCATCCTAAGATGCAGATTCTTTCTGTGGATAGTAGCAACTTCGGTAAATGCATGTTATGTTAGCTGTCTAAACCCCTCATGGTGAAGAGGGCACCAGTCAGAGCCCTAGGGCAGTATTGTGCTAAGTGAAATCCTCCTATCATAAAAGAGTTCATGTAGCTTCTAAAGAGTTAAATGCACATCCAAGGGACAGTTTACCCAGGCAAATGTATTCAGAAGATGACTATTCCTTTTAAAAATCCCATTTATTTCCAATAGGGCCCTCTACTCCAGTTTAAATCTGTTTTACTTTCTTGAGTGCCAACAGAAAGAATGGATTGAGTCATAGACCTCTAATTTTTCTCTTTAGGAGGTCAGAACTGGAGGCTACTCCACTTAATTCAATGCAAAAAACCATTTGTGTATCTACCAAATAATAAGTCATTGTGATAGGCACTTAAGATACAGATGAAGCAGTCTTTGCCCTCAAGAAGCCTACATTCTGGGGGCGGCTAGGTGGCACAGTGAATAGAGCACTGGCCCTGGAGTCAGGAGGACATGAGTTCAAATCTGGCCTCAGACACTTGACACACTTACTAGCCATGTGACTTTGGGCAAGTCACTTAACTCCAGTTGCCCTCCAAAAAGAAAAAAAAAGCCTAGATTCTACTGACTGGTATGATGGGAGGATACTATAGGTACTGTGTACATAAGTAAACAGAGTGAAAGGAGTGAAAGAGAAAGGGATCTTGACGGTGAGAGGGGAGAGGAATACTTTCAGCCAAAGCGAAAACTATAAGCAGGAGAAATGGTATTTCATATGAGCCTTGAATAAATATAAAGTTTCCAAAAGACAGATATGAGGAGGGTATGCATTCCAGATATGAGAGGAAGACAGCCTAAAAATGGGAGATAAAACACTGAATTCAGAGAAAAGCAGGCTGTATAGTTTTGTTGGAATGTTGTATGCACTAAGGAGAAATGAAGTTGGATAGGAATATCGGAACAAGAACTTTGGAGAACTTTAAATGTTAGGCTAAGTAGTTTGTATTTTATCTTAGAGGCAATGGGCAGTAAGTGAAGGTTTTTGAGCAGTGAGATGACATGGTCCAACCTGTGCCTTAGGAAGGTAAAATCTAAATATATTTTAAAGAGGATTACAAAAGAGTCAGGGTGGGAATATTTATGTTCATGCCATAGAAAATAAGATAAATTAATTTGTATACTTTCTTCTCATATATACTTTAGATTAAAAAACAAATGGTGGATACTATGCAGAACTATATCCAAGGGCACAAGAACTTGTCTAAGAGATGCAAACGAATCTCTACATTAATAATGTAAAAATAGAATCTTTCAAGGGTAGAGGGCAGACTATGAAACTATTCAGCAAATTCTGACTTCAGTCCAAAGCTGTCAAACAAACCCAGTCATAGTGGTACATTTCAAGTGTACTCTGGGTACAATTCA
Organism: Petaurus breviceps papuanus; assembly: GCF_028583685.1. Taxonomy (NCBI): domain Eukaryota; kingdom Metazoa; phylum Chordata; class Mammalia; order Diprotodontia; family Petauridae; genus Petaurus; species Petaurus breviceps. Next base: position 908,235 of record NW_027185887.1, on the reverse strand, counting down.
AATTCAAGAAACAGACCTTTGACCACTATCCAGAAAGTATATTTCTTTAATGTGATACTACAAGCAAAGAAATGTCTTCTGGCTTTTAAAATAATTATTGAAACATTTTTTGATTAGTATTTCAGACATTTTGGTCAAGAAAGGTATCAACTTATGTTTGAGAACCTAGAAGTGATGGTGTGCAGCAACAAAACTTATTTCCATTTCTATCTTCTGTGACAAACAAAAGAACCATGAGCAATTTGCCAATATTTATGCTTTATGATAAAAGAATAAAAGAAGCAATAACTTACACTGTAATGCTAAGCTGATGAATGTATATTGTAGACCAAACTACTTAATGTGAGAGAGCAAGGGCAAATATTGTTCCATTAACTATTCACTGGTACCTCTAGGGGAGCAAGATAGGAGTAAGAGTGAGGAAGTATGGAAAAGTAGGAGTAAAAAGGGAGAAATATTAATGATAGCATTATCACATTAGAAAAATGGCTACATCTGCACTGGTTTATAAACCTCTAATTAGCATATTTCTTAATTGTAACATTCTGATTATAAGAGTCTGCTAGGCAAATTATGCAAACTATACATAGGAGAATAGATCCACATTTTAAATTGAAGGGTATTTAGTTAACTGAAAATTTGGAACTATAGCAGTGATTCCACATACCTGATGGTAATTAATTTTTTATTTTACTCCTTTCTCTTTAATTATCCTAATCATGGACTTTAAGGCCTTTCTTATATTCTTTCCATACTTCTGTACATTAGTTTGTGATCTCTTTTCTTGTCATGGAAATTTGCACGTACAGAATTTGTAATCTTTGCTGCCACAGCCAACAGAGCCTGATTATGGTAGTAGGAAACTGCATGGGAGCTATAGGAAATTGAAGTATCACCTAAATTTTGCATGCACGTCAATGCAAAACTAGAATTAATCTATTTTATTTTATGGACAACATGGGAAGAAATTAAGATATGTTGTACTTTCTCTTGAATATTTTAACGTGTTTATCCTGTCCCACTTTAGGAAGAATTTTAACAAGTTGGAGCACTTAAGAGGAAAGTCAAGGTGGTGAAGTGACTAGAACCATACCACACAATGATCAGGCAAAGATAATGAGGATGTTTAAAACCTGGAGAAGGGAAAACAGGATAAATGAAGTGTTGTCATGGAGAAGTGGTGACAGATTTCTGCTTGGCCTCAGAGGGTAGAACTAGGAATAATATTTCAAAATTAAAGAAACACAGAGTGTGGCTTCATATAAGGAAAAAATAATGTCATAATGACAGGTAACCAAAAACAGAAGTAGCTGCCTTGGTAGGAAATGGGGTTCTAAATCACAGAAGATTTATAAGCAGAACTGAAGAACCACTTGTTGGTGATGTTAACACAGGGAAATCTGTTCAGGTACTGGATGAACTAGAGGGAATTTATTCTGGCATTGGCTGAGCTAGAATAATTCTGATAATTCTTCTATTTATGACCCTATATCTGCCATTCATTGGTTCCTCAAGGACAGAGATGCTTAGCCCTTTTTGTGTCATGGACACTTTTGTAGTCAGGTGAAACCTATGGAGCCTTTTTCAGAATGTTACTTTTAAGCATCCTAGAAGAGTGCTCTGTATCCCATGATTGTTAGCTGACTATTTGACTAACTGCTGATCTATATTCAAATAACAGACTTCTTATTAACAGCTGTTACCATGCCATTTTTTTTTAGCTCAAAAACTAGTAATAATTCTCTACCATTTTTGCTACCTCGACTGGCTTTGGAAAAACCTTCATAAAATTGGTTATTTCCTTGCTATATCTGACCTATTGAATTTTATTTCCTGTTGCTCCCCTACACGTCAGAGAATCAGAGAAGTGATTCTGATCCTTGAAAACAGCGTGCTCACTCTTCTCTCTGAGCATCTGCTCATGATATTCATTCACTGTGTTCACATATAGTTATAGACAGTGAGAATGATAATCAAAGATTAAAATCATAAAGGTTCTCATAGGAACTCAGATCTGATATCTTTAACTTACAGGTTCACAGGACAGGAGAATTGAAAAATTCCCAGTTGGCTGGACCACAGGCCACAAATGAGGTCTCCATTATCTGCTATGGCCAAAAAGAAATTCATTACCTGGTAGCCAACCTTCTGGTGATAAGCCTCTGTCCAAAAATAGGCAAGTCATCAGATAAAAGAAACAGTCAATTGCTGGCTTTGTTCTTGAAACTCTTTTCAACTTGGAAGGGTATGTCAAAACCTGTACTTAATTCAGTCACCTTACAAGAATCCAGAACCAACTCTAGGGCACAAGGAAGTATTGGAGTAGTACTTTAGTTCAGAAGACTCTGACAGCCTAAATTTTGGGTAGCTGACAGGTATAGAGAGAGCCAGCAAAACAGACTGTGCTCTGGTTGAGTTCCTCAATTTGCCAGTCCTGATGAATGATGGCAGTTGCCATTGCTGAAATGAATTTGTATGGTAATCTCTAATTATAATTAAGAGAGCCAAATAATCAAAAGGGGGTAGCATTGAAATTTAGTCATCTGAGCTAAAAAGACAGAAATATTACTAAAGGACTGAATTACTACAACTGACATGAAAATAAATTTATTCAGATTTAATCGTCAAGAATAAGAATACCATTAAAATCACATTGTTGAAAGGTTTATCTTATTTATTTTCTTGGTAGGCGATGGGGAAGTATAGTGTACATTCTTTTTTTAAAATTAATTTTGTTTGTTTACTTTAAAGTTTACAAGATTCAATTCCACAATTCCTTGAGTTTCACTTTTTGTCCCCCTCTTTCCCCTCCCCCCTCGGCGGCATACAGTCAAGTATAGGATCTGTAAATACTTTCACATTATACATTAGTCAGGTTATAAAAGACAGATTGTATCAGATGGAATGAAAAATGGTAAAGAGGGCATAAGACCAAACAAGAAGAGGAAAAAGATCAGGTATTTTGCTACCATCTGGATATAAACTCAGTTCTTTCTAGTTCTTTCTCTGGATGCACACATTTCTCTCCATCATGAGTCTTTTGGGATTGACTTACATCACTACATTGCTGAGAAGAGTCCAGTCTATCAAAGTTGGTCATCACACATACGTTGTTATAATGTACATTCTTGAATGGGGAGAGATAGTAAAAGTAGAGTTATTGACATTAACCAGATAATCGTGTACAAGATAGTTTGGGAAGGGGAAAGCTATAGGTAGGAGCCAGTTATGAAGTTATTGTTTTCGTCTAGTTGTAAGGAAGAAGCAAGGAAATGAGTATTTTTAAGTATTTACTCTGTGCCAAGTACTATACCGTGTTTCCCCGATAATAAGACACTGTCTTATTAATTTTTTTGGACAGAAAAACACCAGAGGGCTTATTTTCAGGGGAGGGCTTATTTTAATGAACATTGACAGCAATTTTAATAAACAGGTAAATGTGAACAAAAAAATGTACCTTTATTCAATAAGCAAATCACTGGGGAAGAACAGGATGACGCGCTCACTGCTGCAGCTCTGATTGGATGCAGCTCGGAGCGTGGCGTGCGGTTCACCGGGGGGGGGGGGGACGGGACGGTGCATACAGAGGGTACCAGTAGCAATCTCAATAGGGCTTATTTTTGGGGGAGGGCTTATTTTAGAGGAATCTTACACAGTAAGGGGAGGGCTTATTTTCGGGATAGGTCTTATTATTGGGGAAACACAGTACTAAGGACTGCAGATACAAACAGAAGGACCCTATATTCCAATGGGATAAAACAACACATTAAAAGGAGTTAAAAAGCTTAGGGATTGGAGAGGTGGAAATAAAGGTACTTATGGAAACATGGTTTTGAAATCTAGAAAGTCAAGGAATAAGGTTAGGAGAGGAATGAAGGCATTTTTTTTGTATCTTTTAATAAATATATGTTTGGTGATTTAAAAAGACAAATAAACCACAAACTCAGTGGATAAAAGGTCTGTGAAATGGGGATAATGATATTTGTAATATTTTCATCTCATGGGATAGCTATGAGCAAAGTACTTCAAAAATTGTGTACTATTCTTATATAGGATGTTTCAAAAATCTTGGTACAATTTTAAAACTAGCTTAAAACTTGTAAAGCTCTTTACAAATCCTAAAATACTTTATAGATTGCTAGATTATTTAAGTTAGCTTAAAACTGCATCAAGCCTTTTGAAATGTCCTGTATAGTTGTAATAAATCACAGAATGTAATGACAGTGTGGGTCATCACAAAGTTTAAGAAAGGATTACAAACTTTAATGGGGCTGACTCCATCTTGATGGGATAAAATATGCAAAAGCAATCTGGGGCAATAAAGCATCACATTATACATATTAGTCATGTTAGATGTTCTGATATAGCACCAAAATGAAGAAGCTGCTTGGAAGAGTAGACAGGTTTCCATCATTCATAAAACAAGTGGACAGTATGGGGTCATAACTATGACTTTCTTGAAGAATTAGGCTTCTCTTGATTTAGCATTAATTATGCATTCCTGTTGGGGGAGGAAGGGAACTGATAACAACTAGGTTACAATTCTGCCAAGGTTTTGGGGTAGAGATAATAATAAGGGCAACAACAATAATAGCATTTATCTATAAAGCCTTTTAAGGTTTGATAATAGCCAGCATTTGAAGATTTGCAAAGCACTTGACAAGTATCTCATTCTATCTCACAACTCTAAGGAGTATATCCTACTATCACCCACATTTTAAAGATAAGGAAACTGAGGTGTGTGTGTGTGTGTGTGTGTGTGTGTGTGTGTGTGTGTATATCTACACATATATATATATACATATATATATATATATATGTCAGTATCACATAACTAGTAAATACCTGAGGCTGGATTTGAATTCAGATCTTCATGACTCCAGATCCAGCACTCCACCCATTACCCCATCTAGATGCCTGTAGAAAAGATGTGTCTAATGGTAGAGAGAAGCGCAGTTAGGTGGTGCAATGGATAGAGCACCAGGCCTGGAGTCAGGAAGACTCATCTTCCTGAGTTCAAATCTCGCCAGACACTTACTAGCTATATGACCCTGGGTAAATCACTTAATCTTGTTTGCCTCCATTCCTCATCTGTAAAAATGAACTGGAGAAGGAAACAGCAAGCCACTCTAGTATTTTCATCAAGAAAACCTCAAATGGGGTCATAAATGGTTGGACATGACTGAAAAACAACTGAACAACAATAATGGTAGAGAGGGCCTTTTGTGATAGAGCTACTTGAATCCTTCATACAGGGGGAGCTTGTAAGGTTTTCAGGATTTTGCCCAGGATTATCTTTACTCTAAGAATGAAAGAGGACCATATGCACTAGTCTACCCTTCTTGCCAGGCTGTTTCACTGGTCCAGTGTCTATTGAGGAGAGTTTTGTTGCCTACTTCAATTGCTATAAGAAGTAGTTATGTGATATTACAAGTTGTCTTAGTTTTTAAGTATGGAAGTGACAGAGAAAACTATCACTTTTTTCTTTTTTTCTTTATTTTTAATGTTCATTTAAAAAAATTTTCCTCTCCCCCATTCACTGGGAAGGCAAGCAATATGATATCAATTATACATGTGAAGTCATATAAAACATATTTCTATATTCAACACATTGCCAAAAAAACTCCACCAAAAACTAAAAGCTAAAACGCAAAAAAACATAAAGAAAGTAAAAAAGGTGCTCTTCAATCTGTTCATAGGAACACTCTGGAGACAGAGAATTATAGAAAACTAACATTAAGCCTCTTGCTTAACTTCACTTGGAGTGGGAATATAGGTTTTGAAAGTCAACTTGAAAAGAATGCTCAAGATACAGAATTTTTCTTTAAAGATACATTTTTACAATTCTTAAGCAGAAAGATATCTGTTACTTATAATTAGACCAACTTTGTACATTTTCTGATTGTTTTATTTGCAGAAAAAAATGTTCAAAGTTCACAAAAGTATGAGAGCACACAGGTATGGAAGAGGGATTTAAATGAAGCCTAAGTCTAAGCATAAAAATCTGGCAATTGTAGTTACTGTTTAAAAAACAAATAAAATTCAAACTGTCACTGAAATCTCTTTTGTTGATTTTCAGTGTCCTTTTTTATTCAGTTTTTGAAAAGGCAAAAAGAATGGGTTGGCATTAAAGTCATCTTTTGACAAAGTCTTTTAGAATCCCAAACCACAAATATATAAACACTTATATTTTAATGTTTGGTGGGTTTTTCTTTTCCGATCTTACATCTGCAAACCACTTAAGCAAACATTTTCCTTATCTTCCTGTCAAGCCTAGTAACTTTGTTAGTAACACTGTAGGGCAGAAGATAGCTACAAAGCTAACACGGGCCCTCTAATTGTTAAGCTCTTACAAGGGCTGAACCTGATCATTCAATGAATTGTTGAGTTGATGGGATTCGTGTAGCTGGTTATAAATTGATAATCTAAATTAATTGATTCAAGCAGAAATCGATTTTGTAACTCCTTGAGAGCTTGTAATAATGCTTACCTCCTACTGCTAGCTGCATTCTCCGTTTCATAAAGCTGGTCGGAAACAGCTGGATTCAGGTGACCTGCTAGCTCATTAAATCTGTTACATGTTCCTTCTGGTAAGTGATATTAAGCTGAAATGTCCTTACGTTGATTTTTTTCTTTAATTTTATGACAGAAATAACCTAATTTGTAACACAAAATAACAATCTCCTTGGATTACTTTGCCTTGTTAAAATATTTTATGCATTTTTCATTTACACGAAGGTAATGGAAAAACACTTAAACTATCTGTTATTTAAACCACAAGAGATATGTTACTGAAAGTCTGATAGCTACAAAAATGATTGTCTCTTCATAGTCTTTGCTTAATATCTGTAATAAAAGGCGGACAATTCAATTCATCGGTTAGTAAATAAAGTACGATAGTTTTTATTTTATTTGTTCTGCATTGAAAGAACTAAAAATCAGATTGCTTTTCAAATTCATTTAGAAATAGGGCTCATTACTTTCCTTTCCTCTTTCTAATCTAAAATGTCTTAATGTCCACTTTGAACCTTACATTTTCTTCATCAACAGAAGATGCAACCTAATTCTGAGTCCCAGATTAGAAAAATCATTCTCCATGCTGTCCTTTCCCTGAGTACTAAGAGGACTGGGACGTGAAGTGGGTTGAATAATTGAATCAGAGCACCTGCCTTAATACATCTGAGACGATTAAATACTTGTTTCTCAAAGCCTCTTGACTTCATTTCTTCTGCCTAAACAAATTTTCAAAGAAATACAACCTAAGAGCCAGAACCACATAGCTAGAAAATGTCCTGAGGTTTCAAGTGGTCATTCAATATTTTTATCATTGGATTAAGTGACAAGATTTTACCAAATAAGGGAGGGAACTATTCTACCTTCTCCTCAGTTAAATAACATTTACAGGAGAAAATCATAAAATTGTTTTATAGTTTCAAAAGCTCCAAGAGTCAAAGGTATCCTTGGCAATGCCTGCCTACTTCTCACCTCCTCCCCCTGCATTAGTATAATTTACCTCAAAACAGGGATTTCATGATTATGACAAAAGATTTTTTGAAATTCTACTATTATAATTATTTGCTTAATAATAACAGTAGCTTTGGTGCTTTTTCTAAATTCAGTCCCTGCCTTTTTTCTTATTACAATCTAATATTACTTCCAAAGAATTGACTGAAATTTTTAAGGCGATATAACTATTAAAGATAAAATTGAAAACAGCATTATTAAAGTATTAAAATTAAATGTACTTAATAAAGGCAATTCATCCTTTTAATTAAGTGACAGAAGTCCTCCTCCCCCATACTATATTGATTACCAACTTTTGCTACTGTGCACATGAGTTGCAAATAATTGAAAGTAATATAAAACAGGAAGGCACACTTTCAGCTAGCTTTGTAAATATTCATCTAAGGTAAACCAGAATATCTGTATGCTAACAAACCATTCCTTGTTAAATTTCAAAATAAAGAAAAAATGAACATTATATATGTATATGTGTATATACTATGCTATGCTATGTATATGTGTGTGTATATACATAAATCAATCTGTAATTAGACAGAACTTATGGAACCTCTTTCAGATAAATTCATTATGTATAATGAGGTTTTTCCTAAGGAAACCTTTCCTGATCCCACCAGTTGTTAGCATTCTGTCCCTATGAAAAGTACCTGTATGCTTTATATTTTACTTCCCCATTTCCCCATGCATTTTCCTAGTCAAAGGTAAGCTCTCTGAGCATAGGGACTATATTGTTTTTGCCTCTGAACACTGTAGGCACCTAATAAATGATCACTGAATCAAACTGAATAAAAGAGTTAGTTATGAAGGATGTAGTCCATGGGATCTCATCTTCCTATCTTTCTGCTAGAATATAAGTATGCTTTAAAGTTTCAGATAAATTTGTTCACTTTCTTTAAATGTTTTAATCTAGAAAAGATAAAACTTCTATATTTAGTAAAAATCCCAGGGGGAAAGAATAAAAACAATTCTAGAGCTGATCAAACAGTGAGAAATTCTAAGACTCTTAATATTAGAGTAAGTTATAGACTCTAAAGGAGAATAAACTAGAGTTATCCACAATATTCCTATTCAGAATTTATAAAATTAAATCTCAAAGTCTCAAAGACTTTGAAGTATTAGCGATTACAATTTTTAAAAGTGTATTTGATGGTATTAAAGCATGTACTGAAGATCTATAAAGCCAGTAACTTTATGATGAGATTACACTCACTATTTTTGTCATAAGTGTAGCATTACTTAATTTTTGGCCCACAGGGAGTCGGGAAATGTAAATAAATATTAAATAGACAAGATTTTTGACATTTTAAAAACAGGAGACTGAGAATATAAGAGCTAATTATTTCCATAATTCCATTCTATCTATCAAGACTTTCACTAAGAATTTTCCTCGGCTCCTCATGCTTAGCAGGTAGTAAATCCTGCTGTTTCTAATGTCACAAAATATCTCAAACTCATGGTCCCTTCCTTTGTATAGCTGCTACTGTCATTCATCCCCCAGTGCTTGAATTCTATGAAAATTCTTCTTACCAAATCTCTTTCATAAGTCTCTGTTTTCTTCACTTGGCCCTACATGCCATTACCTTCTCTGATGAGAACACATTTCTCTCCAAAAACTCACTTGGGGATTTATATTCCCTGGACAGCCTGTACCATTATCTGGTGTAACGGATTGAGTGCAAGAACCAGTGTTCAATTCCCATCCCTAACACTAGCTTTTTATCCTTGAATAAGTCACAATTTCCTGAGTCTGTTTCATTATGAATCTATAAAATTCAGTAGTATCTACATCATAGGGTTGTTGGGAAGCTCAAATGAGATCTTGTATGTAAGGTGCTTTAAAAACTACAAAGTGCTCTACAAAATGGTATTTATTACCATCATCAAACTCAAAATTCTAACTTGACCCATTTGAACCCATCCCAGCATCAGCACTGGATAATCACTTTTGTCTCTGTTCTTCCAATTTACTGTCCCATATTTTTGGCTACATTATATCAGATACAGATTAGAAAGCTGCTTTCATACCATTTATAAAGGCTTCCTCTTTTCTATCACTTCCATTTCAGCCCTAGTCACTTTTTATCTCAGAAGCCTTTAGTAAGCACACAAGAGAAGCACTGAAATCTTTACCAGGAGTTTTCATTTACATGCACTTATTTAACTGCCCAACACTGCAAATGTTTAAATATTCTGGCTAATTATTAGTGGTTCTGTTTGCATCATATTTTAAACCCATTCCATGACTTTTCTATAGCGATTCATCTAAGAGCAAACATTGCATGGCACTTTGGGTGTGCTCAAGAAATAATTAAATAAATTAAAGTTAACTTGGCTGAAGATTGCCTAACGTGCTTCTTTGTATACGTAACACAACTGTTCTTTGTTTCTGAAGATGATGCTGACAATATTATTGTCCCTATGAGAACATGTGATTAAAAAAAAAAAACCAAAGTGTAACCAGTATGTGAAAACTATCTTTGGACCTATGACAACAGCCACTACTTGCAGGTCACTATGTGTGGCTCTGTTTCTTCTCCTAAAAGAATGACCTCCTCTTTTATCCAAGATGAATCAATTTGTCTTTCACTGCTGCACACCAGTCTGGTTTGTCAGCTGCTGAAATCGTATTTGTAGGAAGCTTAAAGTTGTTGTCCTCACAGCATTTCTTTTGTCCCTCAGCTTCTGTTTCTACCTCTCAACTCACCATACGGTAATTTCTTGTATTTTCTGCTGTCCTTCATCCTTCATACATGACCAGCTAAGTGGAGATGTGTTGAAACAAGTGTTGCTTCTGATCTTGCCAGAGGCTATTGGTGTCAGGCAGGGGGAGACATGATCGACACAAACATAGCCATCTACATAAACAGCCATTACTTTGAATTGTTCCCCAGAACCATGTAACCTGGTAAATTTGCAAATCCTGATTCAGCCTGCTGAGTTGGATGATGTAGATGAGAGGGAGAGAAAGAAGAAAGAGGTTCTAGAACTTGTCTTTTACAATTAGACTACAATGAAGAGGGGATTCCTTTATGGGTAAGGATTAAACTCTAAAATTCTGTGATTCTAGTATTAAAATTCTGGGGAATTCATTTAAAGATAATGCAATAAGGCTCACAGCTAATCATCTTTCAGGCTTAATATTGCTATAGGAGAGTACTGAAAGGTTAAAGTGAAGAGGGACTAATGATCTCCTGAAATGATGACTGAATATGGTTACCTTTAAAGAAATTACAAATATTGGGGCGGCCAGGTAGCACAGCAAGTAAGAGCACCGGCTCCAGTGTTGAGAAGACCTGGAGATTGAATCCCGGGCTCAGACACTTAGCACCCACCCAGAAATACCTGGCCGTGTAACCTTGAGCAAGTTACTTAACCCCAATTGCTTAGGGGCGGCCAGGTGGCTCAGCGAGTAAGAACACCGGCTCCAGTGTTGGGATGACCTGGATCAAATCTGGGCCCACCCACTCAGCACCACACCCAGAAATAATAACTGGCCGTGTAACCTTGAGCAAGTTACTTAACCCCGATTGCTTTAGAAAAAAAAAATAAATTACAAATATTATGCCTGATCTGTCTTTAACATCACAAGTGGAAATCAATAATAACATAAAGGGACAACAAATTGTCATGGAAAATTTTAGCAAGCATCAAGGGTGAATACAATAGCAAGGGTTTTAAAAAACGTTTTGGCACTTCGGTGGACTCTTGATTTCATCAGCATGGGTCCTCTCTTCACTCATGCTATTTCCTAATTACTTATATCTCCATCATCCAGAATCACAGAATCCTGGGAGCTTAGAAGTTCTGTAGTACAACTCCTTCATTTTCCTGATGAGGGAACTGGGGCACAGAGAAGGGAAATGATACTCCCAGGGTCATATAAAATAAGAGTTGAGAGTAGAATTCAGGTCTTTTGGTACCAAATCCAGCCCTCTTTTCCTCCTCTAAATTTTCCTTTTTTTGTTGAAGGTACCATTAGCCTTCAAGTAATTAAGGCTTGCAACCTCAGAATCACCCTTGACTCTCTCCTTTTCCTTAACTTCCATATTTAATAAGCTGTCAATTTTTGTTATTTTAACTCTATATTGTAGAATTACATTATATAATTTCTATATTGTATAATTATATTATACAATATAAAATTATAGATTATATTAATATATATTATATACTTTCTATATTATATAATTTCTCTCCATTTAGATACCAATCATCCTGGTTCAGGCTTTCATGATCTCTCTCCTGGACTATCTATCTATCCATTAATCAACAAGCATTTGTTAGGCAATTACTAAGAGCTAAGAGCAGAGGACATGAAGATAAAAACTAAAGCAGTCTATGCCTTCAAGAAACTCACATTCTAACTGGGGAGAAAACATACACAAACAAAGATCTATACAAAGAAGACAGAGGATAATCTTAGATGAAAAGGCTGAGGAAATTAGGGGAAGTCTCCTACAAAAAGAAGGACTTGAGTGGAGTCTTAAAGAAACCATGGTTTGTTTCCAAGAGGCAGAGATGAAGAGTCAGATCACTGCAGGCATGGGGGACAGCCAGTGCAAAGGTATTGAGAGAGGAGATGAAGGATTATGTATGAGGAACAGCAAGAAGGCTGGTAAGACTAGAACACAGAGGGCACAGAGAGGAATGCTATGTAATAAGGTTGGAGAAGTAGGAAAAGACCAGATTGTGAAGAGATCTAAATAGCAAAGAGAAGAGTTTCTATTTGATCAGAGAAATAAAATGGAGACTATGGAGTTTATTAAGTAAGGGGTTGGGGCTGATGTGGTTAGACCCATCCATGTTTGAGGAAAACTTATTTTGGTGCTTGGGAGGAAGATGGATTGGAGTAGGACCTTACTGGAGGATGAACTGAGGAAGGGACATAAAATAGGAAGCTATTGTCAAAGTCCATAAGAGAGGTGATGAGGGTCTGAAATAGGATGGTGGCTGTGAATGCAAAGAAAAGAATATAAGTGAGAGATGCTGTAGAGACAGAAAGGACAAAATGGTCCATGAAGGTCTGGTCTGGGTTCAAGATGGGGAAACAGGAGGCATCAGAAAGGCAAATGACAAGATGTTCACATAGGCCTTGGTTTCCTGGTGAGTGGAGTGTGAAGATCTGGGATGGTTAGATATCACCTCTACAGCAAATAAAGAGTTGGATTAAAACCCCAAAGAGTTGGTACATATATACATCTTAGATGGGACTGCACATGGAGAACCATATTATTTTGGTGATGTTATATGGCAGAAGTAGAGCTGAAGGGTACCCAAAGGCAAATGGAAAGACGTGTTGAGCATAAGTAAGTTGCATTACATTATCAAAGAGAAATTGTGCAAGAGAATTGCATAAAGATATCACTACAGGGATGTATGACCAGAAAAGACAGTAGTAGGTCAATCAAGTACCAAAAAAAAGGAATGTGATGAACATTGTATGTTTCATTGCTAACTATATAATACTAAGACAAAGGTCTCCAGGAGACTGAGTGGATTTCCTATGGAAGGTTTGCTCAAGGGCATAGACAAGACTTATACAGGATGAGAACACATAGATGGAAGTACCGACATATTTGAGACCACTGAACCATCAAAGTATGAAGAATATCTAACATTTATATATTGCTTAAAGGTATGCAAAGTGCTTTTTACTATATTATTATTTGATCCTCACACCAGTCCTCCAAGGAAGATATATTTTACAAATGAAGAAACTGAGGCTGAGAGGATAAATGACTTATCCAGGGTCACAAAGCAGGTGTCTGAGTCAGGATTTGAAATCAAGTCTTCTTACCTCAAAGTAAATACATCAAAGTGTATTTATATCTCAAGCCTGCAGTCCCTCCATCAATTTAAATTTCTTTGGCATTATCTCTACTTGCTGAAATCTCAGCTGGCCTTAGCTACTATTACAATTATTATTTGTAATATAATTCCTCCTATCATTGCTTAAGGAAAACTGGATCATTACATAGTTAGTAGAATAGGAAACAGGCAGGCTTCTTTTATCTAGGACAGCGCATCTCCTTAAGAACTTACCATTAACTTGTGTCACCTAAAATTCTGTCTTGAATAATGACATGATGACAAGTTTACAGAATTGTAAAAACAAAAGTTTAATCTAAAATTCAATTATTATCTAACAAAACTTAAACTTTAAAACAAAGACTTTGTAAAAGTTTTCTATACTAACATTTTTGGCTCTGTAGCATGAGATGCCAGTTCCTACTACTGAACATCTCAGAATTCATCACTCTTTATTGAATAACATCTCAGCAGCCCCCTTCACCTTCACTGAGCTACAAAATCTCTGGGCCATCTGTGTCCTGGAGACAAGGGAGGACAGAACAGCATTTCCCTGTCCCCACTAGTTCAGTTGACATTCTTTAGTAAAATATACAAATGAACAGATTGTAGTTCATCTATAGGGCAGCTCCACATTTTGGGAAAGCTGTATGGGGCAGAAATCATACAATGCATACCGTTCAACTATCTGAAAAATTGGATATCAGAATTAAGAGTTAAATGTGAATTTCCTGTTTTGTTACCTGAAATAAGAGTTAATTTGGTATTTATAAAAAAAATTTACCCACCAAATTCCTTTGCAGAAATGGGTTCAAAAGGAGCTCAGTCCTTAACATTTTACATCATATCATGCAAATTTGACAACCTTTGGCTGAAATTTTCAGGAAAACCTGTCAATTTTTCTTTCCCTTGGAAGAGATTTCTGTTGTCATATGTAAGATTTCAAAAGTTTAATAGCACACAGAGAATAGAACAGAATCAGAAAGCATGTCAAGGCAAATAAATTCCAGGTATTTAAGAAAAAAATGATAGAATTAAGACAAATTTTACTATAATGACTACAATTTTACAGTATCCCTTGCAATTGCTCTATTTAACCAAAACCAGTCATGTTTAAACTCCGATGAGATAGGATAAGTTACTCAAAGCAACAGTTTAATGATGGGCTTAATATACACAGAAGGATTTAATTCAAATGCATATAAACTGTTTTCAGTTTTGAATCTTTATATTCTATGGCTCCAGCTACCTTATGTTTAAAGAATGTTTACTGCTTTTCTCAGTAAAATCTTTCAAACATTCCATTAATAAACAAGATACAGAAACTATGTAGATAATGTTCTCTGAAAATAACTAATATTATGGAGAAAATATAAAGCTGGTAACAGAAGATTTGAAAGATACTTATCAGTTTAGGGTACCATTCAAAATCCTGATTTTAAGGTGTCTTTGTATTCACTCTGTTACAGAAAATGGTAACAAAAAGAGCACATCTGAAGAAGTTTCTGTCTCTTTCTTGTTCCAAAATCCAAGAGGCAGAAGATTAAAAGGAAAATGATGCACTAGACAAAAATGAAACTAGTATTAGTTTTTTTTAAAAAGAACCAGCCACATAAAATCCTGAAATGCTAAGTTTGGATAATTTCCAAAAGCAACACTAAGCCTGCTGGTTCCTGCCACACCCTTTTCTTGTTAATTTAGTTTTTAAAATTTAATTTCTTTGACTGCATCTTTCCCACAATTTAATTAGGCCATAGGGAGTCAAGATAGGCAGTCTCACTGTCCCTTCAGAGTTCACATCACAGACTGTTCCCTTCAAGGATTTTATTTCTGTCACTGAAAGTAGACATTCTCATATTGCTTAAACAGAGAATGATTAATATAAAGCGATTGTTATGCTTCCAGCTAAAACGGCTTTCTTTCCAACACATTCCTGTTCAAGAAGATGGGCACTGACGTTCCAATAGAACTGACAGTTTTTAAGGTACTCTGTTATTGGGTTCTGTAATGTGGTATGACCCACAATATTAATCCTCCATTCTCTTCATATTAATATAATAAATTTGGCAGACACAGATGATATTATCATCTATCAACTATGACCATAAAATAAATGTAATCCTAACACCTTGGAATTTATCTATCTATAATTTTTTTTTTAAAGGAAACCTTGATAAAAATTTCTTATGCTGATGATCACCTTTCTTGAACTATGTTGACTTGCCAACATTAAGTGTATTTGGGGGAGGGGAGTGACAGATATTTCTTATAGTTTTATTAGACTTTAAGAGAGTATGTAACCTGTTTTTAGAAAATATGTGTATTATTAAAAGCCTGGCGTTTAAGTTACCTATACAGGAAAGGTACTATTAGATATGGCTTAACATTTCATATACTATTCTGCATCTCTTAAACACCTGTTGAAAACAATCATAAAAGTGATATCATATTTTACAACAGAATAGCATCCAATAGGTAAGTGTAATGGGAATGGGAATCTGAAGATCTTCCCTGCCCCAAGGCCCCTTGATAGGCTTAAGTGAATTTGAGAACCTTCCCTGATTTGAAAATATACTCCACTTGGGGCAGCTAGGTGGTGCAGCGAGTAAAAGTGCAGACCCTGGAGTCAGGAGAACCCAAGTTCGGTTCCGGCCTCAGACACTTAACACCCACACACAAAAAACTAGCCATGTAACCTTGGGCAAGTTACTTAACCCCAATTGCCCTCCAAAAGGCAAAAAAAAAAAAAGAAAGAAAGAAAGAAAATATACTCTGCCTCCTAACAGGCTGAATGTGGTCACATTATTTGGCCAGATGAGACTCTGGGCAGCCGTTGAGCCCCGCTGGCTTTGAAAACCTAGATATTGGTGCTTCTCTCTCTGGTAACTGACTAGGTATGGATATAATCAAACAGCTGGAAGCCCCGTCTGCAGATCTGTTTCTCTGTCTGTATTTTTTTTTGTCTGCTTGTAACTTCTGTTAGTATTCTCTGAAGTTTGGGGTGCTGACTCTTTAGCCCTGAACTAGGTAAATGATATATGTTTGATTAAAGTAAGTTGAGTTGCTTTCCTTTAGAAAAGCAGATCTAAGAACTTGTGCTAGCAGCCATCACGGGTATGCTAGGGTGCTTGCTGCTACAATAAGATGATACTTAATTGAGAAAAAATATTCTGAATTTTTTTCCTCTCTCTCTCTCTCTCTCTGGGGATAATATTAAATATAACATTCAAATAAGGAAGAAGGAAAAAAATTGAGCTAAAGCCTCATTTACATTATATAGATTTTACATTAAATTTAATCAAATGTGCAAACTTTCCTAACAGCAAAAGCTCATCTTTTCAATGAAAACATCAAAAGTGTTATTGTATGGCAGCAAGACTTAGAACACCATTGCTGCTGAAGAATTAAAGATAGGCATAACAGATAGATGGAAAGGTCTCATGGCAGCTGTGATTAGGCTGCAACATACAGTCAATGAAAAACTTGGAAGAACAGGAATTCTACCAGTTCCCTGGGGATTTGAGTGCTAAGAAAGTAAGGTTTCCAGTATGAAGGAAGGGCATGGATGAGATTAGCATGGGATAAGCAGGCATGGTTGAGTTGTAAAGTATATTTTTGGTTAGAACACCTGCAATTATACGATCTGGGAACCAAATGACTATCTGAGAAGGTACCATAAGAAATAAATGTACACTTATGAATACAGCCTTTTGTTTTCTTTCCCCAGGATTTTATTTATAAATGGAATGAGGAAGCTTGGGGTAAAGGATACAGAATCAACAATGAAGGCAGGATGACCCAGGTTCAAGTTTCACCTGCTATGCCACTCTAGTATTCTCTAGGCAACTCTCAAAGATGCTAAACTATAGAGAAGGTACTGATTTGCCTTGGCAGAGGGAGTTTATTTACCTTGGAGTTTTCTATAGCAATGAAATTACAGGTCAACTCCCTCTCTCCATCCCTACAGTCACACATGCAAAAATGGATTTTATAAGTTAAATATTATTAATTTTTAAAATGCAAAATGATGAAGGAATTCAAATTTCCAAAATCAGTTTTATACTGTTTAACTCCCCCCCCAAACCCTTTGAAATCACATTACTAGCAATATAAGTTAAGCAGAGAATGCAAATTATGTAGTGAATTGGAGGTGAGGTGGTAGAGAGAGGGATAAGAAGGGAATGCACTGTAATGTATTATGTCAATAATCTACAAATTAAAATAACCCAAAGAATACTGACAATTAGTAGCTCTTTTGGACTTGTTTCAGTTTATTTTGTCAATAATTGTTAATTGCTTAACAGTTGCTACACATCAACGTAATTGGCTAAAATGGAGCCTTTCAATTTATAGCATGTGATCTGTCGCAGTTAAGTTGTACATTAAAGATTTCTGGTAGCATACATGTAAAACTATGTGAAACACTTCTCCAGAGAACTTATGTTTGACTCCTCCATTCTACTATTCTATAAAATAGTCAAAATTTAGCATAAAAGTCTCTGTTCAGAGGACAACTGCATCAACTAAATAATTTGGGGGAAGATAAAAGAGATTTAGATAGCAGTACAAATTGATTAGTGCTATAAAATTTAAAGGAAACTTATAATTTGATTTTGTGATCACTATACCAGTTAGCTTTAGTGGAGGCAGATCTGAGGCATAAAATAAAGATATGGCCTCAAAGACAATTATACTTAGGTTGAAGTACTTTTGATACATATTGACCCCGGACAAGTCACTTAACTTCTCAGTACTCTAGGTAACAATCTAAAACTACTAGTTGTAATGCAGTTGCCAACCTGCATTGGGAGAGGATGTTTCCTAACCTGGGAGTTCCCCACAGTAATGATATCACAGGTCCCTACGGTCATGAAAGTCCTGATAGAAGAGTAATTAAAAAAAAAAGAATTATGGAGTCCATTTTCCTTTCTTATTACTCTTATCTCTGTGGTAAAAATAATTCTTAGAAGCAATCCTGGCTGCTGAGTGATTTTTGGTAACAGTAAGGATGGCGTTGAGTTGGGGTTAAAAAACTGTACGGGATATGCACTTTAAGGCCAAGAACAGCCCAGTAGGTGGTCATTCCAAATCCATCTTCTGTGACTAAGGCAGATGTTTAAATATATAAATGTCCATTTCAATTGTGTTTTAAGACCCCCCCTTTTTTTTAGTACTACATAGTAAAAAGAAGAACAAAGATTTTCTTCCCTGTCTTTATATTACCTTTCAAATCATTATCATAAGTTGAAAATTACAAATTTCTAGGCTTTGTTCTCATACATAGATGACTATAATTAACAATAAAAAAAAATTGACATTTATATAGCACTTTATAGCTTGGAAAGTGGTTGAGTGTGAGAAAATCATTACAAGCAATTTTATTTCCATTTTGCAGATGAAGTAACTGAGGTCCAAAAGGGGTTAAGTGACTTGTTCAGGGTCACACTGTTAAGAAATGTCAAAAGCAAGGTTTCTTCTAGCCTTCTGGCTAGTCCTTCTGGACGTACAACCTAGCACTCTACCCACTATAGCTACTTTTAGTAGAAATTTCTACTTTCATTTTTTTTTTAATGAACTATGGTATTAACATCACAGTCTTTTCAGTAATATTGTGATGACTACAGAAGGAATGGTTTATAAAATTATTGGTATGCTATAGGTATCCTTACATGTATAGATACAGAAATACACAAAGATCATTGATTCCTTTTGAGATTGCTTTGTACTAGAATATAGTTTTCCTCGTTTCACTTAAAATTAACTTTCATATATACAAATTCAGAGGAGCTTTCCTCATTCTTAATTTTCTCTCCTGTATAGATACATCATTTAAGTAATATTTTAAGCACAAAAATGTTTTTCTAAAAGAGAATCAGCTGAAATCTGAAAGTTTTGAGATGAGAGGATATGTCAAAGAAAATATTCAATATTATGGAATTAGAAGAGATTAAAGTACATCATGTTCTTTTAGAAAAGGCTATATTTCACTAAAATGATGCTCATTTGTGGAGATACCTTAGTTCTTTTAGGTCTCAAGACTGTCACTGGACACTCATTACTGGAAAAGGTAATTCAAGAACCAATATAGCACCATATTCTAATAAATACTAGAGCAGAGGCTTAAAGAAAGTATTTTGTTAAAATGGAATGGATTCAGCTTTGTAAGATAAACTCAACCATACATAATGAAATAAATGATTAACTTAGCTGTCCCTTCTTGGATTTAAAGACTGCTCTACTTTTTGTTATAATGCTCTCCTCCAAAATCATTCATTAAGTGGACCACAATTTTCCACAGGAACAATAATGTAATAGAAAGTTGCACTGTTGACTAAGAACTCAAGACCAAATCCTTGACTGTCCTCAGTATGTCAAAGTAAAGATTGAACAACCAGAAACCTTGAGAAACCAAACATAAGGAGATTGGTCCCTTCTTTACCACCTTGCTTTGCATTCTTTCCTACAAAGAAAAAGCAACTACAGCACATTTTAGAGCATCAAGAATGTCAGAAATGTGGCTCTCGATACAATATTCAAACACTGAATGATTCATTCTTCCATGCTTTAGATAGTTATTGAGCAACTTCCACGTGCAAAGTCCTGTGTGCTATATGGTTCAAAAAGATAACTGACTCCCACAGTATATCTCACAGTATTTGATACTTTATTGACAAGCTCTCAAGCCACTTCACACTTCATTGAGAAGCCATAAAAACAATTACCAGGTCATTAGCATGGAGTTTCAAATATTTCTCACTAAACGACTGCTAAAGCAGGCATAACATTGCATCTCATTGCAATCTTCTATTCTTCTATGAACAAATGGAAGGATAAAGGTAGCAATAAATGAGCTCTGGATCTTATTCAGGTAGCACAAATGAGTAGATTGTGAAATGTGAAATGGCAAAAAGTAAGTAGGTAATGCCTGTAGAATCCCATTGACACTCCAGATAGTAGAGATTAAATAGTTCATGAAAGTCACAAACCTTAGGGAGAAGGAAGAAGGGAGGGAGGGAGAGAAAGAGAAGGAAAAGAGGAGAGAGACATAATGGAAAAGAAAAGGCGACAGAAGAGGAAAAGAGACAGAGATAGAGACTAAGACAGAGTAAGACTGAGGAAATAAGGAGGGAAATAAAGGCAGGGGGGAATGAAAATTACATTTCCAGCTATATTTTTCTTATATGCATCCCGCTTTAATACACATTGCACCACTGGCTTTGTTTTTAGAAGACATGTTCTTGGTTGAAAGGAAAGATGTCCTATTAGTTACAACCAATAGTATGTATCAGGGAAACTATATGAAGACAAGGGTAAAAAAAGATAAAATCTTGGCTAGATAATTTTACTCATGGGAAGAAAGCCTTTCAGCAATAATAAGGAGCAGAGATGATGGTTTTCTTTGCAAAAAAAAGAAAAAGATAAAAAGTTTGAATTCATCTATTTTTAAAGAATGCAACTGAATAGTAATGACAAGACCTATCAGCGATAAAAGATTCTTTTTTATTTTACATAATTTGGAACCACAAGGGACTGTTTTAACTTGCCATTTTAGAAAGAAAGTTCAATGTCTGATTGTTAGGTGTTACAATATTTTCTATATCTACCTACTGTGTGATGAAGAGAGGAAATAAAAGGTGGCTCTCAGAAAGACAATGACAAAACTTCCTTCATTTAATAGGCAACACACTGATTACTGGCCACTGGTGTATTAGGTTCAATTGCATCACTGATGAATAGTCGAGGGACCCAGTTAACAAAATCAGAACTCTTAAAGACTTTAATTATTGTGGAAAAATGAATGAAAATATTTGTTAAAATTAATATTGTCATTAGAAAATACTAATCACATATTAGTCTAATAATTACCTACATGATAATCTAAAATAATGACAAAATTTTGTTACTTATTTTGAAGTTAAATAGTCAGTTTCACAAAAAATGAAGACTCAAAGATGCTCCTTTATAAAAGTAAAATTATCAAGGTTTAGGTTTTATGCTAGCTAATGTGCTTTAATAACAAATCTAAAGGTTAATGCTATTGCTAGAAAGATTTGTTGATAAAGTCAACATTTATCCGAAACGTAGGTACTTTCCAACTTTATGAAACAAAACATTAAGTATTCTCAAAGGAAAAGTCACTAAAAAGAAAAAAAAATATTTGCAGAATTTTAATAATTCCTCCACATTCACAGGAATGTAGTTAAAATATCCTGTCTGCAAAGAGTTTCTGATAAATTAATAGTCTATAACATATGTCTCACTAAATCTAAAACCTAGTAGAGATCTAAAAATTAATATTTGCATTTATCTTTTCCAAATTTTTACTAAACATTCAAGTATAATTTTAAAAAATTAAAAAACTGACATCTTTATCAAATATTAAAGTCTGCAATGTAAGGCAATATACATTTTCTCATATGTTTAGCTAACAAGTTGAAGGCAACATGATAGAGACAGATTCCCTTTATTCTTTGGCAATACCAGGCTGTCATGGAATCATTTGTACTAATCTGTGACCTTAATTTGTAACATCACAATTAATCTTGAAATCCCAAGTCTGGAACTAGGATTCAGATGCAGGAATATACATCCAATTTTGGGCTCTGAAAGGGTGGTATATAACTGATTGTTAATGATATGAAGGAAAATTAATTGATTAGCTTCATTTGCCTGAATAAAGAAGAGTAAAGGGGGGAAAAGACCTATTATGTGATTTTACAAGTGGAAAGGTAGTACACGAAGACTCCAAAAACTTGGGTTCTACCTCACGGTATGTTCCTTGGCAAGTCACTAGACCTCTATAAAAATTAGTTTCCTGATCTTTAAAGCATGAGAGTTGAACTAAGTAATTTCTAAGGTATCCTCCAGCCAAAACAAAACAGTCTATAATTGTATTAATATTTTTATGTGTTCATTTTATATAATGGATGTTTAGAATATAGTTTGCTACCTGGTAATGACCTTTTCATTCATTTTTTCATTATTTCTCCTGAAATTTTATTTTTATTTTTTGCAAGGCAATCAGGGTTAAGTGACTTGTCACACAGCTAGTAAGTGTCAAGTGTCTGAGACCAGATTTGAACACAGGTCCTCCTGTTTCCAGGGTCGAGCTCTATCCACTGAGCCACCTACTTGCTGCCCCCTTCCTTGAAATTTTAGACTTCTTGTTTCTCCAAATGAATTTCATTATTATTTTATCTAGTCCTATAAAGTAATAAGCTTTTGATAGTTTAATTGGCATAGCACTAATTCTTCAAAATAATTTAGGTAGAATGATTATTTTTTATGAATTAGCACAATCAGACCACGAACAAAGAGACTCTCTCTAATTAGTCTTTATTTTTGCAAAGGGAATTTGGTAGTTACATTCATATCAGCTTTAAATGTGTCTTGGTTGGTTAATACTGAGATGTTTTATTTAATAGTTATTTTGAATGGAAAATCACTTTCTGGAGTTTCTTTGTATATGTTGGTAATACTGTACACAAATGCTGATGACTTCCTCAATGATTCTTAAAGTTTTTTGAAGTACACCCTTAAGTCAAATAGAGATAATTTAGTCTACTTTTTGTTGATGTTCAAACCTTTAAGTTCTCTCTCTTGTCTTACTACCATAGGTAGCATTTCTAGAACTATGCCAAATAATAATGGGGACAGGGTGTACTTTTGCTTTATGGTTACATTTCTTGGTGCTCCCCATTGTAAATAATATAAATGTTTAGATATATATCATATCAAAGAAGGGATCTTTCATGTCTGTTTGTTCTTCATAGCATTTCCCTATTTCTTATGATGATGAAACATACACTGCAATTATTTTCATGGAAATATTTTGGTAATGTTGTCATAAGTGCTACTGTGTGAGATGAATATTCAATGAAATAATGTTTCTTATTGCTCTAAAGAGAACCTGGGGGTTATGCCTCCACTTAACTATAACTTCTTATAGTCAAGAATTATTCAGTTCTTCTTCCTAGGTCAATGGAGAAGGATCTCCTAATACTAGTAGTTAAATTACAGTTTTAGAAGGCTGAAAAAGTCTCATTTTAGCACCCTCTCTCTCCTTTTCCAGCACTCTGACACTGTAGTAGTAGAAAAGGGTTAGACAGGACCAAGGCCATTTGGTACTTTTCTATGATTCATGGATGATTTTCTTAAAGTGCAAATCTATGTCACTTCCCTTTTCAATAAATTCCAATGACTTTTTATTAGCTCTAGGATCAAATATAGCCTTCTGTTTGTATTCATAGCTCTTGGCAACTTGGTGCCTTCTCTTTTGGTCCCTCTGAAATGTTACTCCCCTCTCTACAATCTATGGTGTAGTCATATTAGCTTATTTGCCATTTTTCACACACAACACTCCATCTTCCACTGCCATGACTTTGTGCTAGCTGTCCTACACACCTAGAGTACACTCTTCTATTCAACCTACATCTGAGAATTCCTTGTTTCCTTCAAAACTCTAGTCAAATATCATCTGAAGCATAAGGTTTCCAGCTGCTAGAGCCCTCTCCCCCACCCTTAAATTTATCATGCATATATTTTGTATATACTTATTTATGTACATGTTGTTACTATTCATAGAACATATACTTCTTCAGGGCAGGAAATACCTTACTTTTGTGTCTGTATCTCCCCCAAAATAGCTTGGCTTTTGGTAAAAGTTTAATAAGAGGTTGTTGACTTTGACATTGCTAGAGAATTCATCACCAAGTGGTCAACCTATTGATGATCAGCCTCTTCATAATTAGTGAGACTAATCCTTAGATATTCTTGAATGGTAGAACCTGCCAGAGCTTATGCTCTGTTGACATAGTCTTTGAAAATCCAGAATTACCTCTAAGCTATGACCAGCTACCAGAGAAAGATTTTATGAACTCCCTGAATCCATCAAGTACTTACCAGTTCACTGTGGGCTTCTTTATTTAAAAAAAAAAATCATCAAGAAGCATTAATTGAATGCTTAAGCATCATTCCCAGAAATTTCTAGATCCTGAATCAGAGTTTATGGGTTTGAATGCCAGCTTTATTGCTTATTACCTTTGTAATCTCAGGTAGGCTCCTTAAATTCACTCAAATCCATTTCTTTATCTGAAAAATGTGGGAGCTGAACTAGTTTTCTCTAATA
Source organism: Petaurus breviceps papuanus (assembly GCF_028583685.1). NCBI lineage: Eukaryota > Metazoa > Chordata > Mammalia > Diprotodontia > Petauridae > Petaurus > Petaurus breviceps. The sequence continues at coordinate 883,778 of NW_027185887.1, read as the reverse complement.
CTAAATTCTCAATCCTATGAACTGCTAGAATTTAACAGTTTGGAATTTAATTATATAAAGTTTTATATTGCTTTCTAATCATCTCATCCAAGTTGTCTTGTCTTCTGAGTTAAGAATCTAAAACAATTCTGAGGGTGTATCACCTCTGTTGTGTATCACTCTCAGTGCTTAGTACAAAATAGATGCTCAATAAAAACAGAATGATTTATTGTATGATTTGGGGGGGACCATTCTGTTGGATTGTAAGCACAATAAGCAACTCTGTTAGAATCCCCTAAATTTATATATAATATTACTATTTTTTCCTGTATTAAGAAATGGGGTTTTTTTTTTATTTTTTCCTGTATTAAGAAACTCAAATAATCCTAATAGCAAAGTTATAAAACTCAAGGTGGCAACTGTGCTGCATTGTAACCAAGGTGCCCTCTGCTTTGGCTGCAGGTTGCCTCAGCTGATGCAGAGAAGACCCTGTAATCCATCAGTGCTGTCACTCTCAGGGAGAAAGGAGAGTCCTGCTCCTTTTCTCACATAGAGCACTCTTACGAATATGGTGAACACAGAAATAAGAAGCCCCTGTGAGGTCTTTTATCCAACTTTCCTGCTTCTTCCCATTTCCACATCATCTCTACCATACCCAGAGGGGAAAAAAAATATCATCAGTAATGCTAGATAACCAGTGAAGTTAGTGGTATCACAAGCTAACAAGCACCTAGGTATTGTGAATGCCAGAAGACATACAGAGCCCAGCATGCTAGTCTTTCACCTCTGTAAAGCAGTTGTGGATTTTCTCAAAGTACCATTCAGCAAAGCTCATGTTTCTCTCTATTCTGAGAATATTAAAAGGGGCCACATCAAATGCATGAGGCTAAAGAAAAAAACGTCTCTCACAAATCATCACTTTTCAACTGGATACCTTATTGAGGGCTTTTAACTTAATCAACTTGGTCAAGGACTCTCTACTGAGGATACTGAGCATCCAGGATGTTTTTTTAGAGAACTGACACAAACATGGAAATTAAATTAAACTATGCTCTTGCAGTTAGACATTTTCCTCTCCAAAAGCTGGACTCATAGCACACATGAAGGCTATAGAAAACAAAATTAAATTAAAAAAAAAACCCTTCACATAACCTAAATCCATGTGGATAAAAGACTCTAGGTAGTTACTTTAATGTTTTCCACAAGCAATATAGTTTTCTTAAGAACACTAGGAATACATATAATTTGGCCAAAAATTCTTTTACATATTAATGTTGAAAGGCTGTATATGATGCAATTTCTTTCCAGAATTCTTAGTACTGCATTTCTGCCAATAATCAATGTCATCTCTAAGACGTAATAATAGGAAATGGGTTAAAATAAGCTATGAAATGCATCTTTCTATGTACCTTCTTTCCTAGCCTTAAAAAAAAAAAAAGCTTTGCATTTTTGCTGAACATGGAGGGAGCTGTGTTTCTAAAAATTTCACTACAAACAAAGAATGTTAATCACTTACCAAAGCAAACTCTGATAAAATTAGTCCATTTTCCTAAACCAAATGAACAGATTTTTAAAAAGTTATTTGGCAGGAAGGCTTTGATTTGCATTCCATTTTAAAATGGATATTTATGTACATAAAAGAGTTCTCTTTTATGGCATTAAAAAAACAGACTGTGCAAAAAGAAAAAAAGAAAATTCATCTTTCAAAGGTGCAGAATGATGATATACTTAACTCCAAGTCTTCTCATCAAAAGAAGGTGAGAAGATGAAGAAGATGGGTTCAGATAAAAGGAATACTCTGGTGAGTACTAATTTCCTGTTAATTAGATTGGCTAAAATGTGAATGGGCTGCCAGGTGCTGCTCATCACTGGAGGGTTTCAAAAGGAAACTAGAAGAACACTTGAAGGAGATACTGTAGAGGGATTCTTATTCAGATATATTTTGGGCAAGAGAGTCCCTGAAGTTACTTCAAACACTGAGATTCTATAATTTTTGAATTCTTCATAACTGACTCATATAGATGAGTATTATTTCTTTGTATTCACAAAGCATATTTTTTCATTTATTTTCTAATAACTGGACATTTTGTTTTCAGTTTTCTGTTATGAGAAACAGTGCTGCTTCAAATTTTTGTGTAGAGAGTGGCATTTTACAGTCCCTTCTCCCCTTACTTGGGTAAAATTTTTGCAGTGGAATTGAATTAAAAGGCAGGTAAATTTTTGTGACTCATCAAGTAATTAAGGATTGATCTTTAGACAAACTCTTTTTCTCTTCATTTTTTCCCCTCCATGTTTCATTCATGAGAGCTTGCTGCCCTTCCTGGGCTTACTTTTTGAATATAAAATCCCAGCTCTATTGTTTGAGAAAGCTTTTACTGAAATTCCCAACCTCTACCTTTAAACTGGAATTATTTTGGCAAGCCTAGAATTTATTAGTTGCTTCATTTTTGAGGGAGAGCTATAGCACATTTCTAGTTAATTGAAGTCTCTTGGCATCTCTATATGATGCCTCCTAAGCTTATGATCTTAGTCATCTATTTCTTCCTTCTGTCCAGGTGGTCTTCAGTATATTTCCAGTATAATATCACTTACATTTCTTTTTCTTGATGTTTACCCAAAAGCATTCCATCATGTTTCTCATTACTGGTTCCTGGATTTTCTCATATCATTATATTGGCCTTAGTATATCATGCTATTCTGATTTTCCTTTTATCTATTCCATTCCTTTTGAATAAGGCATCTGTTTCTGAAGGCTTATTCCAGTAACAGAATATGGTCCCATACAACTAGGATCAATACCAGTGAGGTCAAATTTCCCTTTTTTTCTTAGACTGTCTAGTCTGCACTTTGTATATTTGTACATAAACTTTCTAAGACCATGGATTTTATTGCTAGTTCCTTTTTCTTAGATTTTGTTTCTTATTTTAACTATGTTTCACTTGAATGCTCATGTGCTTTTGTTGTAGCTATCTTCTGCCCTTTCAGTTTAAGTCCCTTCTGATGAGACTTCTAAAACTTGAGGAAAATAATATTTTACCATCCTTTGTGAGGTGTGTGCTCTATCCCTGGCCAAAAGCCCATCGTTGCTATATTTTATGCCATGGTTCAGAAATCTAAATACCATTTTCAGACACAGTCTTCTTTACCAAGCTGTTCATGTCCCAAATCTGCCTTTCTCTTCTGAAGTCCCTGAATCAATTGGCAGCAATGATGAAAGGACCAGCTGTGTCCTTAAGGTTTTCAGTTTCTTGCCCAGGATTTCTTAACAGGGAAAGTGAAGAAGTTATTGCTTGAGCTTGGAACTTCTGAGAGGAAGACCAGACAGCAGTGATTATGTATAACAATTACTTGGCCACAGCAAAAAGACAAACATCATATACCTTGTGCACATCACTGTAAAACCTTTCTTGCCTTGCATACTTGGTAGGAGTGAGATACCAAGTCCTCTGTCATTCTCAGGATTTTTCCATCAGCTCCAATTTCAGACTACTATGACAGATTCTTAAGATTCTCCCTTTTGTCTCTCTGTTTTATTTCTTTCCATACTTTGAGACTTGTGTCCAAGTTTCACCTTATTCTTCCTTCTTTAAAGTCCTGTAGCACTTATCATCTATAACACTCAGTCTGTTACTTAATGTATGCTAGTTTAGATCATTATCTATTCACTCATATGTCCTGTTTAACTAGGTCTTGAATTCCCTGGGACAGAGATTATGTCTTAAGTTTTTTGTCCTCAGGGCCTAGTACAGTGTCACCTACATAACAGGAGCCAGGCAAAGGTTTGCTAATGGTGTTGTAATGTTAGACCTAGAGATGCATTTTGGGATCTGTGGGAGCATTACACCTTTTTACACACTACCCTATTATTTGACTGCAAAATAGGAAGGAAGGGAACATTTCTGACACAAATCCAGATGGATCCATGTCATTTCACTAAAATATACTAAAGTGCAATTTCAATGAAATTACTGCAAGGGATGGACCCTGATAAAGAGTTATGTGCATGCAAGATTTCGGGTTTTATTTAGTAAGACAAATTATATGCAAAGAAAAGGAGGGAATTTGGAAGCAGAATATAGCCTAGTTTGGCTAGGGGTTACAATGAGTGGAAAGCATTTCTCATCATGTACTTACTACGTGACAGATACCGTGTTAAACACTGGGGATACAAAGAAAAGAAGTAGTCTTTATTCACAAGAAGCTCATATTCCAATGGAGGAGACCACATGAAGATAAATACACAGTTATGTAGAAGATATATACTGAATAAATGGAAGATGATCTCTGAGGGGAAAGCACTGGCAGCCAGGGGCAAGGAGGAAAACAAAGGCCTCCTGCAAAAGAAGAGATGTGAGTGGAATATTGAAGGGACTCAGGGAAACTAAGAAATGTGGAGATGAAGATTCATTCAAGGCATGGGAGACAACCAGTGCAACAGTAACGGGGTGCGAGATGGAGGGTCATGGGCAAGGAACAATTTGTAGGCCAGTGCATATGGATTGAAGATTTTGTAAAGCAAAGTATAGTGTAATAAGACTAGGAAAGTAGAAAGGCCCAGGTTATGCCAAACAATGTTTTGGTGGCATAATAAATGAATTAAACAGGAAATATATGGGGCAGCTAGGTGGCATAGTGGTTAGGGTGTGGGGCCTGATGTAAGGAAGACTTATCTTCTTGAGTTAGAATCTGACCTCAGATACTTATTAGCTCTGTGACCCTGGACAAGTCACTTAACCCTGTCTGTCTCAGTTTCCTCATCTGTAAAATGAGGTGGAGAAGGAAATGGCAAACATTACAGTATGTGCCAAGAAAATCCCAAATAGGGTCATGAAGAATTGGATAAAAATGACACAAGTGAATAGCAAAAACCCAAGAAATATGCTCATCTAATGATACCCTGGTGGAAGAGAGAAGAATAGAACTCAGAAGACTACTAGTTTTAACTCTGATAATAATTAGGTATGGACTTGGGCAAATAAAAAGGCTGTGGCTTGTAGTTTCCACCTCTCTTACGTGGGGGTTACCTACCCTGACTAGCATATGGAGTGATTGTGAAGATAAAGAGAAGTAATGCAAGGATGCTTTCAAAAGAGCATAAAATATAAAGTATAAACTTATTATTTTTCTGTATTACTTGTTTACAAAAGTTATATCCTTTAGAGAGGTATTTAAAAATGAACATTTCCTTATTTATAAAACATTTTAAAGTTTGATAGTAAAACTGGCTACCCACATATAGTTTTTTCTATGCACAGGAAAAGAGACATGGATGTAAAAACAATGTAATTGTAACCTTTGTGTGAGATAATATCATTAAGAGCATGGAACATTACTACGCTATAAACATTTGATAACTGCAGGTGTGATAGTGCGGTAATCATATTGCTTTAAAAAGTGCAGCACTTGCAATGTTAGGCCTAGAGATACATTTTGGGATTTGTGGAAGCATCATACCTTTTTACACACTAGTCTACTATTTGACTACTAAAATAGGAAGGAAGGGAACATCTCTGACACAAATCCAGATGGATCCATGTCACTTCACTTTAACTCTCACAGATGTTTTCTGTTGGCTTTGATACATATAAAGAGCTACAGCAATCATTATCCAGACCAACAGCAAAGTCATCAAATGTATCAGAAAGCAAGTAAGTTAAATTAAAAATACATAAACACAAAGCTTTAAACAAATGTGCCAATTGTTTCAGAACATGAAATGCATCATAAGAAATGGATGTTTTCTGTCTGTCCATCCTTGCTGATACAGTTGCCTGGGTGTTGGGATTTAAGTCTTTCAGGAAGAGTTCAAAGGGTCAGGGCTTGACAGTAGAGATGTTTTCTTCATAGGTCAGGGAGAAAAACATCCCAATTTAGTTAATCCTCCCATTTAAAATAATCTGATGTTCCACATCTCAAACTTGTATGACACACATATGACAGAATGCAGGTGTGGATGTCTGTCATAATGAAACCACTTACACTCAATATGAAAGCACAATGCACTGAAGGAGCTCCAGTGAACCTCAGCAAGAGATTACGCACAGAGCTATTGGCAGAACATGGCAAGACAGAATGTCAGATTTCATAGTCGGCAGACATCTACAACAACTGATGCCTTGTAGTCAGAGGCTGTTAAATTACCTGTGAAGGGTTACTGGCAGCCTTGAATGTTTTTCTCATTGTTTATTTAGTTCCAAAAGCTCTTGGTCTTTGTGCTGATTGCCCTAACTGACAGCACAGGAAGTCTGGACTTTGTAAACAGGGTGCTACTGTAGTGAATTACAGGTAACAAGTGTGTTATCAGCCTGCTAGGGCTGGGCCTTTATAAAGAGATGCTTGTTATCTACATCGTAGGAATACAGTTTAATATATAAATATGTCAATTACAGAAATAATTAATATTATAAAAAGATATTACTTAAAACACAGAAATTTTATCTTTTCTCTTTGAGCAAATAGGACTTCATAATCATTTAAGTGACTGAATATTTTGTTTCCCTGATTGCCTTTATTTTTTATAGTAAAAATACTCAAATATTACAGTATATGATGTTAACTTGCCAAAATGTAAGAAGATGCCTGATTAATGGGGTGGGTCATTCTGAAATGAAAAAAGTAAGGAAGTACAACTTATATTAAAAACAAGTCCTGAGAGCATGAAGTAAAATGGTCGCAATCAGATCATAAATATGTGTGGGGTATTTAAAATGTAACTCTTAATTAAAAAGCATAAATAAAAATAGAAAGGTCATAAGTTAGAATGTATGAGAGGAAGCCCTTCATAATAGTAAAGTTCTACTCCATCTATGTCTTTGCGAATACTGAAGACAGTAACACATAATACAGAGGAGAATGGCTTATCAACAAAGGTTTCAAAACGCTAAAAATGCAGGCACTATTGCTAATCTGAATATTATTTATGAAAATAGATACCATATACTATCATATTATTATCCCCCAAAGACCTTGTTTTGCAAGTTGAAATGAGAAAAACAAGGTTTCGTTAGTATATTCGATGATGCTGATCATTTTAGGCTCCTATTCCTACCTCTGAAATTTAATCTGCATTAAAGCACCTATGTTTTCTGCAGGTTATTTTCTTCCCTCCAGACCCACTGTGGAGAATGTGAGTTGTAATTTAATAAAATTGCATAAACAAACAAAAAATATTCACCAAAAGATGCTTTATGTCTGCTTTTTTTCTTTACCAAAACGCCTGAAGTGAAACTTCTATTGAATGACTATTATGGGTTTTCATGTTGAATTTTTTTCTCATTGGCAACTACAAATATAATTGACAACACTTTTTCAAAGCATCTTAGGTATGATGTATGCCTTGAAGGAGAAGACAGAATATACTTACTTAATACTCTATCAAGCACCTCAAACAGACACATTAGAGAGTATTTAAATACCCAACTACAACATATGGGATACTAACCAGTTCCCAGAGTGCTATAGTGCCAGCCAACCCTGTGGTCTAACTGGATTCACATTGATAATATATAGCTATAATTCTGCTTCAATTAAAAGCATATTTCAGCAGAAGCCCAGAGCAGCATGGCTGTTGTATGCATTTTAATAACACCAGCCCAGAACTCTGCTTATGCTAAATGCACATTGCTCAAATGGATTCAGAATTATGTTTTACATAAAGACTGATCATATTAAGACAAAATCCTGCAAACCTAAATGCACATTAATGGCACAAACCCAGAATATGTTGGCAATTCTACAGACGGTGCATAAAAATCAATAAATCTATTTCACCTAAAGTTGCACTAATATGTTTGTAACCACAATGTTTTCCTTCTTAGAAAGACAGCAAGTGAAAGAGTATGAAACTGGAAGTAAAAAGTGGGAAAGAAGAAAAAAAATAACCTGAAAATGTCAAACTTCAAAATGTAATTATTTATATATATTAGTTTCCTATGGTCACATCATTACATAACTTCTAAGATACCCAACCTATGGTAATTTATCTTCTACTTAAAGTGATAATATTGATAGTCCACCGTTTTATGCATAAAGAATTAACAAACATCCTTAAACATGTTTGCTTAATTTCCATCTAGAAAATTAAAAATTTTTTAAATAAAAGAAGCAGTCTACATTATTGAAGGCACAATTTTCACTATTTAAATATAGTAATTGTTACTGAAAGACATGATTTAAAAAAAATTCTAACACCTTAGAGTAAAAAAGTTTCATATTTAATGGTATTAACATAATCAGGCCTGGGGTAATTTACTATTTGAAAAAAAATTATGAGATGTCATTAGACTTGTCCCTAAATGAATAACAAATGTAACCTATGACAATACTATTATTCTGAAGCTTACACCTGTTTTCATTTATTCTAACTTTTGTTATTAAGGTTCATATGGGTATCAAGATTTCTTAAGAGCAAAGACATTGAAGTTGGTGCTTTCTACTAAATTTGATTAATGAATTACATGGCATTATTTTGAGGAGTAGCAATAGGAATGAATGGAACAAATTTTAGCTTGTTTGTATTGAAGGAAGAGGAACAAAACACAAGTCATCCTATTCATGACATTTTTCATAACTCATTTGCATAGGAGGTTACAATTTACAAAATACTTTCATGGACACTGATATAAGATTGATATATACTATTAATATTATTACATAAGCACAATAATTATCAAATAGTTTTAGAGTCCTAGAGTCATATTTCTCTGCTGCCCCACTGTTGGCAAGTATAGGAAGTGTGAAATGAACATTTGCCCAATGACAAATACCAAGATGATTTCAAAGAGAAACATAGTGAGCAAGGCATTCTGGCTCATGGTGTGGAGAATTTTGCTCATGTATCAAACTGGTACCAGAACTATACAAGCAACTCTTGTCATGTTCTCCTCTCAAGTAGGAAGATAAGACAGTGAGTTATGTGGTTTCACTTTAAAAAGGAGTTAAGTTATATTAGTAGATTTTGGCAACTTGGCATCAGAGTGAGCTCAATGTATCATTCATTTTGAAGAAAACTAAATGGGTAAGTCTAGAGGGCTTCCAAAGGAAGACAGCATACAATGTGAATTAAACAGAAGAGTTATTTCTATTACTAAAATGAATTACTTATCAAAGTTCACAAAAGGTAATCAAAATATTTAGTAAGAATATTTGACTAAAAATAGCTCTAGGGTATAGACAATCTTCAAATACTATATTCAGGATTATAATGGCTCTGGAGTTTAATTATAATTGCAGTTACATCATTAATTTTGCATTAAAAATTATATCCATGAGACACCACTACAAAAATATAACACTTGTCACATTTTTTTTAAACTAGACTCTTAAAAATGTGTTCAATGAGAACATTATCAATATTATACTGTGTATCAGGCACTATATAATACAAGAAATCTGACTTACTGCCTCTGTGACATCTAGCAAATTACTTAATCTCTTTGGGCCTTGGATTTCTCACCACTGTAAAATAATAGAATTTCTAAGATCATTTCCAGCTATACTACAGCGTGTACTACATGTGAACTAATAGATGACCAAAACGTTATAGATAGAAAGATACTGGATTTGTGATTTCATGGTATAGGGAGTTCCTGGTGAGGAACTTTCTCTACCAAGCAAGTCAGCATTTTCTCTGAAAATTAAATCTTAGATAATTGCTTAGAGTGCTGAGATACTATGTGACTTGCCCAGAGTCACACAGTCTATATGTGTCACAACCAGAATTTGATCCTTTTGAGACAGTTTTATCATTGGTTTCTTAGGAGTACATGGCAGCTGAAAAGGTACAGAAGTTTTTAGGCTGTTTTAAAGAATAAAAACAGGATGAGTAAAGCATGTAGGTAGTATTCAGGCTAATAAACATTTGGGGGGAAAAAAGTAGAAAGCACATCAGTCCAGGGATCAGAAAATGTGGATTTTAGTCCTGGCTTTAACACTACCATGTTTCTGATCAAGGTCCTTAACTTTCCAATGCCTCATTTTTCATACCTGTGAAATAAGATCATTGAAAGATGATAAATCACTTTTATTTCTCCAAGTCCCTTTCAGTTTAGGTACCTCTTTACCAATTTAGTTAGAGATTTCTTACAAGTTCCAACAAAACAAGATGCAAGAGTTCATTCATTCTAGCAATGAAATGTATCAGTGAGTAATTCTTTTGGTTAAAAACAGATATAAAATCAGGAAGTGAAATGAGGAAAGTGTACATCAAGAGCCTTGTCATTTTATAAACAAATACCAAAATTTGGAATTGTAAAGAATTCATAAAAAAATTTAAGCATGTAAATGGAAAGAATAACTTCCACAAATAATTAAAGTGAATGTTGCAAAGTTACAAAGAACAAGCATGGCCCCAAAGAAGAAGAATGAGAAAATATTCTCTCTCCACTCCTTTGAAGAGGAAGGAGATACCCAGGTATAGAAAACTGCATATATATTAGGTCTTCTCTTCTTTTAAAAAATATTATTTGTTATATGGAATAACTTTGGATCTGAGCAAAAGGGTGAATATTCAGAGGAATTTTAGCAATATAAAGACAAATGATATCAATTTTAAAAGTACTTTAAAAAAGTCTTCACCAAGGATCCAAATTATGATGCATATAGTACATTATAAGAATGTATCACATTGAATCCTGCAACTTCTATTCCAGGGCTTTAGCACACGGTAGGTAATAAATAAATGCTTGTTGATTGATTGCTATACAGTTTAATGAATTATCACTATAGAATTCAAAGGATGAAATCCCATTAAAAGAAGTATTTTACCAAGAAGTACCACAGTTATCAAAAAGTAAAAATGTCTGAAAAGAAGGTGTAAGCCATGGATACTAAAGGGACAAAAGAGACAGGCATAAGTCTTGCTATAAAGAAATTCAACGAACTGGTAAAATTTCTGAAAAAATGCAACAATTCTATTCTTACTCCATTATATTAAACAAAACATGATGCCTTAGTAGAAAATAGCCATTAAAGTCATATCTGGAAACATGGATTTGGGAGAAGGTCAAGAGAACAGCAAGCACGGAGAAGCATTATTACTCCTGATATTCATGTCTCTCTCTCTTTTTTTTTTTAACTTCAAAGGCACATGGGTGAAAGAAAGAAAAGGAGATGGAGGAAGAAAGAGGGGGTAGGCAGGGAGTACACCACTGTGTTCAAAGACAAAACAGCAAAAGCAGAGCCTCAAGCTTGCTAATTTTGAGATAACTTTCATGACCACTTTTATTCTGGCTTTTGCTGTTCTCAGACTGTCCTCCATATGGTTAATTATCACCACTTGGATTCTTTTTTTCTCCTTTTCCTGCTTTAACTCAATGTAGCTTTTGACACTACTCATGACTCAATCGTTTTCATACATCCTGAACAAAAATCTGGGAAACTATTGCTCTAACCATTCCTGGATTTTACTGTATTTCATTCTATTTTGCGTTTTCCCTTTATCTTCTCATTCACATGGTGGCTCAAATTCCCATATGGTATACTTCCCATTAAAATAAACTCCAGGAGGTCATCCAAATTTTGTTGTTGTTATACTGAAATTCTGTTGTATTCAATAGCTCATAATATGAGCTGGCCATGGGCTGGCACTTGGAACAATTTAAACTCTATAAATATCTAACTCTTTTTGCAACAGCAATTTTTGTAATGAGATTTTACCTTTTTTTTGTTGTCACCTGGGCCACCTCATTGCTATTTGATATTCCTAAAACACTCAGAGGTCACAACAACTCTTCTTGTAATGTTTTCTAAGTCTCTTGATCCTTTTAGGTTCAAGACAGAATTCAAGGATCTATGAGTTCATTAGTAAGGGTACACCATCTACTTACATGGCCTGCAAACTCTTTATGCCTTAGTACATCATAGGATGTTTCATGAGTTGCTGTGGCCATAAAAATTAATCAGCTGGTGGCTAAATACCATCACTCATCTGGTCATAAGTCTCTACAAACTTAGCTGGGCTAGAACAAGCATTTATTTCCTCTTTGCCCATACTGAAATATGCATTTGTTAAACGTCTCTATGTGCCAGGTACTGAGTTAAGTGTTTTACAAATATTGTCTCATTTGATCCTCATAACAACTTTGGAGAGAGGTGCTATTTTTATCCTCATTTCACAGCTGAGGAAACTGACGAAGATGGTGAAGTGATCTGTTCAGGATCACACTGCTAGTAAGTGTCTGAGGTTGGATTTGAACTCGGGTCTTCTTGAATCTAGGCCCAGCACTCTATCCACTGTTCCTAACTGGCTCTAAAAGATGACAGACATAGTCTGTTGTAAAGTCCATACCTGAAGTCTTTCCAGTTTAGTAGGGCCTATCTGAGCTTCAGCTCTACTGGAATGATCTTGGAGAACCCAAAGTCATCCTCATCAGAATGGGCCTCAGAATAGGGTTTTAGAGAAAAAAAGAAAGTAATGTACACATTAATTCTCTACTTTCCTCTTTGAAGGGGATAGGTCTATTTTTGCCTTTCTTTGTATTACTAGTACTTAAGCATAGTACTTGGTACAGAGTATATATATGATAAAGTTTGCTGACTGAATGACTGACTTCACTGATCAAAGTTTTCCTAAGTAGAACCCTCATCACTATATATGAATATATAACATTAATAGTTTCAGCAATATAAAGTTAAAAACTTTTTTTGATGTTTGAGAGTAAAGCATTTTAAAGATGAGTTTAAATTGACTATTCATCATTTCTGTTTCTTTACCACTACTCTGTCACCTTGGTCCCAAGATGCTTCATGATTCCAGGTCTCTACTGCCACATCAGTTCTGGGCCAGAGACAAGGATACATTATGACAGGTTTTGTGTCATACCTTTGTATTTTATTTAAGTGTTCTCCTCTTCCCTTAAATACTACTTTTTGTCCATGTGAGGTTTGTGTGGCATGTGAGGTCATGTGTGGCTCCAAGCACTGACAAGTTTGACCACTGTTGGAAAAGCAGTTCTTGCTCTCCCCAAGGGCATGGCAGATATTTCTGGTTCAGTGATCAACAACAAAAATAAAAAAAGCAGAGGTTTGGGCTTGGCCTTTGACTATGGCTGCTTCATTTGCTTTAAGAGCAGTCTATACGCAGTCAAGTAATAGACATTTTGCTTAAAAGTCTTATAGTTTACTTTAGCATTAATTCTTTTAAAAGAGCAAAATATTGCCTTGACAACATGAGAGGCTTTCTTTGGTATTGTTGTAATCCTCTAGTGTCAAATCATGAAATTGTGGAGTAATGTAACTGTATTCAAGTCCCTAAGAGAGAAGCCATCTGCAATTATGAAATATTGGACAGCATGAGCATGGTCCTGTGATGACCACATGCAGTATTTTTTATTTTGTTTCATTAAAAGCATGTAATGTGTAAGAATTTTGCCATCAATTAACATTTTTTTCTGAATTAATTCCTGTTTTGTTGGGGAAATAAGGAGAATTTACTGTAAAATTTAGGCCTACTGTACTGCCGCATCCACACAGAGTCCTAGTCAATGTTTTGCAAATATGTCATAACGAGTTGCTGGCTCTAAGTAGTTCCTGGCAATTATGTCATAGTTTGACAACAGGAGACAACAAGGACATCAGAATCACTAACATGGCATATGGCTTGTAACTGTTGACTGTTTATCAACTTTACAGGGCCAGAATGATTTTTCTTCCTTTAAAAAAAAATTAAAATTCTTTAATCAGAGAAAATCTGCTTTCTCTCCATTCTACCCTGCACCCCCAATTGAGAAAGAAAGAAAAACAAAACCACTGTTACAAATATGTATAGACAAGCAAGACAGATTTCGATATTGGCAGTTTAAAAGGAAGTCTCTATACTGATTCCTTTACTTCTCTATTAGGAGATAGGTATCATGTTTCACCATGAGTTCTCTGGAATTGAGGTTCTTCATTACAATGATCAAAGTTTCTAAGGCTTTAAAAGTTTATGCCATTATAGTATTGTTATTATATCAATTATCCCCCAATTCTCACTTCACTTTTCATCATCTTATATATGTCTTCCCAGGTTTCTTTGAGAACATTCCCATCATCATTTCTTATAGCATGATAGAATTACATCACATTTATGTATTATAATTTCTTCAGCTATGGCCCAATTGATTGTCCTCTTCCCCCGAGATGGGCCAATTCTTTGACACTCCAAAAAGAGCTATAATTTTTTTTTTACAATCTTAGAGTTTGTTGTACTTAGGACTAATTCTTCCCTTATTGTAACTTCTCTTATTCCCCCCTCTCCCTTTTCCCCTTTCCTTCCTGTTTCCTTGTTGAGTAATACACGTTTCTGGATCCAACTGTGTATATATGTACTCTTCTCTCCTTTGACAATTTAAGATGAGAGTAAGGCTTAAATATCACTTGCTCCCCCAACTCCTTCCTCATTGTTGAGACTTTTATTTGTGTACTCCTATTATATAAGATAATATTCGCTAACCTTCCTTTCCCTTTCCCTCTTTAGTGTATTCCCCTTTTCCATTTTTCATTTGAGATCATCAAGAACCATTTGCAAGTTAATTAGCCTTTCTTTATGATCCTTGCTGGTGGTTGGGTACAGAGGGTCTCATGTACCATCTCCCCATATTAGAATATAAAGTTATCCACATTTAGTCCCTTGTGATTGTTTACTCCTGTGAAGGTACAACTCCTTGTGATGCACACATTACCAGAGCAAACTGGGCATTTGGGAGGCTCTGAAAGAAAGTGTGGGAGAGAAGAAGTATTAGGTTGTCTACCAAACTAAAGGTCAACAGAGCCACTGGGCTGATCTTACTATAGTATGCCTGTGAAACCTAGAGCGCAAGGCCAGAAAATTGAACCACTTCCATCTCAATCATTTTAGGAAGATTCTGAAGATACTTGGCAATATTAGATACTGGACACTGAGATCCTTTCTCAACCTGAACTGCCAAGCATTCAAACTCTACTAAAGAGAGTGTAACTCTGATGGGCAAGCTACACTGAATGCCACACATATGTTGACCCAAAAGACTATTTTACAGAGAACTCACACAAGTCAAATGTTTACACAGAGGTCAGAAGAAGCAATACAAGAATACTGTAAAGGTTTCTCTAAAGAATTTTGATATCGATTGTAAGACATGGGAGACACTGGCCCAGGACCATCCAGTATGTTGTGCCTGCATCAAAGAAGGAGTTGTTCTCTATGAGCTGTTTCTCTGAGAACTTTGCTCTATGAGCAAACTAAAATTGCGGTAGCTCTAAAGAAACATGAGATGTACAAAATTAGAGACTTCTCTGTCCCGAGTGTTCATATGGACTATTTGTGCCCAATTTGTGGTAAAGCCTTCTGAGTTCATACTGGTCTGATCAGTCACATTTGTATACACTGTACATAGACCCTGATATCATGATGCCATTTTGGTCCTGTTTGAGTATGAAGGACAGTAACACACATTATGACCTTTTTATATTTCTCAACTCCTGTGTTTGTACTTCAAAGGTGCTATGCAGTTTTGGTCTTTTATTAAAGATTCTTTTGTTCCCCCTGCAGGATTATGCTCGGTTTTTCTGGGTAAGTTGCTTTTGGTTGTAATCCCACACTCTTTGCCTTCTGGAATATGATATTCTGAGCTTTCTGTTTCTTTATATTTCTCTACAAATTCCTGACCTGGGTTTTGGTCTATGGGCTTGCCCCATTTGGAGTTCTAGCAAACTGATGTTGGTCTCAGCTGTTCTCAGTCAGCTGTCAAGTTCTGTTGTTTTAGGGTAACAGAACTGTGGGCTTCCATTTGATCTGGGAATCCTATCCTGAATATTCCTCTGCAGGTTTCAGACTAGGCTGGAATTTGGTACTGATACACTCATTTTGGTCTTATTGTCTGAGACATGCAGCTGCTGCTTTTTTATGAGCTTGTTTCTGCCTTGGTACACAGAGTACGGCTCAAGGTAGCTTCTTCCCCTGGAATATCACCTTACACACAAGTTCCTTCTCAACAAACCCTGGACCTACATCTGGAAGTGAGTGACAAAGCTGTTAGGTGACACTAGTTTCTCCACTCCTCCACAAGTCTATGCTGAATATGGGACCTCTTCTTGCTCTGGTGTGTAACCTTTCCCCTGCATACGGCAGACCGTGACCGTAGACACCTGTAGACCTCTCTCATCACAATAAATCCCTTTGTCTCAGACAAGACTTTAAATGCTTCAAATTGACCAAGCAGTCCTAAATCCATCTAAGTACTAAGTAAATTAGGTCCCTCCTCTTATCACCTAATGATTCAATGGCAGGTGCTTTCTTCTTGGGGAATGGGAAGTCATTAAAGGATAAATTTAAGGTATAATGAAGATAAGCCAGTGAGACTTCTTTGTCTTTCACAAAATGAGAGACAAGATTGGGTAAGTAGGTATTTACCAAGAAATCAGAAGGGTTTTTTTTATTATTATTTTTAATGAGGTAAGGGGCAGTGTCTCTGGAATTCAGATATTGAGGCCAAATAGCACTTTAAGTACAGTGCTCTGAGAGACATTCTTTGAATAACAGTAAGCCAGAATACTTTTTACAAAGGGTCCAGCTGGGGTTTTAGTGAAGTATGCACTGTTTATGATCAAAGCTTTCCCTTACCAGAAAAGTTTATGGTCTAGGTTCTGTGGTATTGTTATGGAGTATGGATTTAGTAGATAAGTATTTAATGAAAACTATCATATGGAGGTCACCTTACAGGGTTATGGTAAGGAAAGCACTTTGCAAACTTTGGGTATGGAAATGTGTCATTACTATTATTATCACATAGAAGAAGAAGCATGGTTGTTTTACTTGGCCTTTACTTGGAAGGAGCAAGGAGCAATGAGAAGAAAGTACAGACTTTAGATCCATAAGGAAAAGCTTCCTAACATTCAGAACTGCATTAACTATCATGTGAGAGAGACAGAGGTTCTCATCACTGAAGATCTTTAAGGAGAAACTAGGTGTCTATTCATTAAGTATTTTGTAGAAGTCATTCATGTATATGCATGGATCAGATTTAATAGTGTTTGAGATTCGAAGATTAAATAATGGGGAAATGAAAGAGATATCACAAGGCAATGGATGTTTAATTGGGTATAAGTAGAGCAGTTTAGAGTGGTATAGAAAAATTTCATGGAAAAATTAGGATTTCAGCTAGGCCATGAAGAATGAGTAAGATATCAAGGACCCATAGGCAACATGGATAGTAGACCTCAGTTTTCACAGAGGACTGATTTTATTATCACTGTCTAATGGTATGCATTAGTTTCATAGCATAAAAGAAAAATCATCACATTTAAAATTGGGAGACCTGTGTTCCAGTTTTAGCTAGAACTAAACAAATATATAATTAAACTTGGACAATCACTTCAGTTTCCTAGTCTCCAAATGAGGCATGTGTGGGATAATCTCTCAAGTTTCTTCTAACTCTGACATTCTTAAATTTATGAATAAGTAGGGGGAATTAGGTAAATCTACACTCCTGTGAATGAACTTTTGTCTGTATTAGCTTGGCTCTGCCCCAGATACAAAAAAGGAATATTAATGAGTTTGAATTTAACTATTAAATTTTTGGCAAATGTGTAAAAAGCTTTTCTTGAATTGCTAATAAAGGATAAGGCAAAAATCATAAAATAATTTACATCCCTTGCTACCCCTTATTTATTTTTTAGTAAGGAAATACTAAGACATAAGCAAATGAGAAGGGAAAGGGTAGGCTTTGAAAAAACTTGAAGAAATCAATGTAATGTTGGTCTTCCATGAAGAAGATGCAATTGATTCACCATTACCAGGACTTGGATTCAGGTTTCTTTTTTGTAATAGTTGATACAGAAACATATACATTTTTCTACTAATCCTCCTGGTGACCAAAGGCATATATCTGCACATTGATGGTCAGAACTAAGAGTATGCATGAGGAACTGTTTCGTTCCATGAAATCTAATTGGTCAGTACTGGGTGATGGCAAGAATAAGTCAAGAAACATATATCAAGCATTTATTATGTGCCAGACACTGTGCTAAGAAAGAAAAGCAGAAACAGTTCCTACCCTCAAGAATTCACAATCTAATGGAGACAACATGCAAGCAACTATGTAAAAACAAGATATATACAAAATAAAATGGAGATAATCTCAGAGGAAAGGCATTTAAAATTAAGGAAGATCAGGAAAGGTTTCTTGAAGAAGGTGGGATTTTATATGAACTTTGAAAGAAACCAGGAAAATCAGAAGGTAGAGAGAAGGAGGGAGAAAATTCCCTTTTGAATAGGAAAGTTTATTAAAGAGGAGAATGACATAACCAGATTTGTAATTTAGAAAGATCACTTTGTTAGCTGAGAGGAGGAAAAACTGAAATAGGAAGAGATGTGAGGCAGGGAGACAAATCATTAGGCTATTGCAATAGTCCAGATGTATGTCAGAGGAAAGAAGAAGGCATATATAGAGATGATGCAAAAGCAAAATCAACAGGGCTTGACAACTGGTTGGATATGGGGAGTGAAGGAGAGCGGGGAGTTGAGGATGAAGCCTAGGCTCTGAATCTGGGAAAAGGATGGAGAACAATGCCCTCAATAGTAACAGGGGAATTAGGAAGAAAATTGGTACATATATAAGTAGGCCTTTAACAAGATTTGGATTTTCTTGGGTGATTTTATAACCTTGGTCTCACTTACATCGCAATTGACAAATTGGCCCAGATATCCCAATAACAATAAAGAATGAAAGTATAGGGGCGGCCAGGTAGCACAGCAAGTAAGAGCACCGGCTCCAGTGTTGAGAAGACCTGGAGATCGAATCCCGGGCTCAGACACTTAGCACCCACCCAGAAACACCTGGCCGTGTAACCTTGAGCAAGTTACTTAACCCCAATTGCTTAGGGGTGGCCAGGTGGCTCAGCGAGTAAGAACACCGGCTCCAGTGTCGGGATGACCTGGATCAAATCCGGGCTCAGATACTCAGCACCACACCCAGAAATAATAACTGGCCGTGTAACCTTGAGCAAGTTACTTAACCCTGATTGCTTAAAAAAAAAAAAAAAGAATGAAAGTATGGACATAAGCATTTATTCAACACCTGCTATGTGTTGGCACTGTGCTAGGTACTTTACAAATATCTCATTTACTCCATGGCACCAGGTAACTGCAATCAAAAAGCATCACTGACATTGAACATGTATCTTTTCAAAATATAGACAGTCTATGAACTTCTGTCTAGTCTTAAACAGGAAATACAATGAAAATTCATCAGTAGACAGGATTAATGATGTTGCTGCCTAAACCCAAAAGAAAACTTCACTATTGGTTAAACATGGAGTTTATTGAAAAAGCTTCCCTTTAATAACAGAGGAGAATAAAGTAGATCTGCATGAATGAAATGGTTCTATATGGAATTCTTAGACTTTACAGGAACTTTAAGAAAAAATGAAGGAAAGCACTTGGCAACAGTCCCAATCATATAAATAAACCAAACCATTTGAGACTGTTTCGTGAGCAGCTGAAGCCTTCAGTTGAGGAAAGCCTTCATTTATAGATTTGTATTTGTCACTGGTGACTATTGATACTGAATACTGTGAGACTATAGAAATAGGGATAAAGATAGGGCCTGAATTTGTGATTTCACTGTTATATGGATCTCCTACATGAGGAAATTCCCTCTACCAATGCAGCTTGGCACCTCCCCTACAACCCATAGTCTTAGACGGTTTTCTAGGGCAAAGAGAGGCTGAGTGACTTGCCTAGGGTTACAAAACAAGTCAAGATATGCCAGAGGTGAGAACCTGAACCCTGGTTCTGAGTTCAACTCTCTATCTACTATACCACATTACCTCTCATGACATTATAAAAATGGATGTTAAGAAATAAAGTTTAGTTTGACCTTCAGGATTTAGTGTGCTAATGCTCACTACTGATACTGGTAACTGATTAAATGAGAGACAGATTTATAGAGTTCAAGTTAATATCTTTTGTATGTGAAAGGCAACTGCTCAGTGATAATTCCTACTAGAATACTTGTTCATTTTGACAGTGGCATATCAGACCTAATGATAAAAATTATATTTAGAGTCATTATGGTTTAAAGAAAGAAAAAGGTCTAAATTCTCATTGTTGGTTATCTTGATCTTTTTCTATTGCTGGGAAACCCAAGACCTTGTGCTGCTTCTTGTCCATCCTGCACATCAAATGGTAAGCAATTTATGAATAGATAAGTGTACTTAAATACAGGAAATAAAAACCATGTTGAAATCATACTAATTAAAGCACGGCTCTGCTGGGCAGGACATGTTGTTTGGAAGGATGACAACAGATTTCCCAAGTGTACTGTGTGTAGAGAGATCAAACTTGGCAAGTGTTCACGAGGTGGGCAGAGAAAATGTTTCAAGGACATATTAAAAACACAACCCCAACAAGAGACACTAAGAAAAATCAACTTAGAGCTGTATTCAATTCTATAATGAGGGTATGTACTTAAAAAACAAACCTTACCAGCAGGAAGACTAGGTTAGCCCTAGAAATTGCACAAACAGTGAAATTTATAAAAAGGTAAAAACATTTACTATATTAACAATTTCAAAAGTTCAGAGAAAAAGTATTATTACTGAATGTTTTCATGCACATAGTAACAATATTGAAATAAAATAGTAGACATAGGAAAGGCTCAACTTTTTTTTTTCATCAAATCAAAATAGCAATAAACACTTAAGAGAAATAGGTAACAAAATATATATTAATTATATTCTTGTTCCTTTAATTTCTGATTTGCAGCAAGCTCTTAACTCATTCCTTGACCTGATTCCTTGCAATAAACTGACTTTTTCAAACTATGATTTTTCAAGTTTCTTCAAAGAAAAGACATTTAAAAGATATAGACTTTAATATAATAATGCAAATATGTTAAGGATCTATGATTTCTTCAGGAAAAAAAAAAAGCAATATCCCTCTCTGCATTAGTAAATGAGTTGGAGAGAGTTATCTAAGAGATATAGAGGTGGATACTTGTCCAGTCTCACAAAGGTAGTAAACAGCAGAGGTAAGACTTGAAACCATGACTTTCAGTCTCCAAATCCATCACTCTAATCACTGCAACAAGATGCTTCTCAAACAGAATTATTACCAGTATTATTTAACATCTAAGTAGCATTAATATGTTTGAAGTGTTAAATTATATTATTTTAAAGGCCTATTCATTTTGGAGAAAACCAGGAGGCTTTTAACAGTTGATGGAGAGGAGATGGCAATTCCAAAAGGGAAAAAAGAATCACAGCCACTGAGAATTTCCCATAATCACCATATGAACGACATCTGTCCTCAGTAATCCTCCATGAAGCTTTCTCATCAATTCAAATGCCATCTACACAGATCAATAATAATTTTGCTTACTACTATCTTGAGCATGTGCGTTTGGTCTTCACTGAACTGTGAACAAAATCAGTACTCACGATAAAGGTCCATATGAAATGTCCTCTTTCTTTCTCTGTGTCACAATATTGCTCAAAACATATACTAGCAAAATACCTCATTACCTATTTCTGTACCAAATAAAACTGGTTACATAATGTTTAAATATATATATTTAAAGGATGTAATCTAGGTAAGAAGCAACAATTTTATATGGAATAGAAGCAATGTAAAGCAATTTTTTGAAAAAAAAAAATCACTTTAATAAGTATAGAAGAGACTTAGCTTAATAGTTTATGGGGTAAAGGACCTAGACTTTTTTGTTGACTGCAACTTTAATAACCTAACATTGTGATATATAGACATATAGATCTATATGTGTGTGCATCTGCCAAAATATTAATGCAGTCTGAAGCTGCATTCACAGAAGCACAAAGTTCAGGACAAGTGAGGCAATAATGCCACAAGCAGCTAAGGGGTATAGTGGAGAGAGCACTGGGCCCGGAATCAGGAAGACTGGAGGCAAATGTGGCCTCAGACACTTACTAGCTGTGTGACTCTGACCAAGTGTGACCCTGACCAAGTCATTTAACCTTGGTTTTCATCAGTTTACTAATCTGTAAAATGGGGATGATAATAGCACTTACCTCTCAGGATTAAATGAGATAATAATTGTAAATCACTTAGCACAGTCCCTAGCACATAATAAGCATTATATAATAGTTAGCTATTATTTCTCCTACTACTAGTGTTGTACTGTCCTTTGAATTAGCATGATCACATCTGAAGTAGTATGTTAAGTTTTGCAGGGCTTCCCTTTAAGAAAGATACTGACAATCCATTGTGGACTGACCAACTATAGCACATTCAGAAGACTACCCAGGAGGGTAAAACTATGTCTGTTAGAAGAGTAATGGTTGAAGGAAATGATTATGCTTATGTTAGAAACGTAAAAATCTAGGAAGGACAACTTCTGTTCTTCCAATATTTGAAGGGCTTTTGTGGCCCTCCCCAGAAAGTGATTAGATTTATTAGATATTCTTTTTTTTTAAAGACTTGGTTTCCCTATCTTGCTCAAGTTGGAAGTTCAGGGCTATTCAGGGGGGTAGATCCCTCTACTTATTGGTGTGGGAGTTTTGACCTGCATCATCTCCATCCTGAGCCCATTTTCCCCTCTTTAAGCAACATTGCCCTCCAATCCAAAGGGCTTACCTTATTAATGCCAAACTTAATATGGACACTTAATTAACATAGTCCATTGAAGCTCAGAACTATCAACATCAAGAGAGTCACCAGTCAGGTAAGTGAAATTACAGTGTGTGTAAGCATGTCTGGCTTACTGGGTGTAGTTTTCAAGGATGTCATCAATAAGTCAAATGGGAGGAGCTTTAAGGTATGTAATTTGGTTCCAACTATAAAATTCTATGATTTTATCAATGTTTGCCCTATTTCCTTTCCTTTAACTTACAAGCTTCACGAGGTCAAGAATAATGTTTGATAACTGAATCAAGTGCTTTCTTTCTACTTTTCTTTGACTGCCACATTCAAGGCCATGGCTGAGCTATCTTTCTCAGTTCCTGTAGTGCTTGGGAAGCAAATGTCCAGGCCTGAGGCACACTTTTGGGTTTAGGGTAAAATTGCTGTCTATACACAGCAAAAACCAAAGAGCAGATGTCTCAAATTCAACTTAATAGTATTTACTAAGTAACTATTATGTGCAAAGTACTGTGGGATATGAAGACAAAATCACAACTCTTCTACTAGAGGGAAACAAAATGTTTAGAATTATATAAATACAAAGTGTACATAATGAAAACTCAAAGCAATTTCAAGATAGACATGGGTGAAGAGAACTAATAACTATTGGGAGATGAGAAAAAAGCTGGCATGTGGAGTAGCATTTGAACTGCATAATCATCTCACATACTGAACAAAGTGACACCAAAAGTGACACTAATATTTTTTTAAAAAATTCCCACCAATAATCTCTTGATTTTATAACCCTATTTTTCAGGAAGAGTGTGTGTGTGTCTGTCTGTCTGTGTCTGGGTGAGTAAGGGGTTATTTTTTTGCCCATGATTCCTGTGCAATAGCCCATAAGTCCCCAGCACTTTTTGGAAAGTCAAAACTCACGGGGGTGGTGGTAATAAAGTTTTAAAGTGGTTGAAAAAAGTCTAACACAGGGTGTTAAACCAGACAACTACTGCGTGAACACCATTTCTCACTGAGTAAATAACAACTCTGTCTTCTATTTAAATTCCTCTCTTGAATATCACAGAAAGGCAATATTGAAGAAGAGTTCTAAGCAAAATCATGCATATTGTTGAATGTGATTGTTTTTTATACTCATAGCCTGAAGGTTTTTTGCTTTGTTTTGCTTTTTAAGTAACATTCACATTAGCATCTAGTAATCTGGGATGCTCCATTCCTAAACAGAAACGACAATTTCAAATGCTAAAATTGAATCCCAAAGCTCCATAAAAATTTTAAGACTAGCTCTATTCAGTAAAAGATTAGTAAAGGTTGCATTGTTATTTCAGTCATTCTAAAAAATATTTATTTAATAATAAACAAAAGAAAATAAAAACCTTAAGGCTGTTAGGTTCTATTTTCCTCTACCAAATATTTTTGAGTTTATATCCTAATTAGATGAAGTTGAATTTAAAGCAACATCATTTATATGTTGTATTGACATAATAATATAGCTATTAATGATATGTCATAAGGGTTTGCTATATCAACTGCATGCCAAAAGATGATAATGACTGTGTTAAGCATTAGGTACATCCTGCCTTCTCTTGGGAATCTCAGGAGCTTATTTTTGAAGGAAAAAAATCCCTGAAAACAGTATTTCTTTCAAAGGAAATTACCCATTCCTATAAACAATTCTCTTAATTGAACTGCTAAAAACAACACACCCTAAGATGAGCCAAGTTATAGCCAATAATGAGAAATGTATGGTAGATTTCTCATTCAAATTAGAAAATATGGAGGCCACTCCTTTTAATCTTTTTATGGAAATCTTAAAATTCTGTTTCTGCAAATATTTTAAATACCTAATTAGAAAAAATGATTTAAATACATGTCTTACTTAACGAATATGCTGTTTTTTCATTCTATTCTTAAAACTTTCATCTGAGAAAAGAGGGAATAATCCTTATTCCCCCAAAAGACTTCTAACAATCAAAATGCATTTTCAGATATTTGATACAATATAGATGAATAATAGAGAATATTTCTAAGTTGTACAAGGTAGAGGTTATTCACTTCTGTCATGTTCTGTGGGAAAAAGTAACCTTTTCACTGTATTCAGCAATGTCTAAATCTCTTCAAAGAAATACTTATCTTTATTGATAGGCTGTGGGAAAAAATAATAAGGATCATGTTGTATTCATCACTGCCAAAATTCAAAGAAACAATTGCTACCCAAATTGCTACAGAATGACAGTTATGGCATAATCTAAAAGCTGAAAAGGACCCTAGAAGCCAAGTAGCCCCCTACAATATACTCAACAAATGGTTATTCTTTGCTTGAAAATCTACTGTGAAGAAGCAACGTCTTCCTGAGGTATTCCATTCTACTCTGGGACAGTAAGGAAAAAACTGAAAAATGCATTATAAATACTGAGATGAAAGAATCTCTTTGTAAGTTAAAAAAATTAAGTTGGTTTTTAAAAGCTCCAGTTTTTTTTTTTTTTACTGGCTTTAAAGTTCTGGGGTGTTTTCAAGTGCCACATGCAACTGCTTGCTGTTGTAGGGCCAGATTCAATTTTCCCCCTCTTATTACTAGGAAGATTTCCTTCACCTCACCTTTAATCTACCTACGAAATTTCAACTTACTTTGCCCCCTATGGTCAAGCACTGCAAACCTTATTCTTCGTTCCTGTACACAGCATCTAAAATTTTGTAAAGTTCCAGCTAACATTAGAGACAAAAGAACTATTCTAAGAATCCTTTTGCTTGAGTCTCAGATTGCAACTTTACTAAATATATGACCTTGATCAAATGTAATTCTTTAAGTCTTAGTTTCCTTATTAGTAAAATTAGGGGATTGGACTAAAGTCCCTCTGAGTCCTAAAAGTATGAGTCTATGATTTTATGATCCACATAGTAGCTTCAATATTGATAAGTTAGCAGTATTTCTTAGGCTAGCACCTGAGCTCCTTATTTGATCACTTTTTAAAAAAATTTGTAGCATGTTTTTTATATGTTCTGTGAAATACACCAAGCCCCTTCTAAAAATTGCTGTTTGCCAGATCCTATTATGTAATTTTCCTATCCTCCAATTCTCCTTAGTGTTTCTATTAAGAATTCATAAACGGACACTATTCATAATTATTTTATTTTACTTTACTTTTCATTAAAGTGAATGATTTTAGTTTCAAAAATTAATAGTTAACAAAGAAAAAACATATTAAAAAGGGAATTGAAGGTTAAAAAATAAGATAGAAATCAATATAAAAACTAAAAATAAAACTAATCTTGAAGTGGACCTGTATTTGAAAATATGTAGTAACACAGATTACAGAAAACAAAAACAAAACTCCAAATCCTACAGCAATGATGATAAGACATGTATAAATACAAACAGAAGATAAAACAAAGGAGAAAAGTTTCAAGAGTAAACATCTGGTGAACATCCACAGGGTACAGTGTGGTTCTCTACTGGGTATTCTGGGGATTGAAAAGCTTTGCCATAGTCCCTGTACAAAAATACATACGAAATAGAATGAGATAACAACAACAACTAAACAATAATGAGTAAAGGCAAAAAAAGAACATAGGGGAAGGCAAAGGAGCTTGGCCCTAAACCAAGACAACATATCTGTTGCTCCTATCCTTCTCATAGCCTTTTGGGGATTCCTATTGTTTACTGGTAATTGGTACAAAGGACTCTCTTGCCTAAGTCAAACATGTCCATGTCATGAGAAAAAAAAAGAAGGAAAGCAGCATACATTTCAAAGTACAGAATACTGTGAGTAATATTTGGCATGGTCTTTGCAGATGGTATTTTGGTGATGTTCCACTGCTAATATAGTGAGTTGACACTATTATTCCCCATAATAGACTTTATACTGTATAGTATTCCCTCCTTCTAGAACAGAGGAAAGAAAAATAGTATGTCTTAAAATATCAGAATCTGAATGTTGGAAACAAGTATGTAGTATAGACAATCACTTGGGTCCTAGTGGAGGCAGCAGAAAAGGGTCAAAACAAAATCATTAAAGAAGTTTCTAAAGCTTCTAGCAGCCTCATTAAAAACCATATCCTGTTAAAAGTCTGAAAACCCTGGAGAGTCAGGTGAGAGAGCATGAGCTATATGTGTTCTGGGTATTCCCATTAACAAGAAAATGGGAGACCTCCCTGGTTTATAGGACTTAATTCCAAAGCTTCTGAACACAGATAAGAGTTTCAGAAACACTCAAGAAAAATACTGGCAATCTAATTCTAATTGTTTTGATGAGGTCAAAAGCAGACAAAATATTTTTAGGCAGTTGGACGGCAAAAGCAATTTCCTAAAAGAACCATGAAGTTTCTCTCAAATCTTGTGAAATACCATTTGGCATCAGAACTATCCTTTTATTTTTCAACCTTATTCTCTGACAAAGGAGAATAAACCTGCTTTCATAGTTCAAAGACTGCTTCTCCTCTCCCTAGAAAAATTATCATATGAGAAGGGAGGACAAAATTAATGCTTTCCAAGAAATTGGGCAGAAATTTTACTATCTGAGTCATAAAATTTGTGAATGGAACCAACTGGGGGAAAAAGGAATAGATTTTAAAGAAATTACAGAATTTACAATTTGCAAGAGACTGACTTTTTTTCTTTTGGTCACTTATAATTTGACCAACACCAAAAAATATTACCATATACAAAGAAGAACTGAAAACAGGAATGCATATGAAACCATGGAACTCTTATTACATGGTTGTTATTTTTTTTTAAGTACATAATTCACCACATTAGCTTCAAAGATGGATATTTAAACTTTGGGGCATGATCCTGATCTAGCCCAAGATGTGACAATCAAATGGATCATCTCCAAAATCTAAGCGAACTTGAAATGCCTGAAGAAGCCTTTCTCTAATACCTTGCATACTTTGGAATATACAATGTTTGCTAGGAATACAGAACTTTAATGCTGATATTAACTTCTGTGTGAGATGTATCAGTATCTCTATCCCTATTATAATTTCTTTACTTTTTGAGGTTTCTTTTTTTTTTATCTTTGGAGGGAAATTGGGGTTAAGTAACTTGCCCAAGGTTACACGGCTAGTTTTTTTGTGTGGGTGTTAAGTGTCTGGGGCTGGAACTGAACTCAGGTCCTCCTGACTCCATGGCCAACGCTTTACTCACTGCGCTACCTAGCTGCCCCAACTTTTTTAAGTTTCTAAACTGTAAGCATATCAAGGAAGCTGTGCAAATATGTCTGTTTCTGAAAAATTCCTTCTTAGACTGTGCTGGGAGGAAATCTTTTTTTTGTTCTTCAGAACTGCCTCTGTGGAAATGGGCATATATCCTTAAATACTCTGAATCAGTATAAAGACATCTTCAGTACACTGGCAATCTATATAGTTTGCATCATTTCATTCATGAATATCATAATATTCAAATTAGAGCTGTGCCATCCCAAAGTCAGTATCTCATTTCAAACACTCTGAGGACAGGAAGAAACTCAAGAATACAGAGATCATCTGTCTCGGTGTCCGTCACCAAACTGGTTTTGCATTTTGCAAGGCTGTTGATTTCATTTCCAGATAACTGGCAATCTTTGTCTTATTGATGACTGGCATGTTTACTGGCAAATACTGTCCTCATGTTATTTTGACATTGTGGATAGATAGAAAAGTGAAAAATTTTCTCCAACAATCATACTTATTTTTTAACTGATATCTGTCAAATAATAAAATGATTTTTAAAAACTGACTATATCCAACTCTTTCTACTGTACCACAGTTTTGTATTGTATTTAAAGAACCAATTATTATCCATTCTACTTTTCAAATTTCCAGTCAAAAGTCTTCTACATTTTTTTTGGGGGGGGGAAGGTGTATTATTCAAATATAAAAGCCAATAATCCCTGGGAGAAATATTTTCTTCTCAAAAAACCATACACATCATGCTTGACTTTTTCTTTTCCTCTTCCCTGAAAAACAGAAGAACAATACCCTTCCACATAAGACAGTGATAGAAGTTAGCTCAGCAACAGAAAATGTAGTTAGGATTAACAACTTAGGAAAACCATAAATCTAGAAAAAAAAATCAATCTAATATTATTTAAAACCAAAACCAAAGACTGAAACTGATGTTGTAAGAATTCTAAATTTTACTCCCACAAGATTTTGGAACTGAGGTAATGATTAAAGCAGAATTGAAAGGGACAGATTTCTTGGGTATAAAGCCAAGTAAAGAAAATAGCAATGAAAATAAAAATAAGCTGAAAAGCAACAAATTTGAATATATTGTTTCATGTGGAAATAGCAGAACAAATACAATTTGGTGTAGGTTACAGAGGAGAACAATAAAAAGTAGTGAATTCCCTCTATTAAGTAGAAGTTTACAATGCTCAATAGTAGGAGATGGCATCCCTTTTTAACACAGCATCCAAAAAAAAAAAAAGAAAGAAAGAAAAAGAAAAACCAGCCGCTGGAAAGAGTGACGATACTTGGATCTAATTAAAGAAAATAATTTTATGAATGCCAACATTTTAGACAAAGATTTTAGGAAAGAACTAACAATTCTTAAAAGCTGAAACAATATATGCCTAAAAAGCAGAGGAAGGCAGAACATCAAGGACTCTTTCAGATTGAAGGTGATTGGGGATTTACATCCCCAATCCCCAAGGCATGTGGTCCATCAAAGACTAAGAGTTAGAATCTTGAGCTCTATTCTTGGCTCTGCCTCCAGTTGTTATAGGATCTTAACTTATTCTTTTTTCTTCTCTCTTCTCCCTTCACCTTAGAGAACTTACAGCATCTCTCTGTGTATGTATAAAAGAGAAACTGGAAAGGAAGTGGGGTGGGAAAGAGTTTTTAAAGAGGAACGAATAGGGAAAAAAGTTACGAGGAGAACAAGAGAAAATAGGGAGAGAACACACTTATATAGTGCAAAGATGATACTTTTAAAGAAAGAGCAGTGAGCAAGGCTTCCATTTTATTGGGAAAAAATGACTGATCATAAAAACCGTTATTGCCTGTCTCACTACCTCTGCATTTACAGAGGTGTTCCTTTTATCAGTGAATTGGGCAGACTCTGGTACTGGCACCACCCACCTAGACTACAGGCATTGGTCCTTTAGTATTATGCATTCTCCCTCTGGGAGAAAGTGAATGCTGTTTTATACTCATTTTGGCAGGCACTTTGTGTGCCTGCCTGAATGTGCGCTTTGCTGTTGGTTGTCCTTAGCTTCTCAGACTTTAATATCTTATAGCTTTAGAATCTCTTTCTTTCCTGGATTTTGCCCCTCCCTAAATGAAGCTATTTCAAATATAAGAATCTTATAACACCCTACTGAGGTTCCTTCTGTACTTTGCCAGATTCAGCACTGCCAAAAATGATACTTTTAATTCCTTAAACAGATGCAACTAAGATGCGGCTCAGCTGAAACTGGAACTGAAAATGTCATGAACTTAGGAATTTTTGCTTATCATGTTTTAAATTTTCCAAGTTCTTAGGAAATTTGGAGAAATTTCAGGTACAATTAGATTGTAATGACAATCACATCACTGTGAACTACAGATGTATTTTCTAAAAGGTTCAATTTTTGATTCTACTCCCTCCCAACCTGTCCATCCCATCATTAAAAAAAAAAAAAACTTCCAAAATGATGAAAGCTAAGGGGAGAAGTGTTGACATACAGTATGAATTCGCTTAGAATGGCATAATTACAAGACTGGCTTTAAGGAAGGAAGTTAGGGTACAAGGAAGAAATAATTTCTTGAGGTACCTCTCAATCTGATGGTATGATCTGTCACTGTCACTCAAACTCACTGGCTAAATATCTCCAATATTAAGTGGACTTGCTCTTCAAAACAATAAATCTGAACTATATTTTATTTTGAGGAATTTTCTTTGGAGAGTAATGGTAGTTTTAATGTACAGTCTGCTTTATTACTTCCTAAGGACACAAATCCACATAAAAATGTATGTTTTTCAGTCTCTATTTTAGGTAAGCAGAAGGTGGTATCAAAATTTGGTCTACCTAGGAAGCAGTTTAACAATTGTGCCATGTTATATTTATACATTAATTTCCATAATATTCCCTGATTTTATTTTTCCATTTTGCATGTCAGTCTTCTAATGTAGGTCTTTAAAAATGTTTTGTATATTACATTTTGTGTAAAATGTAATAAAATGTTCCTCCATCCTAACAAGTTCAATGTCATGATGATAGTCTTTTGGACTTAGTACAATGGAACAAACAAACCTTAAAGCACAGACAACTGAAGTGTAATATTTCAAAATTTTATTGAGTCATAATTATTAGAAAATTAAAATGTTTCAGTTAGACCTAAAATATGCAGAAAAGAAAAGGAAAGAAAATAGTATATATTAAATAAAAATTTAACATTTCCCTCTATTGCAATTAAAATAATATCAGGTTCATCTTTTTAAAAAGGTTCATATACTAAATAATAAAGTGTAATAAAACAGAAATTCAGGGCTTATTTCCAGGATTTTCATTTATTATTTTGTTTTTAGAGGACTAATCCCACAATCCTAATGCACATCATATCCCCTTGAATTTAAATGGGAATGCTGTTTGCATAAGCACTGAAAATCAAAGTGTAAATTGCCACTCAAATGTATACTGATTCTACAAGTTGGAAGGAAAAACAATTTGGAATGTTACTCTCATCATCCTCTTTTCTTCTGTTAGGTACAAATGCTTCACTGTACATATGTTTGTATATATTTCTATACACACACATATATAAATATATGCACATACAGATGCAGTTTTTTGTCTTTTATTTGTGCTGTGAATGCTACATAGTAATGCTTAATTATATGATGAATTCATTAGTAATTTCCACAAAAACATCAGTTAAAATCATCTTCACATATCATTCATTACCTCAGGTCATGACTAATTTGGAGGTGCAGTGGTATAAACTGCTCTAAATGGTTGATTGTAGCAATCTTTAATTTTAGAAATGAAATAAAATGTGAAAAGAGCTTGTCACTAAGCTGCCATTCCTAGGTTTAAGGGTTAGCAGCACAGAGGGGTAACTTTATGGTTATGGTTTTCTGCTGAAAATTAAAAGCAAGAGAATAAGGGAAGCATAGAAATGTTTTTGAAATGGCAGAGCTTAATTATGGTGCAGCTATTAGTGTGGGACATCACAAAATCAGAGTAATAATTTCAGCTTGGTTAAAAGAAAAACAAAAATGGGTGAAAACAGATTAACGGCATTGTCATTAACAATCAAGAAGGTGGAATCATATGAAGAATTAAACTCATTTGACTTATTGGTATTCAGGAAGATATTCTAACTGTGTGATAAAACACGACTTTAATAAATTCAAAGAGTAATCAGGAAAAAATGAAATCTTTATGGAGAATATTTCAAACTGTCAATGGCTTTTATAACATGATTCAGGAATTTTCTCTAGGATCCTTTCTTTCAATTTTAGAATTTTAGTTGCCATATATTATAATGGTTTTTCAGCTATGAAAGTAGTTTTCCAGTCAATGTTCCCTTGCCTTTCAAGGAGACAAACTGTTTTTCTTTCCTCTAAATGAGCACAATAAAACGGGTAAGCTGTCTATGGGGGGAAAAAAGCTGCACAGACAAACTAGGGGAATAAGGCTCAAAAGAAAAATGTGGCACAGACAAAAGGAGATCTAAAGCATGTTTACAGGAGACGATGCCATTTATTCTGCTGGTCAAAGTAAATGGTTTCTTACCATAAAAGTTTTCATTTAATTTTTTGCAGAAATAAATCCCAACTTCCATCAGAAAAATCTCTGTCAAGTACCCAATGCACATGAAAATAACATTTAAAGAACAGTGGCCTGAGAGGTTTAGTTTACATTTAATTTCTTAAAGGCTTTTCTTGGGGGGGGGGTGGAGGGTAGGGTAGACTTCAAGATTTAGTTGGCATTTGTTAAAAACGAAATATTTAAATTATTTCTTGCTTTACCAGTTAAATAGTATATGTTTTCAATAGTCAGGTAACTGAGGAATGCATTTTTTAAAAATATAGAATGTAGAGAAAAGTAAACAATCAGAAAGATTTCTCTTTCTCTAGCTATTGTAGGCAAACCAAGGATTGCTTTTCTGTCAGGCAAATACTGATGGAGATAAATGAAAAGACGGTGGTGAGCTCCTAATTTTTACCCACAAACTGAAACCAGAGAATGGATTTATGCTTCAAGGCAGTCAGATTTTTCCTTGTATACATTTCGACACTGCTGTGGCACCCATTCCATTTTGTTTAAACTCCTTTAAAACTAAACATAGGCTTTATCCCCTTCTCTGCTAATTATATACTTTTTTGTTTGAAGAAGCAAGTCCTTTATTGCTCATAATTTCAGCTATCACTTGCTTGGGCACCTTCTACAGATCAATAGCATATAGTTAAGTGGATGAAAAGGCTAAATGTGATTGTCATTTGCAATGCAAGGATTATTTTTTAGCTTTTAAGTGCTACACTTGGGTTTCATTTTAGAATGTGAAATTCAAGTCAGGTATATAGCTGTAGATTCAGTTTTTTGTGCTAAATTAAATCTCTGTCATTTTTTAAGGTTAGAATACTGGCATGGGTTATAATAAAAACTAGTGAGCCACCTGCAATTTTACAGATTCCATTGCTAGTAGCCATACATCTTTGACGGCAAAACTACATTGGTTGCAGCACCATAAAAATCAATAAATATTAACCTTTTCTGACACTTTCTGCACGGATGTTTTATCAATTGCTGTCAGGTGATAGAATGGTCAGTGCTGTACTGTATTTTTTGTCTGAGAATCTATAACAAACTTAGAAATCAATGTAGATTAACAGAACATTTAAAAATAAAAACCACCAATGAATTTTCACTTCTCAGGTAAAGTACACAAAACCTAGTAGGCTCCCAAATTTTAAATAGCTGTCTTTAGAGACAGAGAAATACTGCACTGCAGTCAGATGGACTAAATATTGGAGTCATGTTAAGAGATTTTCAAAATAAAAATGCATTTGAATGGCACAGTTTAAAAATAATCCACTATCACATTTTAGGTCAAAAGCAGATGTAAGTTAGAGGGGTAAAAAAAAAAAAACTGTTCTATTACACAATCCAATCTTATTTCCATTATAAACCCATGATTCTGACTGCTGAATTACAGTTAATATCTAGCATAATTTTCTAAAGGTTAGGACCAAAGAAAAAAAATGTTTAGTAGAAAAGGAGAATATGCATTTTAAGTTGTCTAAACCTTCTGTAAGGATAAAATGTTCTTTAATCTTATACAGCCCTCAGGCTTTTAATTATAGGACAGGATCTCCTTCCATGCAATATATCCTGTAGTGAAGAAGTGAATATACTTTTTGAACCTTCATAGCATATGCACTAGTAATTCTGTTATTTTCTATTATATTTCTTCATGGACGAATATGTTGATCCTTCAAACCTCATACTTTTCTGGCCTGCCAATTTTTGCTATGGTTAAAGTAAGTTTAAGTGTTCCTGGCTACATTTAGAATTGGTCAAGGCCTTGCTATAAGGTAAATTTAATAGTTTCATTTTAACTAGACTGCTTATGTGAGGCCACTGAATGTTTGTAACTTGTTAAATGAAGAATGTTGGTCTTTTATTGCATGGATTTGGTGATTAAAATAACAAGTTAAAATTTGTAAGATGGGCCACCAGTATATAT
The DNA here is from genome assembly GCF_028583685.1 of Petaurus breviceps papuanus. Taxonomy (NCBI): domain Eukaryota; kingdom Metazoa; phylum Chordata; class Mammalia; order Diprotodontia; family Petauridae; genus Petaurus; species Petaurus breviceps. Next base: position 849,577 of record NW_027185887.1, on the reverse strand, counting down.
GGTATAGTCATATCCATACTGTTTGGGAGGCTCCTGCTGCAGTGTAGCACTGGTATTTAGCATCAAAATTCAAGTGAAAAAACAATTCTTGAATGGAAGAATAAACATACATAAAAAAAAAAAGAAACACCAACAGTTTAGAGAAGTATACTACAGTAAGGGCAAGAGAAATGCAATGTGTTAAAAGCTTCTTTACCATAATTCCTCAAAACTTAGCTAGAGAGAAGCACCATTTCACATTTGTCACTTTCAAAAGCATCTATGTTTTTATTCTTGAAAAATACTTCCTCTGCCAATCAAAGGCAAGAACTGAGTTCTCAAACAAATACAATAGTCATTTCTCTTTATAAATTCAAAAATAATTATTTGCCTTTTAAATTAAATAATTCAGCTTACTGCCAATTAATTTTAGTTATAAAGACATGTGAATTTTAAACATGGTCATGTTATTGAGGAAATCTAATAAAATTGAAACAGTAACTTTCATGCCCTCCCCTAAAATGGGATTCTGCAAATTGACAGCTTCTAAGAATAGGTTTGGGGACAGGAGGTGAAAAAAACCCCTAAAACCCAAATATAACAATAAGTTTTCCTATCATGTTGAAGACTCGTCAGATGAAAACATTTATTCCACTTAACGTACAGTAGATGTACAAGATAAATAATGGGCATTCACCTTACCCACAGGGTAATCATCAGGTCATGAGCCACTTGTGTGAACCTGCACAGCTACCAATCAAAAAAGTGCTTTATGCTCAAATCTGAATTGCATTATAAAAAGCTTGTTCCTGAAATGACCAATCATTTTTTAAACCTCATACTAGGAAGGCTACTGTGATTTTAATATACCCTTCAAAAATAAGAAGGGTCCTGTTGTCTCTTTTACTATCTTTAATTCATGTCTGACCTGCCTCTTGAAAAGGACTTTAAAACTAAATAAAATAATAAAATAAAGAACTTCCTAAGCTCCTTCACATCTCTGCTAACAAAAGATAGATTTCTTACCCCTTCTCTTCATTCCCTGAGCAGAGAGATATCTAAGCTTTCGTGAAAACAGGAACCAGGACTGAGGTCCTGTCATCTCACCCCTGATGAAAGACTGGCTCCTTAAGTAAACTAGGTCCTTAGTTTCTCTCTGTGTATATAAAACTAGAATTCTTTGCTTTTCAACAAAGTATGTCTGAAAATGATCAATTACTTTTTTCTCAGTCAAATTACTTGTGAGGTTAGATGATGGGCCCATGGATATCCAGATCACCTTGGCTCAACATTACCACTAGGTAGTAACCAAGCTGACCAAATCTGTTCTAGAGCCAGAAGGTACACACTTACCCTAGCTTACAAATATCACAAAGTAAGAGTCTTTAAATTGTGGCCTATCAAATTTTTCAAAAATATGTTTTTATAATTATATTTAGACATAGTTTCCTTTCTATATATTTTTATTTTGTGCATTTAAAAACATCCTTCTGAGAAGGGGTTCACAGGTTTTGCCAAAAGAGTCTGTGATTCAAAAAATGGTTAAGAACCCCTGTCATAAAGGGAATCAATAAAAAAGCATGGAAAGATTCCATTCGTACTGGAAGTAGTATTTCCAATACTACTACTATTTAGAAAAATAACCTGTATTTTACTACAATTGTGTCATATTCCCATATCAAAAAACAAGTATTTATTAAGTATTTACTAAGTCCCAAGAACTAAGTTATATAAATATTACAGCATGCTTCCAACTTCCTTATTCTTAGAAGGAAAATGTCCTTTACTTTGTGAAGTTCAATATTAAGAATTTCACATTTTCTCTTCTAAAGTTACTTTTAATGGAATTTCAACTTCATATAATTTCTTGCATAACTTTCACAGAATACAAAATGAAAATATATTTTAAATAAGAAAATTTAATATATTATTTTGGTAAAATTCCCAACTTCCTTGTTTGTGTACATGTTGTAAGCACCTAGGAGAATATGAGCTGATTGGAGGCAGTGACTATGTTTTTTTTCCTGAATATTATTAATGCCTAGCATGGTACCTTGACATTTTATAAATGTTAGTGCAATTGAATGGAATCATGCTTTAGACAAAGAAAGTTTTATTCACCTATGATCATCCTTTTATCTTACTTCATAATTTGTGTTATGTGTTCAAATTCACAATGTAATACCTCAGGATAGGCAATGAAAAGCATTGCATGACTAGGTTGGATCAGCAGTTGTTTTAGCCCTCTAGAAGACGCTGAACAGAGAAGGCTTAAAAAGGTACAAGGCTGGGGAACAAGCAGTCAGTAAGACTCTTGGAATGAGCAACAGTTTCCACAGGGGATAGTAAAATCATAAATTCTTTGGTGTACTACATATACTACAATTTCAAGTAGAAAAAATGTTTTCTAAGTTTATATGTATTTTTGCTATTTCCACTAGCAATTGGTAACCTCCCCCCCCCCCAAAATAAATGGATATGAAGTGTACTAGTGGGGTTTCCTGCTCCAAAATGACCTGTTCTGATGCCTTACCATTGTATGGAAGTGGCTTCCAATTTTTTTAAAAACTGTGTAGGATGTGTCAGGAGAGCTGAAGCTCTGGGAAGTACTACCATGTAGGAAAGGCCTGTAGTAGTAGGAACCTGGCCACAGAACATGGCTGCTTTCTGAGGACACCAGGCTAGAAGAAACTCATCAACAGTAGCTGACCACTTAGTGATGGAAATCTTTGGCCATGATGATCTATGAAACAAAGAACAGTACAAAATGGCCTAGAGTGTTCCTGCTATTTCTACAATGACAGTGGTAAAGTAGGAGAAAAAGCAGTACTAAGAATAGTAGAGATTTTAAACTATTTATAAATATTAACTTAGCAAATGACATTCTGAACATGAGGTTTAAGATTATCTAGTGGGCACATTAATACTATCAATCCTGACATTTACATTATAAATGCAACCAAGATAAAAGTAAGCTGCAGCTAAATAGAAAGATGCTTCATGTGCTCTCCTAGAAGAGGTAAATAAAGGAGATGGGAGAGCTGGTATCATCATTAGAGTCAATCAACAAGCATTTATTAAAAACTTGTGTGCCAGACACTGAGGTTACCAAGAAGGCAAAAGACAACCCCATGCTCTCAAAGAGTTCATGATCTAATGATGACAAGGCTTCCTATTAATGGTGGGACCTTAGCTGAGACTTGAAGGAAGCCAGGAGACTGTGATCAGGAGGGAAAGAATTCCAACCATGGGGGACAGCCAGTGAAAACACTCAAGAGTTGGTAGAGTGTCTTCTGAAAGAAATGTCAAGGAGGCCAGTGTCACTAGATAAGAGTAAGTGAAGATTATGACTGAATTGGGTGGGTGGAACAATGACATGGCAAGACATGTGCTTCTTTAGGAAGATAAGTTTGATAACTGAGTTTAAGATGGACTGAAGTGAAGAGAGGCTCTAAGACAGGAAGACTAACCGTATTTTTGCAATATTCAATTTGTGAAGTAATAAAAGCTTGCATGTTACCAAAGCAACATGAAACATAACTACATGGGAAATTTGTCATTTCAAATTTCATTGCTCAGCATAAGAATTTATTAACACCAACAACAAAAAAGGAGACGACCATGAAGATAACTACAAGTTATGCACCAAAAGAAAAAAAAGGAGGTTAAAAATAGTCCACAAAAAACTCCAGTTTAAATAAAATCAACATACACATTCATACATGATTAACATCAGCTCAAAAGTAAACAAAGGGGAAAATGGGAAAAAATATATTTTGGGAAGCATGCTTTAGGAGTAAAAGATGAAATGACTGAGGAAAACAACAATTTTTCAAGTATATCAATTTATTAAGCAATACATACTATTTGCCTAACAAAGAGGAACTAGATCTCCTCAGCTTAGGCCCAGACCCCAAATATATGGGGAGACAGAAGCGTATACATGTAAAGCAATTAATTAAATAAGACTAACTAATTAAAAGGAAAAATACAATAAAGTAATCTGATTTATAATAGGATGAAAAATTAGGCACTTTTCAAGTTGGGAGGGAAAAAGTGAAAAAGTGCAGTGCAATTTCCTGAATTCAGAAAAAGAAGTGTCCCAATCCTGCTAGGTCTCTATAAAGAATCAAAGGAACACGGAAATAATAACTGATTGATCTTTATGGGGCCAGTTTTGTGGTCTAGTTTCCTAGTCATGCAAGGCTGGATTCAAACAATACAGTAAGGCTTTCTCCCACTTTGCACAATTAAAGTTTTCTCACAAGACAGAAATTGGACCAGAACCATAACTGAAAAGAAAGGGAACTGAGCTAGCTCCAGAACTGAGTGACAAGATGGAGTCAGTATAGTTCACTCTATTTCCACAATTAACCACTTGCTATCCTAATCCCCACAATTCACTCAGAGGTAAAAAAAAGGCAAGTAAGGAGTAAAATAGTACTGCCTGGAAGAATAAACAGAAAATCACAAATACTTTTATAAAGAAGAGAATTGGGATGTGTCAGATACAGTGACCTCCAAAGGACATTGGAAAAAAGGAAAATTATTATATTGTAATGGATAGTAAATAACTGAATAACTATGCAGGAATTATTCCTAAATTATCTGACAATCAATCAACAAGGATATATTAAGTGTTTAATGTGCCAAGCACTGTGCTAAGAATTGGGTACAGAAATAAAAAGCAAACAAAACAACGTCAGCAATTTGTTAGAGTAAAGGTAGAAATTAATTAGCAAATTAGAAGAAAAATGAGAATATATGCTAAGCAATTGAGGCAACTCCAACCAAACTTAATTAAACAAAGCAGCTGACATTTTTAGAAATGAGAAATGGATAAAGAACAGACTATAAAATACACCACCAACATTACACCCATGTACATTTTACTGAAATCAATCAATCAATACAATGAAGAAATGAAAATTGGATATCACATCAGCCAAACATCTTATCTCTTTATCTATAAAATTTTTAAAAGGAAGAAGGAAGATTATGAGCAATAATATTTCATAGACATGGGAAAATGGAAAAGGAAAACAAAATTTTATAAGCCTTAGTGAGGAACCAATTGAACCAGAACATCCAGAGGCCATTTAAATATGAATCTGGAAGTAAGAAAATAGATTAAGAAGTAGACAAGTCAATATTTCTATAAGAAATTATTTTCTCCATAATTGCCAATGAAACAACAACATTTGGTCTCTACCATGAGATCTTCTTATGTGGATCAAATATGCATAGAGAAGGTCTATGCTAGTTTGAGACTTTTGGAGGATCTTTTCCAATGTAAATCTGAGAGGAGAATACTAAATACTTGGGGGAAAAAAATCTCAGACTGTATGAATACTGAAAAAGGGTGACTCAGAAAAAATCAGTAACACCCGAATTTTACGCTGACATTTTCACCTTGCAAAAATCTCTATGAGAATAATTTACTACACAATTATTTTGGAATAGTCATTAGTAAACAAAGCATTTATTAGGTAATTATTACTATGGGGGATGCAGTGTGCAAAGAGCTTGAGATACAAAGAAGGGCACAAATAGTCCCTACTCATATTTAATGAGGGAAACAACATATGAAAAGCTTAGGTACAAAAAAAGATAGATATATGCTGTTGTCTCTTGTTCTCATCCAACAAGGTGTCTCCCCTACCAATATCAAAATTTTTTAAATGATTTTTTCAAAGATGTAAAAATAATGATAACTTTGTTTACTAACTCTCTGATTATTAACAACTTGTAGGGCAAAGAAAAGAAACAAAAGCTTGCCAATGTTGTTGACCACTGCCATCAAGAATGTTCACAGTTGAGTCCAAGTCAAAAAAGAAATTTCCCTACATGTGATGAAGTCTTCTAGATGGAGATGTCTAAAGATGAAATTGTGCTGATTACCTAAGACTACATAACACTAACTAATTATTGACATAGGAAGAAGCAAGTAGATGAAGAAAGTCTATTGTCCATATTATGATACGCAATTGGAAAAATAGCCCATAAAATATATACACACACTTGAACATACCTGTAGACAGTCATTGTACTGGGTCTAGGGTAAGAGTAAAGTAGGCTGAATTGTTTTGAGGAAATTGTGCCATAATTTTAATTACTCCTAGTTTTTCCCTAAAGGAAAAGGCCTATCTTTTAACATCAAATTTATTCACACGATACTGTATGGCTAAGTTATAGAATACAATAGTATATAAAAAACTAAAGTTTCAGATCATTCAAAGGGCAATAGAAAGGATCATACTGCAACATATTACTAATGAAGAATTGGGAAGGAAAAATAGTGTAAAGGCAATCATCACAGAAATGTGTGACTGGAAAAGGAAGTAGACCAGTCAAGCAGTAAGAAAAAGGTATAGAACTGATGAATAGTGTAGGTACTCCAGTGGTAGCCATCAAATGTCATGAGATTAAGAAGACTCTCAGCATGATGAACAGACCATCTTTAGAGAAATTATAGAAGACACTGACAAGAGTCAAACAAGAACGTGTATGGGTTGTGATTTTTATCAAATGATGCAGCATCCACATCGATGGGATCACTTTGAAACACTGAAATATGTTTATGAAGTTTATGAAGTATCATACAAGAGTATGATTTTTTATTTGAAGATATATGATAGATAATTCTTTCATAAGGTAAAGATGGGTATATAATCAAGTAATTCCTAATTTAAAGATTTTAACATGAAATGTCCATGCATTGGATCAGATTTACTTACAGGTGCAAACAGTAACAAGTTCAACTATTTAATGAATCATTATTTATTGAGCAATCGTTGCCATTTTAAGTGCTGTGAGAGATAACAATGGCCCTTCCTGTCCTAGAAAATAATAACAATAGCATTTAGTTTTACAGGAGAGTTATAAAATTCACACAAGTGGTTGTAATACATGACAGAAAGTGGTTGGTGACATAGGATAGGCACAAAGACAGCTGTGATCATTAAGAAGAGAGGGAGAGGATTCTGAATAGGTAGAAGCAGAGGAGGGACATTTAACAAAATGAGGAGTCTGTGCAAAGGCTCTGAGGCAGAAAAGCACATGGCATGTCCCTTCTGAATAAACTGATGTTGCTGCAGCATCAGATTTTTAAAGACAATCAGAAATATGGTTGTATAGATATGTTGAGGCCCACTAAAAGATCTACTAAAAGCCAATAAACGTCATGCTGAGAATTTTGGAAACTGAAGAAATCAGTTCAGTCATCTTTCGTTTGTGTCCAGACACTCTGTGAGCCCATTTGGGGTGTTCTTGGCAAAGATACTGGAGTGGTTTGCATTTTCTTCTCCAATTCATTTCAGAGTAGAGGAACTAAGGCAAACAGGGTTAAGTGACTTGCTCTGGGTCACACAGCTAGTAACTTTCAGAGGTCAGATTTGAACTCATGAAGATGAGTTTTCCTTGACTCTAGGCTCTACACTCTATCCACTGTACCACCTAGCTGCCCTTTGAAGAAATCAAAATACTTCAAAAAATTTTTTTTGGATTTACTTGTTAAAAGGACAATTTTTAGGGGAAATGTCATATTAGTTGCAATTCTTTTCCTAAAGTCGTTAAAGTTTCTTGATAATCTTTAGATAATGCTATAAATCATATTTGGTTTCTGGATTTTTGGATATAAAACAAAGAACTTCAATCTCTATACTGAATATTATTTGCTGCACAATATAACTTGACTACAAAAGAACTGAAATGGAAAATTCTTAACTCAAAGCAAAAGGTCATATTAGTCATATAGCACCTAATTCAAGGCCATTAGCCCTAGGATCTAAATATCTAATGGCTATGAAGAGTGTGGTAAGAAATAGAAAAATTGTACATTTAATTTCTTCATGTTCTCCCAATTTCAGGTCAACCAACACTATGCCCAGATAACAGAATCTCACAGACTGAATGTGGCCTAAGATATTATCTAATTCAACTCGTACCTAAATAGAAAGATTCCTATCCCCAGTCCCAAAAGACTGTTTACAAATGCCTATCATTATAGGCCTTGCACTTTGCTTTTTAGAAAAAGGTACCACAATAACTATTACTTGAAATCATTCCACAAGCTTCATTGAAGTTTAAAAGAAAAACACACATGTACAATTAAATTCTCCCACATCTTAGCTCCATATTTCTTAAATCAAAATTAAAGATTCTAGATTTCATATAAAATCATTCAATTTTTTCTTGTAAAGGTCTTTCACATGTTTAGTACTTCATGTCCATCTTATATCACTTATGAGAAGCAACATGATGTCTAAAATAATGAAGAAATGACACAAACTGAAGAATATGCCTTTTGAAGTAAAGATATGTTAATCTTCCCTTCAGAATAAAATAGATTCTGCCACTAGTTTACATTAAGATTTGGATTGTCTATCACCCTCCAAACTCATCATGTCTCTATATAATGCTGAAATTATTTTCTCTTCTTATGCTTTTATAGGTTATACAAGGACAAGAGAACTGTCTTTCTTCTGTGGGGTGACTACTGCCTATCCCTACTTCATTTGGTGCAAACACTTACAGACAAGCTCCTTTTTGAACTGATCATTTTCTAGAGGTCATTCAGACCATAATTTCAGGGCCTAGCCACTATCCTGATGGTCCTTCTTAGGAAATTGGACCCAGTGGGAACGTATTCTCCCTCTGCTTAGTCTATGGGTCAGCATTTTCCTTCCCTTGTACTTCTTAATTCCCTTAAGTGGCAATTATTTAAGGCACGGTTAGAGAAGGTGCAATCTACATTCATCCAATAAAACCTAAATATTAAAAAGGACAGAAAAATTCAGCATGGTTACTAAGGATAAATGGGACAGCATTTAGCATTTGAAAGGTACCAAAGAAGTGGTACAAGAGTAGATAAGGGAAGTGATAAAAAAAAAACTATTGGAGGTAAAATATAATTTAGAAGAAGTAAAAGGGAATAATATGTGTCAAATAGACAAAGCATCTTAATTACAAAAGGTTAATACCAGAGTCAGAGTTAAGGAATAGGTGGAAAAATCATTCTAAGGGACTGAAAATCCATTCAGTGACAGAAACCAAAAGAGAAGACTACCATTAAGGTTTTTAGTATCATATGAAACAGCCACAAGCTAATTTTGTAAAATCAGTATCTAAATTGAAAAGATGCAAAATTACTACATAAGGGAGTGTGTTCTAAATATTGCCAACTTATTTAAAGAACATAATATTAAGGCATGCAGTTTTCATGCTTTTAGGAGGAAAATTTAGAAAAAATACATATGAGGATTGTTTTTGTTACTCTCTCCCCCCAAGAAACGATTTTAAAATAATAAATAAATGGTCTATAAGACACAGAACCCTAAAACACATATATCCAAAAGCATAATAATTAAAAATTTTGTGTAACTTCATACCCAGCAGATAGAGGCTACTGAATGAAAAAGGAGGGACAATAAACCAAAATGACACCATCGTCATAGCAGGCACCTGTAGTGCAAAAGGCCAACAGGTGGTAGTATTATGTAGGCAATAATACACTCTCAGATGTGGTTATCCTGAAATATAGCGCCCTCAGGTCTAAGGAGCATTGTTAGTTAAAGTACTCAGGAAATATAGTTCTTGCATAACTATGCACTTGGTATATTGTTCAAGACAGCTGAATATCTATGAGAGTTATTACAAATCAAGCTTTAATTTTATCTTCTTTTAAAAAGTAGTCTCCTGTCCTCCGCTTAGAATTATGAATCCTTTTTTAATTTTACAAGATGTGGCATCAATTTAATTGACCATCTAACTTGTGCATATATAAATGCAAAGTATTTGGTTTATTGTCCCTCCTATTTTTTTTTGACTGACAAAATCCAGATCAATTTAAAACCTGCATAGTAAATATGTATCCCAAACATCTAGTTGCAAATAATACTTTACTCCATAAAAATAACACTAATTTCTATGGTTTCTACTTTTTCTGCACCACATTTGTTCCTTTGAAAAGTCTACTTCTCCTTTGTGGATGGTGGTTTATAGTCCATGGATAATTTATCCAACATAGAATGGTAGAAATTCTATGTAAGATACTGGACTTGAATCCCTACAGATAATTGAGTTGGTGTATATTAACCCATTAAGAGAATTATAATAATTTAAAGTTAAGAAAAACTTCATATAGTAGTAAATTTCTTATTTCAATGACAACCCAAGACATTTATAATTAAGAGGTGTCAAAAATTTTTAAACAAAAAATAGACAATTTATTTTAAAAACATGCAACACATAAAGAAGGGAGAGTGTATCATGAAGCCAAACAAATAATAATAGGGTAATTTAGTCCTTTAAAAAATATATTCAAATATTTAAACAACAGCCGCATCCAGCAATAGAGACACTATAGACAGGAGATAGGTCAAATGGTAGGTACACTTTCCTCTTTCCCAGGAAAACTACTACTTGTGGGTTACTATTCTCTTTCTCCTATTCACATATTCCTAATACGTGTTTTCTTAATGACTAGAAGAAAAAAACAGAACTGCAAAAGGTAGAAATGTCTTCTGAACTTAAATGAAAATTTATATACAAGTGAAGTTCTTTAAAACCAAATAACAACAATAATCATAGCTAACATTTATATAGCATTTACTATGTAGCAAGCACTATGATGAATTGTTTATAATCACTATCTCATTTGATCCTCAAAACAACCCTGAAAGGTAGATGCTATTTTTATCCCCATTTTACAGATGAGGAAACTGAAGTAAACAGAGTTGAAGTGACTTGCCCAGTGTCACAAAGCTATATTGTATCTGAGGTCACATTTGAATTCAGGTTTTCCTGAGTCCAGGTCCAAGGTCTTATTCACTTCTCAAAGCAAACAGTTATTATAACCATCCCAGTAAGTTTGATTGTGAATGGTATCATCTATTGATAAGCATTTGTTAAGTGCCCACCATGTTCTAGGTACTATACTAAATTTTAGAGAAACTAAAAAGTAAAACAGTTCCCTATCTTCAAGGAGCTTGTGCTTTGATGATGAAGACTATGTGAACAAACGCAGGCATATAAAAGATACCTAGAAAGTAGACACAAGGAAACTAAGGGAAAAAGCACTAGAAGCTGGAAAAAGGAGTGGATTCAATCCCCTACCAAGTGTGACAAAGGTTGAATGAAAGCATTACACCAAGTGAAGACAGATATGATAAAATGTAAATATAAATTTTGAATGCTATTTGGTGTAAATGGAATAAAAAGAAAAAAATTTAACTTGTTAATGTAAAACATTAGCTCTATATAATGTGAAACACTTGCTATCTCCATTTAGGACTGGGTAGTTCTGATGAACCCTGATTATAGGATAGGAACTCTGGGCTGGAGCTGATCAAGGGTGGAATTATATAGTAACATGGGGGAGCTTAAGCAATTTGATGGGAGAAAGGGAAAACTGGGGTAAAAAATCCAGGATGAGAGTTTTCTCATTAACAGCAGAGAAGCTGGGACTATTGCTCTAGAAATACATCCAAAGCAAGGACAGGAGAGAAAAAAGGGAGGGGTGAGAACTGTGAAAGACACAGGATGAGCTCATCAAGACAGGTAACTGAAAGGCTAATCAAATAATTTGTTGTTCAGTTGTTCAATCATGTTCAACTTACGACCCTGTGGAGCACATCACGCCAATGCTATTCATAGGTTTGTTTGGGTTTTTTTTTTTTTTTTTTAAAAAACCGGGGGTAGTTTTTTTTTTCCTTTCCAGTGAATTAAGACAAACAGAAGTTAAGTGACTTGCCCAGGTCACACAGCTCGTAAGTCTAAGGCCAGATCTGAACTCAGGTCTTCCTGACTTCTAGCCCAGCACTCTATCTACTGAGTAACCTAGTTACCCATCAATATCCATGGCCAAAGCCAAGAGAACAATGGCTGTATAGAGATTTGGAAAAACACATGTGAAAACACAAGAGGTATATTTCATATAAAAAAAGACTCAGAAATTCAAGTACATATAAAAGAAGGGAAGCAGAATGGTGAACAGTCTGGAAACAACACAGTATAGGGAAAACCAGAAAGGACAGGGGATGTTCTAGAGAAGAAAAGACCGAGGAAAGGCATGATAATAGTTTTCACATATTTGAAGCTCAACTTCAACTTGGGGCTTGGGGTTTCCAAAAGGTAGATATAGCTAGTAGGAAAGAGAGGAGGTTATAGGACAGAACTTTCAGTTCAATGTAAAGAAAAATGAAAGCTGTCCAATAAAGTAACATGTTTCCTTGCAAGACACTCAACTTGCCACTGAAGGTATATAAGCAAAGACTGGACTGTCCATCAGCAATGTCAGGTGGCTGGACACTGGGTGTTTTCAATGCAGCTTCTATATAAGCTTTAAAGATTTTCTAATTTTAGGTGACTATGGCTTATACCAGATGCTATGATACCAATAACAGAGCAAATCAATGCAACGTTTTATTGCATTATTTCTTCCTTTTTAAAAAGTTTAATAACTAATGCTAAAATCAAAACTGAGAATATGTACTTTAGCACAGACCAAGATTCAGGTCACTTAGGGGAAGTGAAGGATTCAAAATTACAAATGCATTTATGTTGACCATAAATATAAGTAATATTCACAACGAAATATCAATAACCATATGAAAATTTTGTGTAAAGCAACAAGTTATATTTGAACTATTTCTTAAAATGTGCATTCCAAAGACATCTTATTTTTAGTTACAATGTTGAAAAAATCATTTCTCATGTTTTATGTGAGATGACTATGTTTATTAATGTAATAGGCTAATGTCTTGACATCTTCATGCCTGGAAGATGAACACAGTCACATTGATCCTGCCATAAATAACAAAATATATAAATCTAGATATCAAATGTTTTATTCAATGTAAAAGGAACATTAAATTTAAAAAAAAATTTTCTACCCAAATATAAAGTATTTTCCATATGTGATTATGGTAGTATTATTCTTAGTTGTTGATAGAGGGGATGGAATAAAAAAAAAACATGCTGAGAATAATAATCATTTTTTAAAACCCAGAGCACTATTCGACTAAATATAACAGTAAAAGACTCATATTGTAACATGGTAATATACATTAATGTCTCTATATGTAGCAAAAAGATTTTAAGCTCTTTAGAAAAGCAAGAAATAAGTTTGTCACTTCCATTCATATCTTAGGTCTTGCTAAGGGAGCTTCCAATAGCACCTGGCACAGACTCAAGCTATTGAGCATGGGCACTAATGGGACTTAGGATCAACATATTCATCCCAAATCTAACATAGGACTAAGTCTGGGGAATAGCAACTGGGAGAGAAGCAAACTTCAAAAGACAGATTTAACCTGAGCCTTGGGCTATTACTGGCTGTCTGTGAATGGCTAAGGGTCTGACACACAAGGGAGCTAAAACACATCCTAAGGATATAAGACAAAAGAGCTAAGACTCCCTCCTTTGCCTTTAAGAAGCAACAAAGTAATTATAATTCAAAAGAAAATCAGCAGATGGAAGGCAACCGCAATGCAGTAGAAAATAAACAGATAGCACCTCAGTGAAAAACTAAGTGATGAAAGTACAATAGAGCATAAGCAGTACTCAGCATGATAGTCAGTTAGCAAATGGCAGAGGACTGAGGAAACAGTTCAGTAAAAGACACCAGCAGGTTGCAAAATATCAGGGAAATCAGCAAGCAAGAGAGGACTTCCAGCACAGATGACATTTAGAAATTGGAGTTCCCCTACATAAAAAGGTTCTCTAGGTGTAGGAATTCATAGATACACAGCTGCATGTACTACCTCTTCTCCTGGTGGTATGGAAATGTATGGGATAGTTTGTCCCTGTATACAGGAAGGAATCTGACAAGTAATTTTTCTTGCTTGTTTAATTAAATGCCTTTTACTTTGAATTAATGAGTACATCGATTAGTATGGTAAAAGAAAAAAAATTTGGTGGAGGATTTTAAGCCATGATTTTAAACAGAGAATGACTAAGAGCATATTTTGAAACTGGAATCATTTTCAGAGGGCCTAGGCCATTACTATATTGTACTAGTGTAGCAGCAAGCACCCCAAGGGTCCTCAGGGTTTGCCGCCACCACAGGTTCTTGGATCTGCTTTGATAAAGGAAAGCAACTCAAAATGGGTTAACAAGCTTACTTTAATCAGACATATATCGTTTACCTTGTTCAGGGGAAAAGGTCAGCACCCCGAACTTCAAAGTATACAGGCAGAATTATCAAGACAGAAACAGATCAAGTAGACAGATTTCCAAACTGTCCAACCATCACATCCATACCCAGTCAACATCTGGGTTTCCACATCTGGGTTTTTCAAAGCCAGGGGACTCTCAACAACGGCTTCCCAGAATTCAGATCAAATCACAGAACACTTCTCAAAGTAAGCCCCAAAACAAAGCTACACATCAGGGCTTATATAGCCTTCTCCTGGCTCAGAGAATGTAACAACCTTATTGACTCACTGGCCAATCAAGAAGTATCTACTGAAAAACAAGCCTCCCACCCCAGGCTTCAGGTGCACTTTAGCCTAGGGGCAGGGAAGATCTTCCAAATTTGCATTCCCATTACAACTAGCAAAAATGAAGGAGAAATATGGTTCTTTGATTCAGTGATGAGGATGAAATTTAAAAAACAAAAATCATCTTGACCTATGTTGTTTTTCCTGTGCCCGGGGTCCATTTACTATTTTTTTCACCTCTCCCTTATCATTTACCTCATGTTCAACTAGGCACAACAAACTGTCTCTGTATGCTAACAAGATTTGCTATATCATTTGGAGCTACATTATTAAACAAAAAACAAAGTTTGGGATTCTCATGTGATTTTTTAATAACACAGAGAATGTATAAGCCCTACTATGTGGAAAGGAATTTAGACTTCTATTCAGCCCTAGAAGGCCCAACTAAGAACAACATATAGAAGTTGGGGAAATGTTCTAACAATTAGAGATACACAGAAGTCAGTCATCCTACCCTAGAGAATAATAAAGTTTCCCTTACTAGAGATCTCTAAAAAGAAGCCAGATGATGCCCTGTCAGGTACATGGTATAGGGGATTTTTAGTTAGGTAGAATTAGTTTAACTTCAGTTTAACTCTGAAGTGCCTTCCAAGTCTGACATCAAGACTATGGCAACATTCTTCTGCCTATACCTAGTAAGGCGTAATATACATTATGTATAATACTTGTTTTTTTTTTTTCTAGAAGGTCATATCACTTCTCTAGGTCTTAAATTCCTCAGCTATAAAATGAGAGGGTTGGACTAGATAATCCCTCAAGTAAAAGGCTGTGTACTGTACTTTTTTATGGTATGAAAGAACTGGAAATCAAGTGGGTATTTATTGATTAGCTTAAAGAAATGTGGCATATAGATGTGATTGAATAGTATTGTGCCGTAAGAAACAGTGAATATGAGGAATTCAGAGACACATAGGAACACATATAATACAATGTATAGGGAAATAAGCAGAACCAGGAAAAAACAATATATACAATGGATCTACATACAATTCTTTATTAGAAAGAATGATAAAATGAAACTGAATGCTATGTAATTCTAATAACTAAGCTTGATCTTTCTGGAGAAAAATGAGAATATTTTCTTCTCTCCATTTGCTAGAGGTGGGGGTCTATTAGTATAGAATGTTGCATATGTTTTCAGATGTGTTTATGTGTTTCTTGGTTTTTGCAGGGGGAGGCTTGGAGAATGAGTTGCATACCTGTGAGATTGGTTGAAAAAGAAAGAAAATTAAATATGCTTCAATATAGCAGGAACTAAAATGAAATGTGCATGGGGGTTCACCTCTAGTCCTTAATGAACCATTCTGGCTTCCTTTGTGCAGGAAGGAAGAATGATATGGGAGAGCCTAGCTCATCCTTCCTTCTTTCTTTCTTTCCTTCCTTCTCTCCTTCCTTTCTTTCTTATCACTGATAAGTAACTCAGCATTTCTAACTCTCAGGATATATAAGGCAAGGATGTTAAATACCAACATGGGATTATAAAAATGACTAATACAATTTGTATTCAATATATCCTCAATAGCCATGATAAACAAAGAGGTCAAATTGGTAAAAGTTAATAATTCAGTGCCAATGAAAGCTATACAAACCCTTGGCAAAATACACTTGAACATAATTATCATTATAATCTTAACTTCAAAAAAAGGCAGCTATGATTAGAAATCACTATGTTTGTAAGGAAAATTTTAGCTCAAACTTTTTAACATGTAGAGAGAAGCTCACAGATATCACTATCAGGGTGAGAAAAAGCAGGTATCTAAAAATCACCTACCTAAACTATGTTTTTGAATGAATGTTTTATGTCAAAATATCTGTGCATTTGGCAAATCAGTCACCCTGCTTTGGTATCAGGATATAACTTGAACTGTTATTCTCATGGAACTCAACAGCACCCCCCACTGGCCAATTAAAAAGAACATAAAAGGAGTTATAAAGTGAAACCAGTTGAACAATCACTGATAGTGATTGACAAAAATTTTATTCTTTGACTCAGGAACCACCGAGGAAATGATGCTTACTTCATTTTCTAAGATACTAGTTTCATTTAAAATCCAGTTTCTTTAATATGACCAGATTTCTTGAAAAGAATCACAATAAAGTCTAATTTAAATTTGCAAAACCAGGTGACAGCTGTGTAAGTCCATTAAGATACTGTCCAAAAATAGAGCTCCATTCCAATAAACTATTATTTAATTTTCTATGAAATGCAACATAATTAAATTAATCTATGCTGCTTGTAAAAGGTTCTTGCCTTTTCCTTTACAAACAGAAAATCACTTATGCTAGGTTTTTATTTCAGGCGCACACTAAAATTATGATTCTTGACAAAAGGAAAGAATGACTATCTGCCAATCAATCTGACATGCTATTGAAAGACTGGCACTAATAGCTGTGACAAGAATGAACCTGTTTGAAGCAAAGCTTTTTTTTTTTTTAAAGAACTAGACCAGAGATCAACAATACCATTTTATCTAGCTGGGGCCTAAGCTATACTTTGCTATAGTAAGAAAGAACTATTAGCGGATTTAAGTGACTACTTTACTTTGATGGATTTTTATTCTTTTAAAATAATGCATTTAAGTACTTTTTTTCCTTAGAAAAAATGGCAACTACAGAAAATCTTGAACATTTGAAGGACAATAATTTTATTTTTCATATTTTTCCGGACTAAAAACCAGTAACTTTCTATAGTCACTCAATGTGTGTTTTTATTGCAGATAATTGTTAACATGATAGAGTAGGAAGAACAATGGATTTTAAGCATGAGTCCTGGTTAGTTACTTCAATGTAATGGGACCTAAAGTAACTCACTTAACCTCTTTGGGTTTCAGTTTTCTCATCTATAAAATGGAGGTGGGGTAGGGGGGTTTGACTAGATTATCTCCAAGCTCTCTTCAAGTTTTAAACTCTATAATTGTATAGGGTTTGGGATTTTGTTTATTTTCGGGGGTTTTGGTTTTCTTTTTTACTTATATGGCTTTAAGGTTACTAGTTCACCGGAAAAATGTTTAAAATTTTCCTTCCTCTTTTCAGGTATAGGATAAATAAAAAAAAGGACAATAATGGAGAAAAAAATGTGCTTTTAAAAAAGTAGTCTCTTGTTCTAGCTAGAAAATAATGAATGTTACAGAATTCTTCTCAGTTTATAGGGTTATTTTTTAATCAGAGAGAAAAACCATTATCTAAAAGATGATAAATTATGAAATAAACCTTCCATTATGAACCACGTTTTGAATATGTAAAATTTCCCATTATCTTTGGCTTATTTTGAAAAGTCAGTTAAATCAAGATTAACATGTAATAAGCTCCTCACCGTAACAGGTCACTTGCAGAAGGGACAGAAAGATGATCATGAAATAATCTTACTTCTGATTCAAAACTAGATCCTTAAGTGTTAAATAAGATAAGGTGAAGGACATCAATAAGTTTTTAAACCAAAGTTTAATTACCAAAATTGTTATAAGAATTCTTACAGAGAAAATTGAATTGAAAAAATTATACTAGGACAATTATATGCAACATTACATACATTAAATTCTGAATTAAAGCTTTGTCATTGGTGTTAAATAATAAATTTGAATTTCTTGTATAATTTGACTAACTTATAGTATTAATCTTCACTGAAAATGAAAAGCTTCAATTCAAAAAAATAAGTTATCTTAGAGTATTAAGTACTTGTCAACACCTATTTTGTTTTCTCCTCAAATATGACTGCATTTCAGTTGTGGTTAAAATGGATAGCCTTGGGAAATACTGTGTGTGTGTGTGTGTGTGTGTGTGTGTGTGTACACATAATAAATTTCTAAAAGATGTAAAGTGGGTGGAATTGAACAAAAAATACTATATAAATGCAAAATCCTTACCATTAACTGATAAAATCACATTGTTGCTGCTATAACTTTCAACAATCAATTTTTTCCTTAATATTTTGATAAATGTGGCTGTCAAGTGGGATAAGATCACAATTTTGTTTATTTTTAACTATTTGAACTTTCGGGATTCAGTTCATGAATATTGCAACTGTTAGTCCAGATAAAATCTCAATTTTGTCTGATGTTGATGAAGCAATCATAAAGCAGTTTGCCTGTATAACCTTGCTCCCTCAAGAAGTAAGGGAAGGATGGAAAAATTCTATGAGGAAGTATGGAAAAATACTGTATTTTAGGCAAACTACTCATAAAAGTGCAGTAAAATATATTAGGAAATGAATGAATGTGACTTTTAGGAAAATGTTCTAACTCACTGATTACTGTAAAAAAGAAAAAAAATTAAACAGAACTTCCATACTTTTCTCCTCCACCATATAGAGACAGGGACATGCTTGAGTTACAGAGGGCCTGAGTTCCAAAACAAATGATTAATTGAACTGCTTTCCCATGAATTCCAGGTCTCTTTAGCCAATCATAGAAGTGTTGCCAACAAAACTTGCATTTCAATGGTGTTCTTTCAACTTTCTTTTAAATGTACTGAATGTCATTAAGGATTTTACAGAGCATTAAACTGCATACTAGAAAGGAAATTATTTCAGGCAAGTACTGTATCTTTTAGATAGAGTGGAACTAAAAGTCCAAAGTATAATAAGAATTTAAGTTCAATAATCTTAATGATAGCACAGTCAACCATGCCAAAGAGACACTTCTAGCCTTTTATACATATAAATATACATATTGGATTTTAAATATAGATTGATATGATGTCATAAAAAAAGAAAACTGAGTCATACAAATAAAAAATACATTTTTCTAATTCCATTTTGCTTTTGAAAATAGTGCTTGCCTTCATCAAAAAAAAAAAAACCAAATACTAACACCATAAATAGCAAAACACGAATACTGTTCTGAATTCTTTTAAATCAACAATAATATTATTGATTTACACTTAATGACATACTTAATTATAGAATCTAAATGGATTCTCCAAGGAAAAGTAAGTAAATGTTACCCTTGTTTGGCAATAAAGAAAACAAGGCACTGGGAAGTTAAGTGATTCAACAAAATTCACCAAAGTGACTAATGACAGCATCCTGACTACTACTCATGCTTTCAGACCTCTCGCTTATTACTTTATTTTCCATTGGATTTTTAAGCCAAGGCTGGATGAGAATTTACACGATAGGTATGTTGTAATGCAGATCCTTTTTCAGGTATGGGTTGAACAAAATCTCTTCCAATTCTAAAATTCGGTGATTCTATACTTCCATCAGATAGTTTCCAATGATTAAAGAGGTAGACTAAAACATTTTCAGAATTGTTCAATGCATAAACTCTTCACCTTCTTCCCAAAAGTCCTCTTTAAAAATTTCTTAAAATCACCATGGTAATAAAAATTACATTAGCCTCCAAGTCCCAAAATTTCCAAAAGCCTCTTGGTTCCTCTTTATGACTAAAAATCATATGAGACAATTGTACCAATGCGTTTCTTGTGTTTTCTTGCTTATTAGCTATATTAAAGGCAACAAAATGCAAGTAGGATTTCAAAAATACAAGAAACAGAATAACCTTAGTAGTTGTTGAAGTAGGAAGATGAAACTAACCATCATAGGATGGCAAACTAGATAGAATGGCAAAATAAAACCCACAAAGCCCTTCAATTATATCTCAAAATTAAAGAGACAAAAAATAGTTTTACAGAACAGAAATAAATACTAGAAATGCAGAAATAAAAAGTAGAAAGTATACTAGTTAATAAATGAATGCAATTTAAACAATTTACATATCATTCACTAAGGAATTGTATTTAACAGGAAAAATCTATCATCTAAATGTAAATTAATATGCTTTTTTAAAAAAAGTGAAGATGAGTGGATTTTGGTTAACTATCCAATAACATGTACAACAACAACATCCATAAGTGGCAGTTAGTCTTGAGGGCACTATGATTACCAATGGTAGTAAATCAAACAGAAATAGTTTTTATGACATTTGACTAGTAGATTTTGTTATAAGGCAGTTCTCTATCTTGGACTTCATCCAAGGGCAAAAAAAG
Source organism: Petaurus breviceps papuanus (assembly GCF_028583685.1). Taxonomy (NCBI): domain Eukaryota; kingdom Metazoa; phylum Chordata; class Mammalia; order Diprotodontia; family Petauridae; genus Petaurus; species Petaurus breviceps. The sequence goes on along the minus strand of NW_027185887.1, from coordinate 829,112 downwards.
TATTTATAGAAAGTATCAAAAGGACCTTGTTACAACATGATCTCTTAGAATGGACTGTGAAAGCAGTTTTATAGAAAAGTCTAGAATATTTAGGTAGGAGTTGTGAAATAAAAGTAGATATGAAAAGCAGCAAAAAAAAAAAAATAAAAGAATGAATTTAACCGATGTGTGATGTATGAGGCAAAGGAATCAAACTGTTGAACTGTTAATTATTTTAGGAAGTCTTTTGTTACGAATGAAATACTAGGAGACTGGAAAACAACGAATCCAGTCTGAATGTTAAAAAGAAAGAGCGAAGAGGCTGAAAATTATAGACCTGTAAGTCTAACAACTATATTAGGAAATAAATTTGAGATGATACTTATGGATGAGCTTAATGATACATTTGGAAAAGTACAATTTAATAGGTGTGAGTCAGAATGGATTTACCAAAGGCAATCATGTCAGACAAATTTCATTCGTTTTTTGGGTGAGATAATAATTGGTCTATATAAAGGAGAGCCAATAAGACACTGTCAAGATTTTCTGAGATTTTTGGACAGAGTTTCTCAGAATGAATTATTGTACCAACTTTTGTGACACAGGTCAGGCACCAAACTAATAAAAGAGGATGAAAGTAACTGGGTTAAAAACAGAGGGCCTCAGAATCTTAACGAAACTGGGTTATAAACTGAGTCCCACAAGGATCTATATTGGGACACTAATATTTTTTATTAATGATTAAGACAATCTGTAAGATTAGCAAATTTGCATATGGCACTAAATGAGGGGGTGTGGTTAAGACACAAAAGGATTAGCTGTTTTACAGAGTAAATGTAATAGATTAGATAAATGGGCTCAGAGGTGGAATATGAAATTTAATGTGTCTAAGTGTAAAGTGATGCACTTGGGTAGAATTAAGAAACCAGCTAAGTACAGTTTAAATGACAGTAAATTAGTTATTAAAGGAAAGAAAAAGGATTTGGGGGCTTTGATTAAAAAAAAACAGCATTCCCATTCTTATTGTAATGACAAGGAAAGCAAAAAAAAAAAGACATAAAATGATGGCTACTATTAAGTTGCATAAAAAATAAAGAATTCTACCACTGTAAATGAAACTACTAAGATCCCAATTCATTAACATACATAGTTATATGTTGTTCTATACATATGATAAATGAAAAATCTTACTCGAGGTTAATGAGAGCAATTATAATATAGGAATAATAAAGATAGCTAATTTCAATATAGCACATTAAAATTTACAAAGCGCTTTACAAACAGTATCTCATTTGACCTTCCTAACAACCTGTTGTGGACAGTACTGGTATTATCAACATTTTACAGGTAAATTATTCACCATATGTATTAGAACCTGTTCTAATCCCTAGTAAATCTCTACTGGCCATTTTCATAGATACAGAATACTCAAACATATGAAGTACTGAACAAAAGACTTCGAGCAAATATATATTTACTGTACCCAGTCTCATGCTTTAGACTGGGTTTGGACTATCTCAGGAGAGTTAAGGGTCAAATTAGAAAATCAGATCATAAACAAACTTCTTGGTCCCTTTTTACTTTGTATTACTTTTACTTTGTACTGCTATTAGGTCACTTAAGAGGCACAATTGTAGAGGAATGTACCCCTTTTGCTCTGTGAAGGTTTCTTGGAGTCCAGATAAAACCATGAGAGTAGGTCCCATCTCAATGAGAACAGGTCCAACTAATGAGCCAGCCACGAAGTGAGCTAGACACTCTCCCTGTTATGCCTCTTTAAACAACTGCAGTGCTTAAAGATCCCAAGAAGAAGATCTGGAGATGAAGATAAGAAACATCACCTTGCTTTCCTGACCATTCACTGCTGTAGAACCACTGGAGAATGAGGAAAATATTTCAGAGATGAGACTTTAACATGTACAAAAGGGGAATACAGGAAAGTCAACTTTCCAATTGTTAAACCCCTATTCTACGCTACTCAGGTTGATCTGATACACATTTGGAGATTTATACTATCCCATCTTCATCCCTATTAAGTCCTCATTTGAATGTAAAGAGTATCTTCCAGTAAATCTCATTTGGACATGCATAATTCATGTGGGGGTACACTCTTTATGAGTGCAGATGCTGTTTTAACACAAAATCACTTATTTGGAGAAGCATTTGCTGCTGTTCATTTTAAGGAAAAAGAATCACATATACTAAAAACAAGCAGCAGTAATTCATCATATTCATATAACTAGCAACTGGGAGAAACTGGATTTGAACTCAGATCTTTCTGACTATGAATTTAGCACTTCATTCACTATGAAAACATTAACATGAAACTTAATTACTTCAAAAAGATTTCAGAGGTGAAAATCCTAATGATGATATAGTCAAAACCAAAAGAAAACAAGGAATATTTCTTCCATCATTCAGGATGCAAAGAATTCTAAAAACATTATTCTGCAAGATCAGTCTGAGAATATCTGGATAGATATTTTAAGAATTCACCAAAACGTCTATCAAGATTTCAGGGGTGGCTAGGTGGCACAGTGAATAGAGCACTGGCCTCAGGAGGTCTCAGGAGGTCCTGAGTTGAAGTCTGACCTCAGACACTTAACACAAAAACTAGCCGTGTGACTTTGGGCAAGTCACTTAACCCCAATTGCCTTCCAAAAAGCAAAAAAAAAAAAAAAAGATTTCAACAGGATGATTATTTTTGAACAAATATTATGATAATTACATCATTAATAGCTAGACTCTATCAACTGATGTAAAGGTAAAACGTTGCTGGTATCATCTGAATGTCCTACCTAGAACAATGAGTTTAGCAGTAGTTACCAGCATAATCCCAATATACTATACTTTGACCTCTTCCTTGGCCTTCCCTTTCTCTGTTTTGATAGGTATTGTGGACATCTTTTTCATTTGGCTAATATGTCATACTATAACTTTTATAAATAAGAAAATTTGTCCGTATATTAATCCTAAGTGGTCAGTTGATCTCTTCCATGTCAAAAAAAAAAAAAAGAAGAATTTAACAGTGATGCAATGAGTAAGAAAAAAGTAAAGCTGATTCAAAGAAATGAGGTAATCTATGAATATGAAGCTTTCAAAACTGAGATAATTAAGTTAAGATAAAGTTTGGGATGAAATGTATTTCATTTCAGTGAAGGAATAATTATGAAGCCATGATGAAAATATTTAATTTGATTAACATAAATTCTATGGGTATTTTATAAAGCTTTCTGCAGAATGGAGAATCAGAATATCCTAGAAATTAAGGGAACTCAAATAGTCATCTGCTCTATCCTCTTATCTTCTGATAGGGCTGCAGAGAAAATCAGGGCTTACAACATACTTCTAACTTCTTATAGGAAAAAAATAAAGAAATGTGAAATAGTTTTTAAAAAATAAATTTTCTTATTTGTCAAAGATGGAGGAATGAAAGTAGATCAACAGCTCAAGTGAATGAAAAGATTTCATGAATAACTAGTTCATTGTTCTCTTTTAAAAAAATAAAAACCACCTAGCAAAACAAAAAACAAAAAGGAATTTTAGTTTAAAAAATCCTCACACATTTCTCATGCATATAATACTTATAATCACCAAAATACAAAAATCACCAAAACTATTTTTTTTTTCCTTTTGCTTGCCTTTCAAACATTTGAAATGCATGCCTAGCCAAGTCAGGACTAGAGCAGTTTTTTTTGTTCCTGTCCTAGGATAGCTGTAAACTCCATCTTCCTGCTAAGAATCAGAACCTTTTATCAAATAACTGTGTAACATGATTCACTGGATTTCAGCTCACAAAATTCCCAGCACATTAATATTGTAGATAGGAGAGAATGTGGCTAAGAGAATCCTTCAGGACTGGGCATAAAACATTTCTAAGATTTTATATCACCACATGAAATTTTACAATACCACCTATCATGAAATTCATAAACCAGGAGGGTTGACACCACTAAAAAAATATATGTGTATACATATAAATAAAAAATAGCAACAATTTGATTAAATTATACTGATGTATGCAATTAAGGAGATTGTTTCTACACTTCCTCAAATACAATGAGGGGGATATGGAGTAAAAATTATAGAACCATGGCATGAAGTTATTTTAAATACCTTTTTAAAATATCTACTTAACTGAACCAAGTTTATCAAAGTTGCAAAAAAAAAAAGGTTATCGACACAGATATTTTTGTACTACTGAAGGAAATGGGAAACAAAAGGTCTATCATGTACTCTGGAGTAGGCTGCATGGAGGTTTATTTTGTGAATACACTGAGGAATACTGCTGTGACATATCTGGAAAGAGTGTTTTAAACAAAATGTTACAGAAATACTTAGAGAAGATACAAAGAAACTGGGATAAAATTTGTTTTTATACAACACCTTTCATCCCAAAGATATCCCAAAGCATTTAGCCAAGTAATGAATTCTGTGTTGCCAGTGCAATGAATCTGTAAGCAAAAAGCAGGTGCCCTTAAGTGTGCATAGTAACAGCACGCACACATTCTTGGTATCTAGAATTAGCTTTCTTTTTTCTTTCTGCATTCCTTTCTTCCTCTTCTTTTTCTTTCTTTTTTTTTTTTTGAAAAAAGAAGGATTTTAGTTAGCCTATCCTTACCTTTAGAGAAAGCAATTCATTTTAAATTTCCAACTTGACCACTGATGGAAGAATCAGTCAATCTTAATATTATTCCTAGAAATGAATGGTGAGCCACAATACTGTGAAATTGGTACCTTCCTGACATATAACCTCCTCAATTCAGCTTGTTTGGCTATGACACCTCTTGGAGTACTTACTCTTCTAGGTAGCACTGCTGTAACACAGAATGCCATCCATCCATATTAATGAAAAACCCAGAGGTATTGACGGCCAGCAGGTATTTCAATGTGACTTTATGTTTATCCAATGAATTTGATAAACTATTTAGTTCAGAGGTAGAAAATCTTCAGCCTCAAGGCCACATGTGGCCTTCTAGGTCTTTGGGTGAGGCCCTTTGACAGAGTCCAAGTTTTACAGAACAAATTATTTTATTAAGGGGATTTGTTCTGTGAAGTTTGAATTAAAAGGGCCACACTTGAGGACCCAGAGGGCCACATGTGGCCCCAAGGCTGCAGGTTCCCCACCCTTAATCTAGTTTTAAAACTTTCAATAATAAAGCTTGCCAATGCAGGAAGTAGAAACTTTTGCTGAAATAGCTAAATTGTATAGTATAAATATATAAAAATGCTAAAAGGACACAACAGAAGAAAATTAAGTATGCTAATATGCACATATTACCTTATGCATTAGTTCTATTTTAACTAAATTTACTCTTCAATTTCTATCTCCATTCAAACAAGATATTCGCAAAAAAGTATATGCAACAGTTTCTTCAATTTTTTTTTTCTTATACATTCCATGACTCCCATTCACCTAAGTATAATAGTCTATTAGGGCACATGATATATACCTAAGTGGTAAAAAAAAAAAATTCTAAGAGAGACACAGAATAGGCATTCAGAAAATATTTTTCTGAACTGAAATAAAAACCAACAAAAGGTGACATTTTTTATGTTGATTGATTGATCTATGTTTTCTGGGATCACCCGGGCTGGAATTATTGAAATATTTGGGCCATAACAAATGCTCTCTGAGGAGGGTGTCAGAACTTTTAATTCTGCCCTATAAGAATTGCAAAACAAATTTGACACATGAATGTAATAAAGTATTAGAGAGTTATAAGAAAGACAAATATGAAGAATACAGAGACTCATGGAAAGACATGAACTAATGTAAAGCAAAGCATATAGAGCCAGGAAAGCAAAAGACACAACCACAAAAATGTAAATGGAATAAACAATAACTTAAAATATTTAAGAAAGGAAGGTTTGAGTATTACAAAGAACAGGCATGAGAACTATTCCCTGTCTTCCTTCCCTATCTATTTGCAGAGATGAGTGCACAGGTTTGGAACACTGCATATGATACCAGATTTTTCTGATGTGTTAACTGCTGCATTTTTAGTTTCTGCTTCATTTATTTAAAAAAAAAATTCTTTGAATAAGAGATGGACCTCTGGGTATAGATGCGAGGTACAGAGGAGGAGGGATTCAGGACAAAATTTGGGTGATATACAAATAAAGTATAGCAATAATAATCTGTTTTAAAAATAAGAATTTTGGAGGTCAGATATAGGAATTAGTGGCATTACATGTTTTTTGTTTCTCCTTATCATTCATTAGTCTCCACAGCTATTTAGTGTCTTTTGGGAATAAACTTATGTATAATGAAGCCAAATTTAAAATTCAGGTAGTATTGCAAGTCACAACTTTAAAATACACATCAGAAAATTCAGTATTAAGTCATATAGTACATTTTATGTAACTGTGATGGCTTGAGTTCACTTGTGTTTTGTATTCACACTACTGTTAACCTCAGTGTTGTACAATGATTATTCTATGGTATTTTCTCCCCAACAAATGTGACTAGAAAGACCTGTTTTCATAGTAGAATGGAATAAAACTGATCAAAAGTATTTCCTGTTTTCTTCTAAGGTCTTCAAATAGATAGTATCATGGAACAATTAATATTCTATCCCATCAGAACAAACAACATGCACACAAAAAGGTTATCATTCCAGTTACAATCGTTTAAATATCTGTATTCAATAACAAACAAGCCCTTCAGAAATAGTTCTGGTGCCTTACCAGCATGTAAGTAAGCCAGGTCAGGGTTTTCAATATCAGGGTGCTGTTCTTTTAAGTGGTTACGGAATTCCACAGGAATATTTGTTCCATAGTCACACTTGGGGCAGTTGTACATCTTGACTCCTTCATGTTTACCAGTATGTAAAATGTGCTTGCGGATATTTTCTGCACAATTTGATCTAAGTAAAAAATAAAGACAAAAACAAAACAATAATAATATATTTGGGTCAAGCCAAAATATACACAGTTCTTTCGTGAGCTCATCTTTTATATTTATCTTTTACATAACTAAGGAGAACTTCATTCACTTCCTTGTACTGACACTCCCATGCTTCACTGACTCTAGGATCTCATGAAAGGGAGAAACCCATGCTTCATCATCCTGTACAGCTCTTATGCATATTCTACAGAGTAACCTACAAAAATGAGCTTCCAGATGGGTAGGGCCTTCCTGCAGAACAAAGCATATTCTTTACCTTATGGTTTGGCCGGTGGGAGGAGGGGAGGGGGCTTTTGACAGGCTAGGAAAACCCACTCTTCGACTAATGGTTTTAAATACATAGGATTATGAAGGAACCCAACTCTACTGAAAAACATTTATTAACACTAAAAAAAAAAAGTTCCCATACTCCAAGTTAAAAACTCATGTTCTTGATCTTTTTATATTCCATGGATATTTAGAAGAAGAAAATATAAAATCTCAGGTACTAATTTTAAAAACTGTAATAAACAGTTTTTATCTGGTACAATTTTGAGAACATTGAAGATGCTGCCTTAACTCTGGAAAAAAAATTTACTTTCTAGGTAGAGAAATCCATGTTCAATGAATTTAAAACAATTATTTTAAAATAGCAATAAAACTTGAAAAAACTCTGAAAGCCTGGAATTGGGGAGAACTTCATTATAACTGGGGTGTTCCTGAATTATAACGGCCCTTCTCATCTTGAGCATTTCTGTTAAACAAGCAGTTCAAAGACCTAGATTATTTTTCATGGCATTTTCTAATTAAACAATTTTTTGTTTTCAAATTGATTTTTTTCAATTTCAAATTTCAAAAAAATTTTCAGAATTTTTTTTCAGACAAGAAGGTAATATTCGCTGTGGAAAGGAAATGTATTTATTTGACAATGGCTAGTACTGATTATATATACATATATATGTGTGTGTGTGTGTGTGTGTGTGTGTGTGTGTGTGTATATATAGATATATATACACACACACATAATATATGAATATACCCATAAAGCAAAGTAAAGATTGCACAACTACCTTGTACTCATTTATAGCAAACATGAATTACAAGAAGAGTAACAGAAAGATAGGTACACTAATATATTGTTTGGTGGATTTGTGAAATGGTATTTTGAACCAAAGACTTCATTACTGAGTTTACCACAAGGAAGCCATTAATTAGGAAAAAGGCCCCATACACTCCAAAATATTTATAGCAGCATTTTTTGTTATAGCTAAGAATTAAAAACAAAATTAGATGCCCATCAACTGGGGAAAGATTACTGTTAGAGGAAATAATGTGTGATGAATGTATAGAAGTATGTAAAGATCTATGTGAACTGATATATGATGAAGTAAGCAGAGACAAGAAAACATTAAACATAGTAAGTACAATGTAAGTGGAAAGATCAACTACACACATTCCCAAAATAAAAAATAAATGTAACAAAATTATAAAGATCAAGTGGTACTCAAATGAAGAAACATGAGAAGTCACCCCCAACCTACCCCTTTGTGGAGATGTGAGGTCCAAAAGTGTTACACATTTCACATGTTTGCAGACTTTTTTAATGTAGTGATCAGTTGTGCTTTTTGTTTCCTCTCTAAAAAACACTATTTGTTACGTGGGATAGTTCTGTGCTGGGGGGAAGGAGAAGGATACATGAGATACTATATGAATGTAACAGAAAATCTCAATAAAAAGGTATATTTTTAAAAAAAATTAAGACCAATTTTGAGAACAATTTCATAGTTCCTCAAAAACAAAAATTCTATTTTTTACTGACTCAATTCAGTGGACAGTCCCAAATAATTCTGTTAACTCAAGCCTTTCAACTTATTTTCACAATGTAGATACCACATTAGAATCACCCCTAAATTCACCATTGTTTACTGACATTGGGGAGTAAAAACAAAAAGCTAGTACTGTACTTAATTAGTACTGTTTATTGGAACTGTCAATTTTGTTGTACTATCCATATTATTTCCTTGTATAAAATGCTAGGTATTAAAAGTCACCAGAGCCAATCATCTGTCAAATGAAGAAAATAAAATTACTAAAATACACACGTTTTAAGGTATGGTACATACTTAAATTTGGGAAAGAAATAGCAATGTATCCTATTATTGAGTGCATGAAGAAACAGATGACTTTGGAAACAGAATAATATCTTATTTTCAAGAAGGGCGTACCCTTGACAAAATAAGCTGATATCACTGAGAACCTAAATAGAATGTGGACTCTACAATAAAACAGTCAAGACAGGGTTGCTAAAGCAAGAAAGTGAGAGGCCTAAAAAGGTGTTTTATTATTCTTTTTTAAAAAATACAGAAGAAAGGGAGAAATAAAAACTGGGTGACTTGATAAATTAGAGAATATTGAGAATCACATTGACATTTGTACAGAAAAAGCAAGACAAGTGTTTACCATTCTCCTGTAGATTCTTATGGTGCTCCATCTACTTTACTGTAATAAACATAGTCTATATTCATCATAAAAGACGTCTCTTTATAGAAAAGTAATGCCAAATGCTGATGGAGGATCCAAGACATAACTGACATTATAATCTCCTACACTAAGCCTACCTCTATGCTATATAAAATTTCAAGCATGCTTGGGATGTCAGATAATTGGGATACAGAAGGTCAAAGAGTAACTCTTTCCTTCCTAAGTCATCAAAATGGTGCAAGCAACATTTGAGAGTTATCATTATTAATTAGAAGCCCTCTGATCGTGGAATGACTAGATAGGACCTACCATGGAGTTCTAAAGAGCTAGTCAGAGTATCATGGGATGAAAGAGACAATCTCTGAAAGCCATTTAGCAAAAAGCCTCTTCATTTTATAAAAAAAGGAAACTGAGTCCTACAGTGACTTGCCCAGGCACACAGGTAGTCAAAGCCAGGATGTGAACCAAGGTTTTGGGATTCCAAACCCATCATTCTTCTCTTGCCTACCATATTCTCAGTCTACTAGAAGGTCAGAGAAACAATTTTAGCAAAATGACCTTAAAGTTTTACTATCTCATAAAGTAAGGAGAAATGTTTTAAGCTTGGTAATAAGCATTATTAAAAAAATATTTTATCTGTGTATTGCCAGGAAATAGCAGGAGTTATCAAATTTTTACTGTATATGTTACTGCTTAGAGGGAGCAGGATGGCATGTTGGATAAAGTGCTGAGTCTGACATCAGGAAGATCTGAGTCACCAATTCTGTACTCAGATATTTGCTGGGTATGTGATCCTGGCCAAGTCACTTAACCTGTTTGTTACCTCAACGTTTCTCAACTGAAAAACAACCTCCCCAGGGCTGTGGTGAGGATCAAATGAGATAATATGCCTAACTCAACACAGTACCTGGCACATAGTAGTTACTATGTAAATGTTAGTGATGATGATATCAATTAGAGATGGAGGGAGGTATAGCATGAAACAGCAAGAGTGCTTGTGAAATAGGAGGGCCTGAGTTTAAATCTTAGTTCTACTATCTACCTATGTTATCTCTAGGCCCAAGTTTCTTCATTTGTAAGATGAAAGGGTTGGACTAAACTACCTTCTGAGGTCCCTTCTCGCTCTATCATCCTATGGCCCAGTGAAAGGTTAAAAAAGGATAAAGTAGATGGTAAATTTATAAGAGGAAGTGGATAAACCCATGAAGCAGAAACGGTTGCAAACCAATGAGCATTATTTGTGTTTAGGACTTGAAGGGCAGGTAGGATTTCAAACGGCAAAGACAACTAAGCTTTAAGTATGAAATGCCTTAAATCTCAAACTAATATATTTAGATATTTTTAAAAAGAAAAGGGTGACCACTCAAAGGATTTGATGGGGACAAAAATGATCAGAGTTGTGCACTACGACAAATAATATAGCATCGGTATATATGTTAGAAAGGTGAAGAGAATGGAAGTGGAAAGAATGATTAAAATTATTGTAGGAGTGAGAGCAAGAGATAATAAGTGATGGCTGAATGAAAGAGAAGACTAATGGAAGAGATACTGTAGAGGAAGAACTGAAAGAATTAATATGATGACTATTCCAATGAATACAATAATGCTCTCAGGTAATCTTAAGGATTGTAGGACTCTTTTTTATTTTGTCTTTTTGGAGGGGGAAGGCAAGGCAACTGGGGTTAAGTGACTTGCCCAAAGTCACACAGCTAGTATTAAGAATGTAGGACTCTTTACCCCTACACTAAATGGCCTCCAGATGACTACTACTTTTTAAGACTGTATATCTGCTTCATTTAGCTTCTCTCTTGCTTGGATGTTAACAACTCTCAGCCTTTACTGCTGTCTCTAGCAGTCTTCTCAACGTTTTTAAAAATGATTTGGGTTGGGAAAAGTTGATTAGAATTTTATTTTATGAGAATTTTAGTAAAACAGATGCCCTCACTCTGGGTATGGAATTTTCACATCTACTTAATAGTCTCCAGAGCCTTTTTTTCCCTTCCTTTTTTTCCTTTCTTCTTTCTCTTGCTCATTCATTCATCTTATTTATCTATTTGTTTGGCTTGCTCCCTGTTTCTTAGGTATATTTTGGCTACATATGGCTCTTTGATAAAACTTTTACTATAAATATACCAAATATTTTGGGAACAACCACAGCCATAGCTAGGAATTTTTGTGTCCCTGTTTTAACTAATTATTCATGCTAACTAGGTGTTATGTTTATCATTGTTTTTCGTTTTTTTCTATACTAGGAGATAAATAGTAAATGCTGGAAGTAGTCTGTGAACATGACACTCTAGGGTAAAGGCCCAGTTTTACCCTTCCTTAGATAAGAGGCCAGGAAATGATGTTAGGATGCTATTATAGAGAGGGTGGTAAAGAAGGAATTTCTCAGGGTGCAAAATAAGGTTCATTTGGCATAAAGAGTCAAGAAAGTTATGGAATAAAATTGAGAGGATCAGCATGACAGAGTCTGGGGAGAATGTTCAATATAGTTGTCTTTAATTGTTCCATTCAGGTCCACATAAATCCATATCCTTCGGAGGACATATAATGTCCCCAAGACAGTTATAGATTATAGATTATTTAAGTTTTTATACTTTACTTTTCACCATTTCCATTACTGTTGATCTTCTTTAATTGCTCTGTACCTAATAGGTGCTAGATAAATGCCTCCAAAATTATTTCATTAAAATAATGAATTCTGTATTCTCAACTTCTTCTCTAAACATAAATCATTGATTTCATCCTTCTAATTTGAAAATGTTAACCTGTTTGACAAGAACTTTTTATAATAAAAAGCAGTTTTATACTTAAGACTTTATTTTATGCATTTAAAAACATAAAGGGTCCATGGTTTTCACCAGACTGCCAAAGGAGTTCAAGAAAACAAAAAAGCTTAGGAGCCCCTTGGTTAGAGCATTATTCCTCCCCTTCCAAATTCTAGTCCTGCCAGAAACATTCTGCAGTTACACAGTCTTCCCACTAGATGGGGATCGTTTGAAGATGAAATGCTAAATTTATAGCCAACCAACAGGATCATAGATAACAACAACTAATACTTATGTAGTGCTTTAAAGCTTGTGAAGAGAGTTATCTAGTCCAACTCTTCCACTTCACTAAGGCATAGGGAGGTTAAATGACTTACCTAAAATCACTTAGGTACCAAATGAGAGAGGTGGAATTTGAACCCAGGTCCTCTAACTTCAAACTTGCTATATCATCTTGCCTTTCTTAGGATATCAGAGATGTTGGAAAATTAGTAACTAGTGGATTAAAGCAAGAGAAGTAGGTATTATACAAGATGGCCCCATCCCCCCACACATACTTTCCAAAGTAATTTAGGAAAAAAAATACTAAGAGAAAGGAACATAGGGGGGTGACGGACTTTAGTGATGTCACATAACTCTGTATTTGTTTCCACAGCTATAAAATGAGGGCAATAGATCCAATAACCCTTACAGTCCATTCTAATTCAAAAATTACCTGATTTTAAGAATTACAAATACTGTGGTTATTTTAGGAGCAGCTAGATGGTCAGTGGACAGAGTCAGGAAGTCAGGAAGACTCATCTTCATGAGTTCAATTCTGATCTCAGACACTTACTGGCAGAGTAACCCTAAGTAAGTTGCTTAATTCTGTTTGCCTTAGTTCCTCACCTGTAAAATAACCTGGAGAAGGAGTTGTCAAACCACTTCAGTATCTCTGCCAAGAAAACCCCAAAATAGTTGGACCTAACTGAAACACAACAACAACAACATGGTTATTGTGTTTTAAGAGGTGGTGGAGTAGATTTGAGTCCGTGTGGTCTAATATCCTTGGAATCACAAAGATCTGGGTTCAAGTACTTGGCAAATTTTAAAGTGCTATATAAGTGATAGCTATTATTAAGTTTTACCTTTGACACACATAGTCTTTGTGAATCTGGGCAAGTTACCTTACACTAGCAATTCTCTAAAAATAAGCTGCAGAGTAGCTGCTGATCTAACTTGGTAGAGGGACATTCTTCAATAGTAATTTTCTTCCACAATGAAATTAAAAGTCTGAAATACTTTTTTGTCCCTTAATTAAAAGATGGTGACTAGACTATTTTCTAACTACTACTGATTGACGACGTAGAGGGATGTGACTTGAAGCCACTTTGCTGTACTACTCATTCCATATATTTCTAAAAAAAAAATACTTGCTTATTTCATAATTGACACCTATGTCTTCTTAAAAGAGACAATATAATAAGGATTTTGTAATCTAACATACGGTACTGTAAAGTACAGACTCTAGGAATGCACTAAACACAGACAGGAGATACTGACACTTGCAATCAGTCTGCTCTCAAAGCCTTTTTGCTTTCCTCTTCAATAGCTGAACTGAATACAAAACTGAGTTCCCAGGTTAAATAATATTTCACCTCATGATTGGCCTCTACTATTGAGTAAGCTAAAGTTACTCCCTAGTTTCAATTTCCTGAAGAATCACCCCAAAATAGCTTCTGCTAATTTTATTTTTTTTTAACATTGTGTCCCTCTGTTGTCAAGGTGAATTGAGGTTCATAGTAGCTTTTATCTTACCTACTTGTGTACTGATTAAAAAAAAAACAAACTAAAGATTCTGTATAAGGAAAAATTCAAAAGCGATTATTCATGTTACAAGAGGATTCCTTTAAATAATGATAGCTCCAGTGTGTTTAAGTATTTGTTTAGAGATCATTAACTGCTTCATTGAAAGGCTAGGAGAAGAGAAACTTAAAAGATTAAGTGTTAGGAGCCACTGCTAATTAAAGGTTAATTAGAAGTGAAGATAAAACATCTCTCAAATTATAATCCAAATTAATGGGAAAATAAGACTTGATTTATAAAAGCTGGATACAAATGCAATTTTTCAAGGGTAAGACTATTTTGATATATAAGTGAAGCAAGAGCTGCCCTACTTCTTCATATCTACTGTACAACCTAGCACAATGCCTCAGCTGAGAAGATGTTCTCCCATTTATGTACAACATGTTGGCTCCACTCATGGCACTATTTACTCTTGTTCTATTAAATTCCATCCTATTCATTTTGGTCCATTTCTTCAAAAATAAATGTTTTTTTCAATTCTAAGTATATTCTAATATGCTAACCATTCCATTCATCTTAACATTAACAGAAAATTTAATCAGTAAAATAGATTATAATATTCAGGAAGATTGTGAGAAGACCAAAGAATGCTGAAAATGTTGGATGATCCTTAACAAGCTATGATGCTACCTTATTACAAATATGCTATGTAGTCTTTGAATTAAAAAAAAAAACCTGATGAAATGCAAAATGAACTTTTTAGTAATTATCTGAAATACTGAATTCTTCTACTAAACTATAAATTCCTTGAGCAAAGGAAGTAGTCTTAACAACCTTAGCTCCTACTATAGTATCTTTTTATGAAGTACATTTTTTGCAGAATTAAATTGAGCCTAGACTAATGTAGAGATTAGTGTCTTTGACACTAACTAAGCAGTGTGACTTTTGACAAATATCTTAACTGCTGTGATCCTCAGTTTTCCTCACTGACAAAATGAAGCTATTATAGGATTAAGAAATGTTTTAGTGATTTTAGGGTGATTTGTTTTAATTTGATCCATAAGATCACACAGTATGCACATAGGTGGTGGTTTGGGTGAGAACAGAATTTGGGTGCTCTGACAAAAGTCCAGTGTTCTTTCCCCTATAGCATTCTGCCTCTCTAGAAATCAAAGTCGATGATTTTTTACGATCTTCTCCACTAAAAACTTAGATGGTTCTGTTTTAAATAGCAACATCTATTGGCAAAGGTGAAAATTACAACTCAGTTCTATTAGCATATGAAATTAAGTGCACATGGCACAGAGAATAATAGGGGTTAAAGAAGACTAGAAAAGTTAAGGTTGAAAATTAGTACACAGAATTCAAGAATTCTTAGACATGGGGGAAATTTCTCTGTATCTATCATTTTATGAGGAGAATCATTGGGAAAACAGTAACCAAAATACAGACACTAAACTACTCTACATATTGACTAATAACTATGTTTACTTTTGCTACTATCATCCCAATTTAATTTTAGATTACAAAAACAAAACAACCAATAAACTGATCTTAGAAGACTGCTACTCATGTAGCCCTGAGCAAGTCACTTAACCTTTCTGCCTTAGTTTCCTCAACTATAAAATGGGGATAATAACAGCACCTATCAACAGTGTTGTTGTGAAGACTGAATGAGATCATATTTGTAAGGCACTTAGCACAGTGCTGGGCACATAACAGGTGCTTATTCCTTTACCCCCAAAAGGAGCCTACAAAGCAGGCAAAAACACAAAAAGGGTCTTATTCCTATGTGGCCCATTGATGTTTCTGTAGTGATAGTGGTAAGGTGGCATAAAGCAAGGTACGGGATGCTAAGAATCACACCATCTTTGACCATCTCCAAATACCACTGTAGGTATGTGCCTTTTTTTTTAAATCAATTTTTATTGCTATCTTGTTTTTCCTAGCTTTTATACCTCTTCATGTAGCCCCCTCCCACTTGTTCCCAAAGTCCTCTTCAATAGTAGTTAGTTGTATGCAGAGAAAAGAAAAGTGAAGAATCTAGGATAATCCTGAAGTTATGAATGTAGGAGACATGAAGGATGACTGGTAGTATCTTTGGCAGAAATAAGGAAGTTTTAATAGGCAGGATGAAGATATGAATTTATTTTTTTGGGAGTTTAAGATGTCTCTTAAAGATGTGTGTCTTTGACACACAGTCAAAAGATCATTTCTGAAATGCCAGATTTACTGTTCTGTATATTCTATTTGTTAAGTAAAAAGGGTGAAAAATAATTGTCTGGAATACCAAAAAAATGTTTATATTCATATTAAAGGAATATTTTTGAAATTATGAAAACCCCATAGCAGAAATAAAATACTGTCACTGTTTTATGTTTTACTTCAATTTGTTTATGTTGCTCAAATCTGATTCTATACTACTTAATGTGGGTTTTCACTGTTAACAAATTATTTATAGGATTTTCAAATGTTGAATTTGAAGCCAATGAAAAATATAAAACAAAATATACTTTAATAACTGTAAGAAAATGCTGTTTTGTAATGTAAATATGGGAATAAAAGAAATATGGACATGAAAGAAAGGAAGCTACAACCATCCACTACAAATTTATTTTTGTTAATGAAAAAAAGGGGTGGTTTGGTAGGGCCTACAATAAAGGGAATACAAATAGAATGCTTTCTTACTTCAAGCTCAAAAGTAGGTCTGCATATGATAGACAAAGGCAAAATAAAGGACACAAAAGATACTCAAATATAAATCAAAAAAAGTCAAAAGAGATAATCAAGTGTATGTTTATCATTCTTGGATGCTAGCCATACATATGGAGAAAAACACTCAGCCAAAATCATTAATGTCACAGAGTCCGGGTTACATAAAACATATTCTTAAGGCCTCTTTAAATTTCACTTAATCATTAGCTTGAGGCAACATACTGAAATTTCTAGGAAACAAAATTCTTAAAGCCACTACATTAATTATATATGGGAATGTCATAGCCCATGGTTACTAAGAGTTATTTACAATACTTTATTCCCATTAATGCAATCAGTATACCTGAAATTTTACCCTTTACTTAGCAGAGAGGAACATGGGTAGCAGCTTTTAATCCTCCATTAAAGAAATGGTAGATCTTTATCCTTCTTGGTGAATGATAAAACAAGATAAAACAAAAGTTTAACAAAGTTTGGCAAGTTATCCAATTAAGTAAGCAAAGTTACTTACTCTAAGGGCTTTTAAGTACAAAGTGGGAAGAGGGTAACAAAGAGAAGACAAAATGAAAGGATTTGAAAAATTATTAATAAGTAGTTTTCTCTATGAAATAAGTAGTTTTCTTCACATTTGCACCAGTCCTAAATGTTCTTAGAGAGGAGGTTAAAAAATGACACTGAAGAAAAGAAAGGGAAAAACAGCCAGACTGGAACAAGGGTGTCTAGCAGTTCTGAGATAAAGCTGACAAAATTATGGGAATATTGAGGGGGTAAAAAGACAGAGAGATAAAGAGACAAAGATATCAGAGGCAAGGGGGGAAAATATCATATCATAATTATACCAAATAAAAGGTGACTGAGAGAACAGCAATAGCTAATGATCTATATGCCCACTTAGCCATGTAAGCAAATTTGTTTTATAAAAATTTTTTTTTTCAGGGTGGCTAGGTGGTGCTGTGAATAGAGCACCGGCCTGGAAGTCAGGAGGACCTGAGTTCTAATCCAGCTTCAGACACTTCACACACACACACACACACTTGGGCAAGTCACTTAACCACAATTTCCCTACCTTCCCCCCTCCAAAACGCTACATATATATGTGTATTTTTTTTCAATCAATAGAAATGCCTTCTCTGTCACTAGCATCACTCCAACCCCCAATAACAAGAGAAACAAAAGTACTATACCAAACATTTAGTCAAGCAAAACAAATTCCTGCATAGGCCACAAGAAAAAAAGACTCAAGTATTTTTAAGTCCTTCACCATTCTCTCAGTCCGTAGATAGTGTATTTCATCATAAGTCATGGTTGATCACTGTGTTGCTCAGAGGAATTCCTAAATCTTCCAAAGTTGTTTGTCTTTACAGTCTTGACATTGCATAAGCTGTTTCCTTGGTATTGCTCAGAATAATCAACTTCAGTTCATACAAGTCTTCCTAGGTTTTTCTGAGAAAGATCTCAGGTAGTATCATATATAACATATTGTATCATATTTATACATTATAATTTGTTCATCCATACTCCAAATGATGAGCACTTTCTGAGTTTCTAATCCTTTACCACCACAACAAAATGAATATTATAAATATTTTTGTACATTCTTTATTTAAGACTAATCCTCTCCTGTTGCTATTATCTCCCTTTCCTGTTTCTCTGTTGAGTGAAATGTATTCCTAGACACTATATATCTGTGTGTGTGTGTGTGTGTGAAAGTGTGTATGTATATTATCTCTTCTTCTGACCAGTTAGATGAGAATGAGGTTCAAGTGTCACCTGGTCTTCCACTACCCTTTCCCTGCTTATTATTAAAGACTTCAAACTTGCAAGAATTGCCAATTAGAAAAGCATGAAAGAGTACATATGAGATCTATAGACAAAGGAAGAATTTAGGATATAGAGAATATTACAAAATATAAAATGGATCATTTTGATTATATACAATTAAGAGGTTTTACACAAAACAAAATCAACTCAACCAAAATGAGAAGGAAAGCAGAAAACTGGGGGGAAATTTTTACAGCAAGCATCCCTGATAAAGGACTCATTTCTCAAATATGCAGAGAACTACATCAAATTTATAAGAATTTAAGTCATTCCCCAATTGATAAATGGTCAAAGAATATGAAAGGCAGTTTTCAGACAAAGAAATCAAAGCTATCTATAGTCATATAAAAATGATCTAAATCACTATTGATTAGAGAAATGCAAACTAAAACAACTCTGAGATACCACCTCAAACCTATCAATTGGCTAATATGACAAAAATGGAAAATGACAACTATTGAAAAGAATGTGAGAAAACTGGGACACTAACGTACTGCTGGTGGAGTTGTGAACTGATTCAACCATTCTGGTGAACAATTTTACCACTGTAAGGTCTGTATCTCAAGAGATTTTTTAAGGGTAAAAAACTTATTTGTACGAAAATATCTATAGCAGCTTTTTTTGTGGTGTCTAAGAATTGAAAATTGAGGGGATGACCATCCATTAGGCTATGGCTGAACAATCTGTGGTGTATGATTGTAATGGAATATTATTGTGCCATAAGAAATGACAAGCAGGATGATTTCAGAAAAACTTAGAAAGCCTTACATGAATTGACACAAAGTGAAGAGAACAGAACCAGGAGAATATTGCACACAGTAACAGCAATATTATATGATGAAGAACTATGAATGACTTAGCTATTCTCAGCAATACAATGATCCAAGACAATCCCAAAGGACTCATGATGAAAAATGCTTTCTGCTTCCAAAGTAAGAACTGATGTTGTATGAATACAAACAGAAGCACAATATTTTCTCTTTCGTCCCTTTCCTTCTCTCTCT
>NW_027185887.1:807389-809657 GCF_028583685.1 Petaurus breviceps papuanus | reverse complement strand
TCTCTCTCTCTCTCTCTCTCTCTCTCTCTCTCTCTCTCTCTCTCTCTTTTCTTCCTTCATTCCTTCCCTTCCAGTCTTCTTGTACAAAATGTCTAATATGGAAATGTTTTACAAGACTGAATATGTATAACCTGTATTAGATTGTTTACTGTCTCAGGGAGCAACGAAGGAAGGAACAACAGTAGAATTTGGAACTCAAAAGTTTTTAAAACAAATTTTAAATTGTTCTCACATGTAGTTGGGGAAAAAATTATTTAAAAATTATCAAAGCATAAGAACATCTCTCTAGTTATACACCCTTTATGACACTTGAAAATAGGGTTCTCTACAAGGATATATATATATATATATATATATATATATATATATATATATATAATTTCTTAACACAATAATGTAAAAAGTTTATTCTTGTTTAGCCCCTTATTTGTTTACTCATATTAACCATTCTAGGTATCATTTGATGCCTGTGCTTGTACTTTAAAGTTTATATGTAGCTTTGAACTTTTCATTGGGAATACTTGCAAATCCTTTATTTCATTAAAGATATTCCATAAAACTATATTATGTTATTTGGGGCAAGTTATTCTTGGTTGCAAATCTATCTTCTTTGCCTTCTGGAATACAATATACTTTTCAGGGGTGTCTCCTACATCAAATGTGATCTTGACTGTGGCTCCACAATACTTGAATTATTTCTCTCTGAATGTTTGCAGTATTTTTTCTTTGACTCAAAAGCTCTAGAATTCTGTTTTCAGTTTTCACATTGGGGTTTCTTTTAGGAACTGAATGGTGGATTTCTTTTTCTTTTATAATTAACTGTAATATGATGTCTAGGCCTGATTTTTGGTCATGACTTTCAGTGATTCTTAAATTATCTTTCTTAAATCTCTTTTCTAGTTTTTGCTATAAATTACCTTATGTTTTCTTCTATCTTTTGACTTTTTGCATTTATCCTAGTATTTGTAATATCTCAGAGTTATTATTTGCTATTCGATCTATTCTAATTTTCAGAGAACTTGTTGCTTGGACAAGATTTTGTATATCTTATGCCAGTCTGTTAATTCCCTTTCCATTTCTTCCTTCCATAATTTTCATTTCTATTCTATTTTTTCCTCTAGCACTTTAATTCTATTCATAAAAGAAAAACAAAAAAAAACATTTTAAACATGTTTGTTATATCTTATTCCAACTTTCATAGGAACTGTAGTTGAATTTGTGTACAAGATGTGGTTTTTTTGTTGGTTTATTTGGGAGGAAGGGGCTTTGTATGTAGATATTTTGAGTCATTCACTCCTCTGGAGGTTGTGTTTTGAGCAGACTTATAATCCTAATTGCTTTTTCTGGTGTGAATTTTTTTTTTTTTTTGGTTTCCTTATTCTCTCAGGTTATTATCTGACAACAGCATTTATGTAACAACCCACATCCCTTATACTTCTGGAAAAAAAAAATAACCAGATTGGCCCTACTGTTGCTTTCTTGTGGTACTATATAATTAGAAGATCTCAGGTTTGGATATGGCCTGGGACTAGGTGATGAGCATCCAAACGTCCACTTTGTACTTTTTCCTGTAACGGGCACAAATGCAGTGCCCTTTGTCCAGGATTTGTGATCTCCTACTGTCCTTATTCAAAGATTATCATTGCTCTGGAATGCTCTGTATGGCCAATTCTTGCTACATGTTCTTTCCAGTGCTCTTTGTACACAATGCTCTGAGTTGGCACCAGCTGTGTTCCATATCTCAAATTCCTGTGCCCTCTCTTCTTCCTCATAACTTTTCTGACATTTTTGAAGATTCTACTCAAATCCCACCTGTAAAAAGTTCTTCCTGGTCCATGCCACTCCTCAATTGCTAAAACCTTCCCTTGTGTTTAATCTGTGTGTGTGTTTAAAGAGAAAGACAGACAGATGAAGGGAGAAAGGGAAGGAGGGAGGGATGGTGAGAGAGAGGGAGAGAGAGGAAAGAGAGAGAGAGAGAGAGAGAGGAGGAGAAAGAGAAGGATGGATAGAGGGTGAGGTGATTACAGATTTATATGACAATGTTGCTAAGTTTAGAAAGCAAGAAGGTCAATCATAAGTACCTCAGGAAGCTAAAGTACTAAGGAATATAAACAGCAGTGAAAAACATAGATCCTCAATGAGGGAGATATGAATATGTGCATGCATATATGTGTGTACGTATTCAAACATTGAGTCTAGAAAAGCAGACAGACAGACAGACAGATAGATAGATAGATAGATAGATAGATAGATAGATAGATAGATAGA
>NW_027185887.1:748557-807379 GCF_028583685.1 Petaurus breviceps papuanus | reverse complement strand
AGATAGATAGATAGATAGATAGATAGATAGATAGATAGATAGATAGATAGATAGATAAATAAATAGACAGAAAGACAGACAGAAAGGTATTCTTTCCAATAAAATTCTGTCTCTGTCCATATATACATGCTGAGTCACTGGGACAATCTTTGAAGCTGACCTAGTTTGGAATGGTCTGCCAAAGTTTGTCCTCCACTGGTATGGCTTTTGAGAATGCAGCATCACCTCCATGTCACAATGAAATACTGGAGTACAACTTTAACACAGGAATAAAATGTTATGTACGTATCTAACAACATAAATGTGCTGAATAAAAATAATGAAATATAGTTAATGATTTAAGTTTTAAAGTTTAATACTAAGATAACACTAATAATAATAACACTAAGACTTTTTGGGACACCTTTTATATCTAAAATTGCTAGGCTTTCAGGAAATATAAGTTCAAACAATTTTTACTCAATGAAATAACTACACATATTCATTTGTAAGAAAAGTTTATAGCATTTGCATGTGAATGAAAATAGTTCTACTTCTGGAGAATTTCCTTTTAAGAAAATCTTATATAAAAAGCTATATTATAAGTAAAAATTTTATTGTTTCTTTTAAAATTGAGAATGGGGATGTTTGGGGAATCTTAGTTGATTACTCAATAAATGTGACCTCTTAAGTTATTTCAAAACCTGAATTTTAATAAAAACATTTGTAACTCCACCTTGCCTTAAATTGCATGTCACCATATGTACAAACATGATCTATGAAGTACTATATCTTCAACATGTTTTACAGAAGTAAATAGGGTAATCCTTCCAGACGATTTACTCATCATTTTGTGTGTTATGAAGAGAAAATAATCTACAAACCAATTGGGATTAATCCTGATGACAATAAAATTGATGCACATTAAAGCTTTTTTCCCATTACTCACTTACAATTTTGTAAATGTGTAAAGATCTATGTGCTGTGTCACACACATAGAAGATGCATATCATGAGCTGCTAAAAAAGAGCACTATCTTATAAGCTACAAACAAAAACTTATGAGTTAGCAGTGAAATGGATGAGCAACTGATGAATGATCGCTCCTGTCCCATTGCACTTGAGCAGATCTCACTGTACTGTGCCCAAATGATGTTGTTGACCAAATATTCACAATCAATTTTATAGTGTGAAGCTTGCATGACTTATTTAATTGTTACAAACTGGGGCTCTTAGGAAGTTCACTAATTGCAGCCAGAGTGCCGGCATATCAATGATATATGGAATGCCTGTAAATATCAAGAGGCTGTTTTGAAATCCAAACAAGAGCTGCAAGGCATCCAACTCCATCTTCATGAAGCACTCTAGTGACAAGAACTTTTAGAATATAAAGAATGTAAGCTACTTTATTATTTTTTGTATTAACATAGGAAGGAGAAACCTACTTTCCTCATGCTTTGAGGACTTATTTTCAAAGTGCATATATTTTAATCTCAACTTCATAAAATCTGAAACATGAATGAACTTTATAATAATTTTATTTCCTCAGCTTACCAGACTATTGAAATTTGTTCTTCAGTGACTCTAATCATACTAAAATCTCCTTTCTTGTCAAGCGTTTCTACATATACCCTACAGCCTTTCAAAGAAAATTTAAATGACTTATTTTCTTGTGTTTGTTTTTACTGATGATTTCATTGATCATGCCATCTACCTATTTCTTTCACTCCGATACAACAAATCTTCTGTGTGCTACTGCCCAATACTGATGTTCATTAGGGAATGGTTAGATAACCAATCACCTGGTGGATGTTAAAGAGGGGCCCTATGTTTTTTATTAGGGGATCTAAGGTCTCTTCCAACTCTTGAATTCTGTGTTTTCCTTTCAGTACATTCACTTTTCCCAATTTCTTCCCTAACTATATTATGTCTATATTCAAAATGATCTTGACACATAGGTTATGAAAGGTAACATCTACTCTAAATTCAACTTCTTTTCTTACTCCATTCTTTTGAAGTCTACTATAAAAAATCCAAACCAAAAAAAATTTAACTGAGAAATGGAAGTGAAATGACAAAGCTGTCCTCTAAACACAATAAAGAATAGATGGCAAACGAGTTCTTTAGAATAAAATGGCTATGCACAGTGAGCACTAATGAGAGGAAAAGTTTCTCAGTTAGTATGGCAAACTCAGTGGGCATAATTTGGCTCCTAAATAACTGATTTTGCACCCATCTCAATTTTTAACCAAAATATAAATTGACTTAAAAGTTCGAATTGGCAAAACATGCTGAATTTTTTTTTTGCCTTTTGGAGGGCAATTGGGGTTAAGTAACTTGCCCGTGTGTGTGTGTGTGTGTGTGTGTGTGTGTGTGTGTGTGTGTGTCTGTCTGTCTGTCTGTCTGTCTGTGTCTGTGTGTGGGTGAGTGTGGGTGTTAAGTGTCTGAGACCGGAACTGAACTCGGGTCCTCCTAACTCTGGGCCAGCACTTTACTCACTGTGCCACCTAGCTGCCCCCTGAATTTTTTTTTACCCCCTCAAGAAAATAGTCAACCTTTTATAGCCATTCAATAGATATGAAGTAAAATCAACACCTATTATCCTTGGTTTTATGACTTTTGAACTTAATACATAAAGCCCATGGAAATTTTATGAACAATATTAACAGCAACAAAGTTTTTTTGGCTAAAATTAAGGTGTTTTACTTACTTTATATGTTACTAGATGCCTGAGCAATTTTTAAATGTGGAATTAATTCCATCTTTTGATTCCATGTCCTTCCCTGACATTAATGTCAAACTAGTTAACTGCTAGTGGCAATAATATTGTTCTTCTTTTAGTCTGCTGGGTATCTGATATGCTAGTAACCGGCTGCATAGCCCTATTACTTCATCTTCTACATATTCATTTTGTTGTATGTTGGTTTTTTTTTGTGTGTATATGTGTGTCTAGATATATTTAACAAGAAATAAGAATGAACATAATAAAAAATACCACATAGAAGAGAGGTATGATCAAAGGAAACTTTTCAAATTAAACTAAGTGTATGAGATGCTAGTACATTCCGCTGAAGTCAAGGAATCATTGGGATCATGCCTCTGGAAATAATCAGCCAGGGCAGAAAGGATAGCTCTTGGCAATCCCTTTTATAAAACACAGGAATGCAGAGAGCAGTCAGAAGTGATACAGACTGAAGTGAAAGCAAGTCCTCAAACACAGACCAAAGAAAACTGAACAATATAGACCAAAAAGTCTGCATAATTTTGGCACAAAGGCATTACCTCAAAGGAACTTCAAATAAGTCATCTTTTAAAAAATATGAATCTATAAATCACGCCTATTCATCTATAAAAGATAATTTACTATGGTTTTTCATATTTTAAATGCCTGTGATTTAATTTTAAAACAGAGGTATAAAGTTGTTACTGAACAAGAAACCACTATCCATGATTCATAACATTTATGCTATTAGTCCATTTCAGAACCTGCTTTAAGGATGAGTAAACCAAACATAAAAATGATAGCTATGAAATGAAAAAAAAAGTTAAATTTTTAAAGATGACTTAGTATACTAAAGTATCTATAAGAATATGGTTTACTGGGCAGATTTACAGATCTAAATCACATAAATCATCACATGCTTATATACTCGAAAAGACAACTTATTTTAGCTATAAAAATTTAAAGAGTACATAAATGGCAGAGGGGAGATAACATTTTTCACTTAGAATGCATCACCAATAGGCAGCTGACCTGCCTTCTGACCAAAGCAGGGTTAACACGGTGAAGTAAAGCAAGGACCAAAATAGAAAGCTGAGTTTCTTTGCTTTATTTTTGATACTTTTACAACAAACTACTACAAAAACTAATGAACTTGTTTCTGAAAATCCTTTTGCAACCACATCCAATGGCTTAAAATCAATCCCTATAGATGTATGTGTATCTTTGTATGGGCAAACATCAACTAATTGGTATAATATCTGCATTTGTATTAATTATGTTCTAGTGAATTCTTTGGGAAGGTGCCAAAAACCTTTTATAAGTTAAAAACTATTTTATCACTTCTGAAAAAAACCAATAGAACACAACCCTGAAAGATAAGAAAGACCACTGAAATTATTTAATAATCCATGTCCATTTTCACAAAAATGGTCTACGTAACCCTTTTAAAAATAATAACCTGTTCATTTCAGGCACTGCACAATGCTTCCCTTTGTCCCTTGTAAGTCTCTCAAATGTCTTATTTTAAAGGAATATATAGTACTCCCGGAAGACATTTTCCCATTTCTATTCTCTTCAACTCCTGTGAGCCCTTGTTCTGTGTGATAAGGCAATCTCCTTCGGGATCTGAGCTGTGTAGTTTCGCACCACGAGTGACAAGGACTCGACTTGAATAACTGCTGTGCGCAGGTTGTAATTATGTCAGCTGGAGTGTTGAACAAGGGGACTGATTAATGTGAGCCCCAGCCCAGGCACAGTCCCTATCAAAACCTTCGTGCAGGCCAGCAGTGGGGATGGGTTAAAGCAAAAAGACAAAACATGCTGTATCGTCCATGATAGATGAATTGCTCCAACAGTCTTCAGGCAGATGTTCCAGGACAGTATAATATACAATTACTCTGCCTTATCACCTTCCCAGGGACAATAAAGCTTCCTCCTTCTATAGCTCATGTGAGTGAAAGCAAAATTAGTTTTACTTTTACAACACTGACTCACTTATCATGTTGCCTTGATTGTGCTTTTACAGCTAAAGAAAACATATATTCCACTTTTAAACTAAAAAAAATCCTAACCTTTTTACAAACTGGAGGCTTGTTTTGAGTTTCTTTTGCATCGCACAACACAGTTCTTTAAATAGATGCTTAGTTAAAAATAGATACAAGGAGTATAGTAAATGTGTTTTAAAAGTATACATATATATTCCAAGATACAACAGAGGTGGACTGTGTGATTTTATGGCTGTAAACCATATTATTTTCCAAAGGACATACAGAAACCATCAACTGAAGGAACATGTAAACTGAAATACACACACAGACTCCCACACACCACACACTTGAACAACGCAGCTCTACCAACACTCCTTTCTGTACCTTTACTTGGTTATAGGATATACAGTTCCTTACAGGTAGAAGAGTGTTTTCCAAATGACATACCACTCATTGTTGCTCTTCTATCTCCCACTTCTACTTTTAAAAGTTACATTAAGATCATTAAAAGGGGTGTTCCCCTAATGTTTCTTGAAATATATTAAATTTAACAACAAACATCAAGAACTAATGCTTGAATTATATCCTATTAAAGCGGTATAAAGAAGATTAAAAAGTGTCTTAGTGCACCTTCTAACACTTCTCTACTCATGTCAGTAAATAAATAAATAAGTAAATAATTGGTGACATTCATTATAATAGAGGGTTTCATTATACAATACCACCAAGTAAACTTCAAAATGTTTTTGCTAGAATGAAATTGGCTAAAATCAAAGGGAAAATGAGACAGTGCAATAAGAGCCTTTCAAAGGCAACTCTCTGGTAACTATAATTTATAACAATAAATAGTGTCTCCATTGCAGAAGAAAAAGAAAATCCTTTAAAATGCTGGTAAATGCCACACATATAGCATGAATTGCATATACGAATCGTAATATAAAAATACGCACATATGTGCATATGTAATACCTTTCATACATAATATGACATATTATTCATACATTACATCACCCCCACTTGTTAGTGGTATAGGACAACTGAAGCATGGTTTCAGCACATTATAACAGCATTATAATGCCCTCTGGCTTACACTAACAAACAATATCCTATTAACTCTAAGAGATAAGGTTTTTCTCTTTTTTTTTTTCATATTACATATACACTAAATGAAAAAAAAAAAGACCTGATCCTTATTATTTCATCTCTCTTAGTATCAATGCACTCTAAGAATTATTGTTAAATATTTCTTGAAATATAAGAATTTGAAAAGGATTAGAGTCAACCAAAAAGACTGAAAGGGGAAGGGACTTGGCCAGGACCACCCAATTAAGTAAGCTGCAAAGGCAGAACTCAAACTCAAGTCCTGTGCTTTCCAATCTGGCACTCTTTCTACTACAAGAAAGAACCTCTCTCGTGGGGCTTTTGTGTTTGTACCCTGGGAGATACTGTTTGCCATATATTTACACTATTCCCTTGAAGTCCCTAATGGGTCTTTACTTTTTCGTTTTCATACTTGATACCACAGTGATTTACAAAGCAGTTCTGGAGGACCAAAATCAAGTCATATTGAAAGCACACTCTTCTTTTGCTTGTCACTTGATACTTGATGCAATATTCATTTTACTGATCATGGAATACATTAATCTAAAAAATATAATCAATAGAATTCTACCTGAAATACTATGCTAGGAACTAAAAATAGCATCTAACTCTAGAACTTCAACACGTCCACATTTAAAAGAGTATAGTAAAGATTTGATGTTAGTCATTCAGGTAACTAGGATTCTTTTTCCTAATTTCAATCTTAAAGCTAAGATGATAAAAAAGACTGAACAGAAACATACTGTGGTCACGATAGTGAATTATGTCCAAATGCAGCAGAAGAAGAGGAAGGGTAGAAGGGTAGGTATGGAGGGAGGGATGGAGGCAGAAAGAGAGAGAAAGAGAGAGGGAGAGACAGAGAGAAAGAGAGAGAGAGAGAGAAAGAGAGAGAGAGAGAGAGAGAGAGAGAGAGAGAGAGAGAGAGAGAGAGAGAGAGAGAGAGAGAGAGAGAGAGAGAGAGAGAGAGAGAGAGAGAGAGAGAGAGAGAGAGAGAGAGAGAGAGAGAGAGAGAGAGAGAGATTGAAGTCATTGGAGGAGTTAGAGAAGGGGAGGAAGGGATGTATACCAACATAAAAATAGAAGGGCTGGCCTTGGCAAATAGTAAGTCATTTTTTCAGCAGAGATTAATCTAAATAGTAGAGAATGGAGATGATGCTGAGGAGACTTGAGGTATAGAACTGGGGATATAAGGAAGCTTATAAAGAACGATCTTTATTATCTTAGTAAAGGATGAGGTAGCATGTCTAGGAACTGTTCACATCAAAATACCTATAGAAGCTCTGTTTGGTGACCTAAAATTGATTCTGCTACTAGCTGTACTGTAAAGAAACACATGCTAAAGTACACAGAAATTAATTTTCTAAGGTACTTGAGTAAGAATCCTTGGTTAACAAATCCACATTGATTTTGCAGGACTAATTCAAATAATTATAATAGATTATAACAAAATTTCAATTTATAACAGACTGTAGAAATAACCAGAAATGATCTTAGGTCTGTCTTAAACCTATGCTGCAACAATCTCTGTGTTTTACCATTTACCTAGACTGCTATATATTATTGTTTTAGGCCTTGGGCCTACATTTCTCCCTGTTGAGTGTAAGGAATTTGTAAAAAGGAACTTCTTGGTACTGTCAACTATTGTGTCCCATTATGCTCAAGAAAATGATCTAGCTGAAAAAATATTTAGAGTGCAAAAAATAGCCTGAGGAGGACTATTGGAGGGAATTGGTCAACAATATCCACTAGGTTCCCATTCTTTGACAGGTTGCTTAAAAGTTGAACAACAACAACAAAAAATCAACCCTGCTGAATTATTAATAGAGTGATGATTCAAGATTTGGCTTAAAGTCCCAACCAGATTTATTGGAGGACTTACAAGATAAACAGGAAAATATCATCACAGCATTCTGCATTCATTGTTGACTTAGTTTTAACTGAAAAAGTTAGACTCTCATAAAGACTATGGACTGGAACAAGGATGGTTATCGATTTTGCAAATGAAATCATGGGATCTATTTATAGAAGTTCCAGAGCCTAGGTTGGTCTGAGAAGTATTCATGCTTATCCACTATAAAAATATTATTTTAGACTGACATGACAACAACAGAACTATAAGAAATATCCTCTTGAGAACTTATTGCTACTGATTTATTTACTACATCTCTTAGAAACTCATTGAAGTCACAATTGAATGGTCTCTGACCATCCAAGCAAGCATCAAAATAGAGTCATATCGTATTTCCATAGCAACACAAAGCAGTAAACCTATTAACAGCATACCTCTAAGTTGGTTTAAAAATTATATTAATTAAAAGAATAGGAGTATAACATTTCATTAGAGTGTATGATCTATATTTCTGGAAAGTAATATAATGATATTATTACCTTCATGTTGTTTAATGTTTTGTAGGTTTTCAAGTTCCATTATTAATACTATCTAAATAAAATCCTATCATTTGAATGAGCATTTCATTCTTTTCCTGTGACTGATGATTGACACAACTGAAGCCACTCCTCCACCCAATGATTTTTCATCTAATTGAGGGAAGAATGAAGTATTGTCAGTAAGACACTGCATTTATTAACTAAACACATTTAATATGAAACATCTGAACTCCAAAGGACTTGCCTACTTATTTAATGAAGATCAGTTAACAAGGGTTATTAAAGGTTAATTGCTCATGTGTCCAAGGTCCGCATAGGAAGAGTTCAAAAGTCAATGAAAATTAGCAGTCAGGTAGGCATCTTTTACCCCCTAAGAATAAAAATTACCTAAGTCAACAAACATTAGTGGGGAGAGAAAAGAGGGAAAATGTTTATTTCATAATTAACAAAGAAAATGGAAGGCGAGGACATTCTGAATTTTCTAATTAAAAGGTCAACATTAATAGGATTGGTACAGATAGAAGTTTAAAAAATCTTAATTGAAATAAATACAAATTGCTTAGCCTAATGATGAAGTTCATAAAACTATACCAATAATATTGATTATCCTTAGCACTGAAAAAAAACAACAATATATGAAAA
Source organism: Petaurus breviceps papuanus (assembly GCF_028583685.1). NCBI lineage: Eukaryota > Metazoa > Chordata > Mammalia > Diprotodontia > Petauridae > Petaurus > Petaurus breviceps. The sequence goes on along the minus strand of NW_027185887.1, from coordinate 798,560 downwards.
GTACATCTGAGCCTGACTCTGACAAACCTTTGAGAAGGCAGTCCATTTAATTAGTCAGCATGGACATGGAAAGGCCCCACAATTACGTGTTAATTCCAGAATTGAAAAGGAGAAGATTAGGCTGAGCTATACTTATAAAATTTTGTAGTAATTTGAATAATGACCATCAGAGAAATGTTGCTAGAAGCTCAACAGAAATGATATGTAAGGGATAATATGTAGGGGTTGAAAGAAAGAGAGATTGGAGTAAAGACTTGAGGCAGGCAGGTTTACCAGCCGGCCATTGCAGTAATCAAAGGATGAGATGATGACTGCCTGTACCAGAATGGTAACAGTATCAGAGGGGAGAACAAAGGCATATTCAAGAGATGATGCAAAAATGAAAATGATAGGCCTTGGAAACAGTTTGCATCTGGGGAGTAAAATATAGTGAGGAATCCAGAATAACTCCTAGGTTGTAAGCCTGAGTGACAGGAAAGATGGTGTTGGCCTCTACAATAATAGGAAAGGTTTAAGGGGAAAGATAATAAGTTCTGTTTTGGACATTTTGTGTTTAAGATGTCTACTGGACATCCATTTTGAGATGTCTGAAAGGCAATGATGTGAGACTGGAGGTCAGAAGCAGAGAGATTCAGACAAGAACAGCAGATTTGAGAAGCATCAGCATAAAGATGGTAATTAAATTCATGGGAGTTGATAAAATCACCAAGTAAACTAGTATAGAGGGAGAAAAGAAGAGGGATCTAGGACATAACCTGAGGAAAACTTATAAGACGGCATAATGTGAAGGAGGATCCAACAAAGGAGACAGAGAAGGAGCACATAGTTAGAAGGAAAACCAGGAGAGAACAGTGTCCTGAAAACCTAGAGAGAAGATAGTATCAAGGAGTAGAGAATGATCAACAGTGTCAAAGGATGCAGAGAGGTCAAGGAGAATGGGGATTGAAAAAAGGCCATTGGAGCTGACAACTCAGTAACTTAGTGAAGCAGTTTCAGGGGAATGATGAGGGCAAAAGCAAGACTATGACGGACTAAAAGGAGAGTGAAGAGTGAAAGTGGGGGCTTCCAGAAATAAGGAGTCCTTAATCCCACTGTACTTCACACTGGTCAGAACATACCTGGAGTTCTGTTCATATCTGAGCACCACATTTAGGAAGAACACTGTAAACTGGAAAGTCTATTGGAGAGGGTAACAAGGATGGCATAGGGCCATCTATGTTTACAATCTAGTTTAGTTTATTATCTAGTTCACTATCAACAATCATCTATTAAGTCTCTGTTATGGGCTAGGCACAAGCTAGTTCTTGACTTCCAGGAGCTTGCAGGCTAATTAATCACTGGGAGGAAATGACATAGACATCACTGAAAGAACAAGGCATGTTTGGCTAAGAGAAGAAAAAAATCCAGGGGATACACCATAGTTATCTTGAAGTATCTGAAGTTTTCTGGAACAAAGGAATGATATACTTATGTTTGGCTAAAGAAAGAAGAACTAAAGGCAATGGACAGAAGTTGCAAAGAGATAAGATTTTAGCTTGACATATGCAACAATTATTAACAAAAAAAATACTAACAAAAGAAGAATGGGCTAACTCATTGAAGGTCCTCAAGCAAAGGTCATATGGTAATTTCTTGGGAATGCTGTAGAGGCAACTGTTATTCAAGTAGTATGAGCTGAAGATTAACCTTTTCTCGTGTCATGGAACACAGACTTTGGCAGTCTGGTGAAATTGTATTTTTAAATAAATAAAATACACTGGGTTTAAAAAGAAATTAATTATATTGAAATGAAGATGTAATTTTATTCCCATTAAAGTTCACAGAATCCTTGAAACCTACCCACAAACCCCAGGGAAACACATGAACCCCTAGTTTAGAGCTCCTGGAATACTCACTAGGTCACTGAGGTCTCTTCCAACTCTAAAATTCTATGATGTTGTGCTTGCTTTTCTATCTTAACCATTTCATGGGAGTCAATAGATAAGTTTACATTCTCATACGTGAAACCTGACACTATTTTAAAGAGTATTTCTCTTAATGAAGACATAGATAAACTATGTAACATTAATAATATCCACTGAACAGAAAAAAAAATAAGTTGAACTTCAAAACTCTAACACTTTTAAGACAACCATACGTTAACATACTTACATCTTATGTTTAAAAATTATACACGAACTCAAAACTTCAACTAAAATTTACAGTATAGGCTGTTTAATGAGTTTGCCTGTGAATTTAAGGATCATTTTCTTTCCAGGAACTGGATTTGATATTTGTTCAGCATTTGTAAGTGAGGACAGTTTCTAACCAAATGAAAATAAAAAATTTAGAGAAAATATAAGCTACTGATGAAACATTAAAAAAATTTATCCCAAAACAAACTCTACTTCAGATATTAACCACTTCTTTCCCAAAGTCAATCCCTATCCCCTAAATAGGTTTGTTCCTAAGAAAAAGGGAAGGATTTAATTTTTTTTTGTCGTCTTATAAGCGCTGGCCCTTTTAAAGTCAACAACTATTTCATAAAATCAAAATGAGCTATTTTTTAAACACAGTTCTGATATAAACCCAGATCATCAAACCTCTTGAACACCCTGGGACCATGCTGGCGAGGTGGTCCTGACCATAGGACCATTTTTTAAAAATCTGATCTAAATACCTATCCTTGCTATCTCTTTGACATAAATACTGCTGCTACATGTGTACTTGTCTCTCACCAACAGTAATTAATTCAACATTACATGTTTTTCTCTAAAGGATATTACAATTGACTCCATTATGGTTCCACTCCCTATCCTTCTAAATTCCCAAACCAAAACATCCTTCCTTTACCACCATGTGTTGTCTTCCTGTACTCGAATATACTCAGTGAATGGAGGGACTGTCTTGCTTTGGTATTTGTATCCTCAATTCTTAGCACTGCACTTAGCACATGGCAAGAATTTTATCAATGTTTTTCATTCATTCATAATATGAAATAGCATAAAATGAAAACTTAAAAAACCAAAGTAAAATCAATTCTATTATATGATAGAAAAAGGCAAAAATAATTCAAAGCAGAATGAGAAATTTAAAGGTAGACAGGAAGAATGATATCAAGAAAAAAAGGCATCTTCTAGGAGGAAACATCTAAAAAAAACACTGTTTTTTTTACAAGAAAAGTTGTTGGTAATAGAACTTTCTTCATTATAGAATATCAAACTACATTACCATTAGCATGAACTGTATGAGAGACAAGAGCTTTGCATAGTTACTAGAAACATAGTAATCTAAAGGATTTAAAAGAAATGTCTGAGAAATGAATAGTTCTTGTGGTCATGGAAATTTAACTGGTAAATTCCGATAATTCAGAAAAGAAAAATGGAGTTAATTATCATGATTTCTAAGGAAAACCAAAAATAAAATAATATACTCTGCTTAAATAACAACTGAATTGACATCTTATTCCTCAAATTAGGACAGTAAACTAAAGAGTAAGATGAAGTTTTACCATAGGAAAACTAATAAATTCTTTAGGTTTTTATCGAGTAGAAATTAAGTGAATAATGTTAAATTCTACTTTTTAAAAATATGTAGTGTTCCTTTATAAATGAATAGCCTTGTGACCACTTTTAAGTAACCACGTAACAACTTTTCTTCCTCTTAATTGACACATATAGTCACCTCTTTCAAAACCAGGTTTCCACTTTTCTGGAGCTCTTGTTACACTTAACGCCCCAGGGAGGTGATATTCTAGGATACATTAAAACAAAGTATCTGAGCAAATTCTAATTAATTTTTTAATATCATATCACAGTCTTACCAAACTGTTAAGTGATCAAACAAAACATAGTTTTTAATACATTCGAATTTTGCCAAAGATACTGAACTTGGAAAGCTAACAGAAAAAAAACAAACAGATTTACCTAGCAAACATTCTATTTATTTATCCTTTCATTGTTTTTTCCTTAGGACCACATAGAGAAAGGGGTCTATACCTATCTACCAAGATATGGAAATACATGATAATCTATTTACTGTCAATCCTTTCTAATGATTATAGTCTTTTCTTAATAAGCAATATTATGTGATGCTAATTGCAGGCTGATATAGATAGTTACATACACAAAGTGTTGTGTTGTATGATAATAGCTCTAATGTCTGAGGAATAAGTTATTATGCAACAGACTATTGCCCCAAAATTATTTTCTATTTTTTTCATCTCTAAGGCCTCCCTTTCTACCACAATATATACAGGGATATCTAACTACTACCCAGGGGATTGTCCATAGTAATTCCTAGTAGAAAGACCATCCCCAAAGATAGTTTTTGTCCTTTTATAATGACTGGATTTGGGATTCAACAACAGCATGTTAAATAAACATGTTTATTTTGATTCCACTTTAAGAGGCAGCAATGGGAAAGTATGGTCACTTTGTGTTCAAAATGGCTCTACTAATTAGTCCATGATCCCAATGCATATTTCACTTATACCAACAAACAAAGCAATACATTTGTACATATAAAAAATGTTAACTGTTTTTTTCTCCTCATGTAAAGCCAACAACTAATATTATGAATTTTTTTTTATTTTTCCTATACAATCAATATTTATTACTTGAAAAATGGTTCAGATATTTATAAGACAGAAGAATGGAATAAAATTTATTTGTCTCGGATTTCACGAATGGTATTTCCAAAGTAATCTATAGTAAGGTTACCATTCACCAGTATTAATTAAAGACCTGCAAGAAATGTTTGTGCTGCATCAGCATGTAATCTGCCACAATGAAACCAAACCAAACAAAAAAAGGCAACCATGGGGGAAAGGTGGTAGGTGAAGTTGATAAATAAAGTAACTTTTGTAGAGAATTAATATTAGAGATAGTATAACAATGATTATGCCCAAATCAAGGATTAATTCTTTTTAAGCACAGAGCTCAAGCCATCTCAATACTTAAAGACAAAACATACATAATATTCTACATAAGTAGAACTCACATAAGAGCTGTAAACACTGGGAAGAAAAAAAGTAGAACAGAACACAACATAATTTAGCTCATTATGATAAACCAAAATACTGTACAATTAAAGAATGCCTTGGTAGATTTACTTATTTTAGTGTGATCCCACAGTCAACTAACATAGAAACCAAACTTACCAGACATCAACTTCTGGGAAAGGATTGTACAACTTCACAAAATAGGTAATTCTGGAGTCCTAGGGCCATCATTTTAAGCAATAATTACGATGTCAAAAAAGCAAATGTATTTTTCCAAACCAGCCACGATAGTGACATCTACCTGTGGCTTGCTGAACTGTGTCAAAATGGTTAATGGAGATTCTCTCTTCACTAACTACTACATAAGTATCATGAAGGCCATGCTTAGCTTCTAGGCAAACTACATAGGTACATTAAATGAGTCTCCAGAAAGTTCCTTCTCTGTTAAATTTTCAAATATTCTTAAAAGTAGAAATTTTCAACTTTCTGTCATTGCCTATGGAAAATTTGTCTTTCGAGATTCAATGTGTCTTATTTCAACATAGTAGATGAATTAACAGCTAGTCATGAAGAAAACGTGAAATATTATTCAAGTGAAATGCAATAAATCACATTTCTCATTATTATAAATGCCTGATTTGGCTTTACTAAAAACAAAACAATAAAGAACCACTAAATTGTCTTGGATACAAAGGTGTCAATTTGGTAGAATAATAAAAAGCATTAATTTGAAACCAGTCTCTACTATTAGAGAATCTAAGCAGCACCGAGAAATAAAACAACAAAATAAGAATCAGGAGACTTGGTTCATGTCCTGAGTTCACTATTTTGTGGCCTCAGAGTCATAAGTTTCCTCATTTTAACAAGTTAGAGTAGATGATCTCTCAAGTACCCTCCAACTCTAAAATTCTATGATTCCAAAATTTAAAAAATGGTTCTTAATTTCAAAAAAGGAAACTTTTAAATGTTTTAATTCTTATTTGGATAATTTTTAATTATTTTTTTTATTCTTTGCATCTATTCACTATTTTCCCCAACCGTCTAAATGGTTCATAGGCAATAGATCATGCATAGCTGATTCCTTTTCACAAAAACCATTATGTTGTTTTGTATCTACTCCTTCATTTGCTTTTCTCTTGGTAAGCATAATAAGTAAACTGCTCATTTTCACAATATTATTTAGCTGTAAGTGTATCGGTCCAAACTTTTAACCAGCGAATATGCAAAGGAAGCCAAAGGGAAATGGAAATTCCCTGGAAGAATCATCTGAAAAGAAAAAAATAAGCCTCTGTGGAGTTTGTCTCCTTAACTCATGATGCTGTGGTACCTGACACTACTGTGAGTAAAAGGACTCCTCTATCTAGATTTCCTGATGCCATAAACCCATACACCATGTCATCTCTTTACTGAATTAGACATAATAAATATAAAATATACATTTTATTTTACATAATTATATATAAATGCATGTCATTATCAAAGACTAGAAAAATCATTCCTTACAAATGTAATATTTTATAAAAATAAGTGATTATAAAAATATTGCTACTTTAAAGGCTTACCATTTTGAAGTCTTTGAGTTATTTTTTTTTCAGGTGTATAGTTTATACAGTTTTCTAATAAACATCTCCAATACATTGGCAGAATGAAAGCAAAATTTTATTTGGTCTGAGGTTTTGGTGGAATATTTTTTCATGATAAAATAGTTATTCAGTTAGCCAACAACTATTTAGTAAACACTTATAACATGCCAGGCATGATACTAAATGGTAGATACAAAAAAATAAAAATTAAAAAAGCACTGTTCCTGCCCTCAAGGAGATCAAATTCTTCTGTTGGAGAAAACATAGAAATAACTATATACATACAAAACATACACAGAGTAGATGAAAGGTAAAAGGGGTGGAAGAGAGGACAGGAGAGGGGTAGGAAAGGGAACTTCCCAGAAACACTTCCCACAGAAGATAGGATGTGAGCTGAGTCATGAAGGAAGTCAGGAAAAGTCAAAAGGCAGAGGTGAGGAAGGAGAGCATTTCAGGCACAGGAGACAGCCAGTGTAAAACCACAGCTGATAGCAGAATATACTTACTATATATGATATTCAGAATAATATCAGTAATAAATTGGGAACAGATCGGACCTGTGATTTCACTGGTGTGGGGAGTCTCCAGTTAGGAATCAACTACAAATGGAGATAGGCACTTGCTCTGTAGTTTATGCCCAAAACTGCCTGGGGAACTGGGAGATTCAGTGATTTGCCCAGAGTTATAGAGATCATACAGAAATGACTGGGACTTGAACATAGGGCTCCCTGACCTCAAGGTCAGCTCCCTAGTTACTACATGACACTGACTCTATATTACTAGTAGTATTATACAAGTTATTTATATAATGTTTCCAATTTGCCTATGGTAAATAAAAAGCAATGCACCCAGGTGAATGGTAGTCTATGATCATGACATCCACAGAGCTTTTGAATTTAGATCAAGAAGGGACTGTGGAAGCCATAGTCCATTTTTATAGTTGACCAGTTCAATTCAACAAGTATTTACTAAGTGACTATACTATGCCAGCATTATGTCAGCTGAAGGAAATCCAAAGACAACAAACTAAATAGTCCCTACATGTAGGGAGTTTACACTTTACTGGGCTTCATTTGATATGTCAAACAAATAGCTATTAAAAGCACAAACTGGGATTGGCATCTAGGTCTTCTAAATCCTAATTTACTATTTCTCCAACTACAAACTCAGACTGAGACACAATGGTAGCTACGTGTAACCTGACTTCTGATACTGGAAAAAGTCAGTGAAGAGATGAGACTGATTATTTGCAGGCATGGGATTGCAGACAGTCAGTATCTATTTTGTTGGACTTGTAAAATCTAATGTATGTTAATAAGTCATAATTTTAGCTATATAATGGAATTTAAATTTGTATATAGGATAAACATGGAATGAAATTTTATAGCAATTATAACTTTAAATTTTTCAGAGAATTAGAATAAAATTAAAATTGAGATAATTATTATTTAGAATCACAAAATATTAGAGGGGACATCAGAAGTTAACTAGTCCAAGCCCTAATCTGCTTTCCAGAATCTCTAATAAAACAAGCCTTTGTGTGACTAGAACAAAATGAATTCCTCTTCCATAAAATTGCCCCTCAAATACATTAAAGACAATGAATTAAGTCCTTCTAAATATACTCTTCTCTAGTTAAATGTTTCAGTTCTTTCAAATGATTCTATCATGGCATGGTTCTAAGTATTCTAGAAACCTAGTTGTCCTATTCTGTTCCTGATGCAGCTTGAGAAAGATGGCACCACATACTAAAACCAAATGCAGCAGATGTGATCTAAGAAAGCAAAATTGAGTTTTTTATTCTGGGTACCATACTTCTATTAAAAGAGCCGAAAATCTTGAGCCTAAATTTCTTGGCAGATACATCATGCTATAAACCAATAATAATATTGCCATCCTTTTCAAGGTGAACTGCATCCTAGCTATCTCTTTCCCATCCTGTACCAGTGCATTTTGAACACAAATGCAGGGTTTTTACATTTATATCTATTAAATTTCTATTTTTAATAATGCCTTTTGCTCTTATATCACATTCATCTCAGAATGTTTCCCTTTCCTTTTCCAGATAGTTTTCACTGGTATGGAATATCAGAAAAGAGGAAATCAAATCAGCTTAGCAAACTCAAATACAGCAACCATGTCTTAGAGGTTAGGCAATATTCCAAATCTACAAAACTCCATATGTGCAATAAAGGGAAGGAAGTAGATTGTTTTCTAACCCTGCTCCAGGGACAAGTTTGGTCACTATAATAATTCAGCAAACATTTTTTTTTATTTTCCTCTTTCTATTGTCACAATACATATTGTTTTGCCAATTCTGCTTTTTTATTCAGTGTTTTATTTCATAGAAGCTTCCCAGGTTTCTCTCAATTCTTCATGTGTCATTTTTTACAGTATAATATTTCATTATATTCATGTACTACAATTTAACTACTCTCCAGTTGACAAGAAACTACTTTGTTTACAAAGTTTTTAATAAATGCTTGTTGATTTATCATGACTTCATTGCTCTCACAAAAAGTCTTCTGGTATTTTGGTATATATGGGATCTTTTCTTTTTTTCTATCTTTGACTTCCATGGATAATATGAATCTCTGGGTCAAAATATATTGATATTTTAGTCACTTTTAAAATCATAATTCCAAATAACTTTCCAGAATGGTTGGAACACTTTCTAGTTCCAACAGTGTATTTACTATTGTTTTCTTTGGATAGATCCACAAATGCTGACTACTTCTTTCTTTTGTCATCATTCTAATTTAATATTGGAAGAGAGGTGAAACCATAATAACAATAAGTATTTATTAAACATCTATTATGTGCTATGTACTGATTTAGGCTCTAGGAACATCTTTAAAAAATGAAACTTTCTACACTCTTGAATGTAGCATTCTTCTGGGATGAAAGAATGTTCAACTGTTTAAATAAGTACCAAATTCATACCTAATAATTTCAGTAAAGGACAGATCTAACATGAAGCAAAGTATGTACTAATTGAACAGGAGTTTCATATGACAAAAAGGATATTATCACCATCATCACTAGCATATGTAATGTTTCTTTAAGGTTTGCAAAAAACTTTACATGTTACCTCATTTTATGCTCACAACAGCCTTGTGAGGAAGTTGCTATTATTATCCCTATTTACTTACAAAAACACTGAGGCACAGAGAGGTTAAACGAGAAGCTAATTAAGTTTGTGAGCTACAATTAAAACTCAGTTCTGATTCCAAATGCTGTGCATATGTAGTGGCAGAACAGTGACCAGATTATGGTATACTGATAGCAAAATCAATGGAGTTTTATGAGCAGGTGGTCATGTAGATATCTGGATTTACATTTCTTTTGTTTTAAGTATTTCATATGTCTATTAATAGTTTACTTTCTGCTTGAAAACCATTTGTACACACTGTTTAACAACTTATTGATCTTGTTTTTATGATGGTATATTTTATTTCAGGTCAAGTACCCATTTTGAGCTTATTGTGGCATAAAGTATAAATTATTGGTCTGTGCTCAATATCTGCCAAACTGCATTCTAGTTTCCTGAGCAGTTCTTGTCAAATATGGACCTCTTTTCCAAATAATTTATGCTCTTGTATTTTGAAAACTGAGCTCAGTTATTTCTGATTCTTTCTTATCTAGATCTAATTGTCTAGTTTTTAACCAGAGACAGAAGGTTTCTATAATTATTACTTTATAATATAATCAGGCTGGGAAATCCTGCTCCCTATCTAGTCCTACTTGTCATTATCATTTCCCTGGACATTACAGATCTTTTGTTGCTTCAAATGATCTGTTAGTATCTTGACTACCTCTTTAAAACATATTCTTGACTAGTATAACAACAAAATTATGAATTCAGGTGGTGGTGGTGATGAAGGTGATGATGATGATAGCTAGCATTTATATAGCATCTACTACATGCCAGGTACTGGGCTAAGCACCTTACAAATATTAGCTCAGTTGATCCTCACTACATCCCTATGAAACTGTTGCTATTAAGCACCTACAATATTACAGTTGAGGAAACTGAGGCAGAGAGAGTTTAAGTAACTTGGGTTAGTAAATGTTAGAGGCTGAGTTTGGATTCAGGTCTTCCTGACTCTAGGCTAAAAGCTCTATCCACTGGGTCACCTTGCTGCCTAAATGTAAGCATGTGGTTGAAATTAGTTTTTGTTTTTAATAATTATTTTCCATCAAATCCGGCCTCAGACACTTAACACAAAACTAACCACATGACCTTGGGAAAGTCACTTAACCCCAATTGCCCTACCTTCCGCCCTCAAAAAAGCAAAAAGCAAAATAAGAAAATATATTTATTTTCCAAATGACAAATCACTATTTTATATAAATATTAATAACTGTTATATAAGTGTCTGATAGAAGTCACCTTTAAATAAAGGTTTTACTTGAGGTCCCTTTAGGGCTTATTCTATTTTAAATTCAGAAATCAGATTTTTATGATATATGTCTCATGTCCCATTAATTGGGATAGTGTATATGTTATAGGAAATTATGTAATTCTTTTAAATTTTCAGTTTCCTTATAATTGTTGATAGCAGGCTCTGATTAATTCCTTTTCATTGGTTTGTTATAAATTCATTTTTAATTTTGGCAATTAGATCTTATCTCTTTTTTGATCAGGTTAGCAAAAGTTCTGTCAATTCTGTTATATCAATTATATAGCAACTTTATTTTCTATCTTATTTCTCCTCAAATTTTCTAAATTTCCTCATCTGTTCTTATTTTGGGAAAATCTGTAGATTCTCCAAAATTTTAAAATTACATATTCAGTACTTTAATCTTTTCCATAAGTTTTCAGAGAATTAAATTTTTTTTGATATCTGTTTTATCTGTATTCTAAAAATTTGGCTATGTTGTTTTATCATTATCATTGTCTTTCATGTAATTGATTTTTACAATTTTTTTTTCTTGGGCTTGTTATTCAGAATGCCATTGTTAAGACTCTGTTTAGATCTATATGTTTGAGTTCCCTGTAATTACTTTTATTGCATTATGATCTATATAGAGTTTATTCAGTATAAATGCATTTTGCTTCCATTCGATATGATTTGTGTGGAGCTCCATTCTTAGAAATTTCATTTCATGAAGGAAGTTGGCAGGTTGGTTGATTGTTGTCCTTTCTATTTGAAGAGGATAAAAATGACATCACTATGTCAGGGTCAAAGTACTGTGTGTCTAACTGTGGTTGATCAGATCAATATTATCAGAAGACTACAACAGGTCAGGCACAAATAGTCAATATGAACATCTGGAGTGGAAATGTCTCTAAATTTGCACATCTCATGTTTCTTTTGAGCTACTGCAATTCTGCTTTGCTCATAGAGCACCGTACATTCTTTGATGTGGGCATGCCATGCTGGGCTGTCCTGTGCTAATATCTCTCATGTCTCAGAATCAATTCCAAACTTCTGCAGAGAGACCTTGAGAGTGTCTTTGTATTGCTTTTCCTGACCTACTTGTGAGCACATGACTTGTACGAATTCTCAAAAAAATAGTTTAGGCAAACATATGTTTGGTATCCATGCATCACAACCAGACCATGGAAGCAGGCATCTCTGTAGTAGTTTGGCAGTTTAGTTCTAGAAAGGACCTCAGTGTCCAATACCTTATCTTTCTAGGTGATCTTCAGAATTTTCCTAAGACAATTTCAAAGGAAGTGATTCAGTTTCCTGGCATGGTACTGGCAGAGTGCCCAGGCTTCACTGGCATACAACAATTAGGTCAGCATGATGACTCTGCAGACCTTTTAGTTGTATAGGTAGTCTAATACCTCTTCTCTCCCAAACTTTCCTTCAGAGCCTCCAAAATACTGAATTAGCTCTGGCAATGAGTACATCAATCTCATCACCTCATCACCTATGTCTATAGTCCTGGAAAGTATACTACGAAGGTAAGTGAACTTACTGAAAGCATTCAAAATTCCTCCATTTGCTGTAACTGATGGTTCCACATATGGTGCTGACATGTGGAGAACTTCTGTTTTCTTGATGTTAATTGTTAGGCCAAAATAAGCACAAGCAGCAAAGGATCAATTCATATTCTGTTGAATCTCAACCTCAGAGGCTGCACTGAGTACACAATTATCTGCAAACAAAAAGTTGTATACCAACTTTCCCTCCACTTTAGTCTAAGAAATATCAATTCTTGAAAGAAGTAAAGTCAAATAGAATCAATGCTGTATAGTGGGAGGCATATCTTGAGATCACTCACCACTCCTATGGCCAGCCACCTTGGTTCTAGGCTGCTCCTGAACGTCATACATGCCACCTCCTGAAATGTGGATTCATTCTTAAAAGTTAAATTCTTTGCTGAGAGAAGGTGGTATCATTGTACAAATTCTTCCTCTGATGAAACCCATTATGAGGCTTCTGTCTCTTAACACAAATATAAACACTCCTCTCATGGCAATGTTTCATGGTGACAGCCTTTCCTTTCTCCTTCTGCACTGAAACCTGATTTCTGTTCCTTGAGGTCCAAATCCCTGTCCAGCCCTGTTTTACTCAACTTTTTCATAGCAGCTAGGTGGCATAGTAGAGTTTAAACACCAAACCTGGAAGACCTGAGTTCAAATACAGCCTAAGTCACTTACTAGCTGTGCAGCTCTGGCCAAGTCACTTGATCTCTATTTGCCTCACATTTCTCGATTGTAAATTAGGGATAATAATAGCACCCATCATATGGCTGTTATGAGAATCAAATGAGCTAATACTTGTTCAGTGCTTAAGACAGTACCTAGGACAAAGTAGGTACTTAATAAATGCTTATTTCATTCCTTCCTACCCTATTCTAATAACATTATAAGACTAGAGAAATTATCCCTTATTTTTGTTCACTAATGAACTGCACAGGGATGAATTTATATCATCCTTCTACTTATATCTCCCTCTTCAACCTATTTATAAGTCTTGCCACTGGTATCCTTCCCATAAAAGATGGAATCTACTCATAGGGGTTCATGAGTATCAGTCCAAGGAGTATCAGTTTGGCTTTTCCACTTCTCACTTCTCATGATAATTTGATTTGCCCTTAAATTTGTATTTTCTTTGGCTCCTCATGATTCCTCTATGTTCTTTATTTTGCTCTATATTTGAATGTTTTTAAACAGGTGGCTATAAATATGAGAACTGATTTAAACTAATTTTATTTTCTTAATAATCATACCTATTATCCATTTTTGTGTGTGTCTATTTTTTGGAATGTTTAAGGTAAAATATTTTGCTCACTTTTTTTTTCATTCAGACTACCAAAAATGTCTTTTTTGGTTCATGCTCCACATTTTCCATTCGATAAATAGGTAATTTTTACAAGTTATAATATTTCAGTTGTAAATTTAATTACTTTGCATTTAAAATGTTTTTCTATTATCTTTACTGATTTTTAACCACTGTATGTTAATCCTGAATTATATGAATTGGCATTCTATTATATTTGAAGGCCATTAACCTTGGAGTTTTGTAAAATTTATTATGATAATTATCAAATGTAAAAACTACAAAACAGGATTTCAAGTCTGGGGTCTCTATCGGCCACTGACCTTTGGATTCCTTTCACTGGTGTATTGACTGTATCAAAAAGTTCTTTGGGGCTTTTGTTGTGTTTGTTTCGGGGTATTATTTCCTGTAGCATGTAATTCAGAATTTTTTTTTTATGACTTGTAACATTCTTATGGAAGAATCATAATTTTTAAACTATTTCTGCACATCATGGCTCTGAGGCACGGCACTTTGGCTTATACAGAATTTATGAATTCTTTTGCTTTGCTTCTGAACATTTGTTTTCCAGATATTAATTTTCCCAGAGTCATTACTCTTTTGAAGAGACTATGCATTGTGTCTTCTAAGTTCCATATCTTGTTCTGTGTGTTTATAATTCTGCACTAAAAATTCTGATTTCTGATCATTTTGTTAAAAAAATTTGATTTCTCTTTAGAATGACTTTGGAGTTTCTTACTATTGTTCTATGATTGCAAAAGTCCACATAAGTCTCTCTTTTTTATTCTTTTTTTGAAATGAGTTTTTTAATTTGTTTTCTATCATAGTATCATTATTTTTTCTGGAATTAAACTGGAAAAAGGACATTTGCACACATATGACAGAAAAACATTCTTTCTGAAACCATGAAACTCCATATGATATGTCTTGTTTATTTTAAAAAAAAAAGAATATAATAATTTCCACAAGTGTTTTTAAATTGCCTTATTTGTTCATGTTTCTTTCTGAATTTCCTGTTCTTCTCTTCCATGTACTTTTTAACCACGACTCAATGTAACCTCAAATGGATATAAAACTTATATTTTTTAAAAAACACATCATAAATAAATTAGAGTATTAAGGTAGGAATTTACTTTCAGATCTATAAATAGGGGTAAAATTCATAACCAGACATTGGGTTAGAGAGGGTCAAAAAAGAGAAAATGGACAACTCTGACTGAAAAAAATTAAAAAGTTTCTGAACAAAAATTATGCAGCTAAAATTAGAAGGTAGAGAGAGAAATGGGGGAAATATTTGCAAGTTTCTCTGACAAAGTTCTCATTTCCAAGATATATAAAGAACTTATTTAAATTTATAAGAATAACAGCCATTCCAAAATTTAAAATGATCAAAGGATATGAACAGTTTTCAAAGGAAGACATAAAAGCTATAAATAACCATATGAAAAAGTGTCCCAAAACATTAATAACTAAAAAAATATAAATTAAAGTAACACCAATTGTACCTATGTTGTGGAAATACTTGTTTTAAGTTAAAAATAAAATAAATTAAATTTTTAAAAAAATGTCATCCTGACTCTAAGACTAGATCTCCATCTAATACACCACGTAATTGTCTGTGTGTGATATCAGTCAGAATATGGTAAATGCTAAATGAGGAGTACATAGTAAAGTACTATTGAACTTCTAATTTTAGCTCAGGTTCTCTTCAAAATTTTAGTAACAGACCTGGACTTTAGGCAGCTAGGTGGTGCAATGGATAAGAGTGCCAGGCTTGGAATCAGAAAGACTTATCTTCCTGAGTTCAAATGTGGCCTCAGACATTCACTAGGTGGGTGACCATGAGCAAATCATTTAACCTTGTTTGCCTAGCTTCCCTCCTATGTAAAATAAGCTAGAAAAATACAGTATCTTTCCCAAGAAAATGCAAAATGGGGTCATGAAGAGTCAGACACAACTGAAAATGACTGAACAACCACCACAACAAGTACTTTCCAGCTGATTTTCTTTATATTGATGAGATTTGTTCTCCAAGTGTTGTTCACTCCCTATGCATCAGTTCCTAGTACTTACAATTCTCTAAAATCATCTCTTTCATTCTTTCCTAAAGAATAATATTCCATTACATTCATATACCACAATCCATTTTGCCATTACCTAGTCATCTAAGATGAAATTTAACAGATGCTTTTTGATCCTAGTTCTTTTCTTTCTTAATTTAGGAGAAAGAAGTTTATTTTTCCCCTGACAATTCTATCCATTAAAATTTTTCTTACTCTTAAGCATTCCTCTCAAGGTTCATCTGATACCCTCTTCCATATCTTTTCTCCGTATCTGTATACTCTTCTCACATACCTCTATTATGAAAAATAATTAGTTCAACCTATTTCCTCCTTTATATGCTAGTGAATTCCTTTCACCCTCCCATTTCTCTCCCTTCTTAAAGATCCCAGAGCAGAGCTAAGCACCTGGGTGGCAGAGTGGATAGATGGCTGAACATGGATTCAGGAAGACCCGAATTCAAACCCAGCCTCAAACACTAGCTATGTGACCTTGGGCATGTCATTTAATTGCTTTACCTCATTTTGCTCAACTCCTCTCCCTCTGTTGACATAGGGAATCATACATACCCTTACCTGTGGGTGCTCTGCCCAAAGGAATATAAATTTTTATCAATGAAACATTGACAGATGTCCTAGGGTTTCTGAGTTAGATTTCTTTTTTAAGGGCTATGCCTTAAATCCAAATCACTCTGGCTCTCACTGATCTGCCAACAATACATCCCAATGTAAGACTCACTTGGTCAGTGTTTGGGCTTTGATGGTTCAGCAATTATATCTGTTTTGACCTTGAAGGTTTTCCCTGCCCAGATTGATTTTCATTTCTTTGTTTTTTTTTTTTTGACTAGGTAAAAGAAGCCATTTTTTGCCTCATTTATTACCTAGTCTCAATCACTGAATAGGCATTGGTTTAGTCAAGCTGAGACCTGGGAAAGACCTTAGCTTAAAAAGACCAAGGTCTCCCGATGCACCCATGGCCATCTCCAGTCATCCTTATCTATATCTTGCCCCTGGATTCAGATGGTTCTAGAGGAGAGAATGAGGCTGGTGACTTTGCACTGCCCTTCCTCACTTAAATTCAATTTATTTGCAAGTCATGACATCACCTCCCTGATGTCATGGTCCTCTTTGGACAAGCAATGAATGATGGGGATAAATAATAATAGCATCTCTCTCCTGGGATTACTGTAAGGATCAAATGAGATAAAAGTGAAGGGCTTAGTAAAGTACCTGGCACATGGTGGGTACTATATGATATGAATGCTAGTTATCTTATTATAACTATGTTATATGTTATTATATTATAATATATTATATGTTGTTAATATACTGATATAGTAATATATTAAACATTATTAATATATGTTACATCATTACAATTAACAATATTATATAATATTAATTATATTATTATTGTTATAACCAATCCACCCCCTGCTCCTCTGTGCTTCTGTTTTGTTTTAAATTTTGCTGCCTCAATACTGTCGAAGACATTAAGGTTTGAAGTTATATTTATTTTTTTCCTCTCCCAATTATAATGTTAACTACATCATACAGTCCCTTCCAACTGCACAAATATATTTATTCTTTTTGATTTTTCTTGAGTCCTGTGTTTGTATTTCAAAGTTCTTTTTTGGTTTTGGTCTTTTCATTAGAAATACTTGAAGGTTTTTTATTCTATTAAAGTTCCACGTTTTCCCCCTATAGGATTTTACTTACCTTTGTAAATCATCTTTTATTTTTTAGAATATTACATTCCAAGATCTTCTCTCATTTTGAGGAGAATCTGCTAGGACTTTTGTGCTCTTGGTCGTGATTCCTAAGTATGTGAAGTGCTTCATTCTAGATGCTCGCAACATGTTTCTTTGACATGGGAGCTCTGGGATTTGACTTTGAAAGTCCTAGGACTTTCCTTTTAGAGTTCCTTTTAGGATATGGTCATTATATTCTGACTTTACTTTGTCTTCTTTTTCCCTATAGATGTGGATAGTTTTCAAGTATTACTTCTTGAAATCTGTTATCTAAGTCACTTTTTAAAATCAGTTTTCAGGGAATCCAATGGCTGATTATCTTTCTTTAACCTATTTTCCATCCTAATATTTCCTATTGTTTTATGGAGTCACTGATTTCTGTCTAAGGCTATTCTAATTTTCAGAGTCTAGTATTTGGGTGAGATGTCCACTTTTTCTTACAATCTACTTATTCTTCTTCCAATTCTTTCTTCCTGAGTTTTTTTTTCCTCCTAATTTTCATATCCTATCTTGTTTATTTCTTCTGGGCATTTTTCCAGGCCTTATAGCAAATCCATTTTTTTCCCTCGGCAAATCCATTTTTTCCCTCAGAGTCTCTGTTTGCAATTACTAACTTGCTCTCTTCTGCTTGAGAGGTATCGATGTCTACAATATTTTTTTTTATACTGGTTGGTGTTTTCCTTGGTTTATTCATCTTTTCAAGTTCGTTTCTAAATTGGAAGAATATACCATAGAAAACAGTACTGTTGAACTTTGGTTGGAGGAAATTCCCCTAAATTTTCTGGATTACTGTGGTGAGCTATAGTTTCCAGTGTTAGGATCACTTGGATTTTTCAAGTTCAGAGCACTCAATCTCAGGATCATCTATGACATCTCAAGACAGTGAGTTAAAGAATCTAGCTTGAAAAAATGATGTCCCAGTCTGAGCACTGCTGTTTTCTGCTTCCACAATTCCCACCCTGAGGCATTCTGACTACCCTGAAGTTTTATTTATGGAGTTTTGCACTTTTCTGCCTCAAGAAACAGAGCCTTTCAGGTTACACACAGGTTACAGACCTGCCTCTGTTCACACTGAGACCTTGATGATTTGTTTGCTTGTGTTGACTCTAAGTTTGTTGGTGTCCTCTCTTCTAATTCATGGGCTTCTGGCTGCCTTTTTCTTTTTTTTTTAATTTAATTCAATTTTTAATTTATTAATTTGTTTGTTTCCTTTTAGTTTACAGGATTCAATTCCACAATTCCTTGAATTTCACATTTTGTTCCCCTCCTTCCCCTCCCCCCCCATGGCGTCTTATAATCAAGTATAGGATCTGTAAATACTTTCACATTATACAATGGTCAGGTTATAAGGATGGATTGTACCAGCTGGAATGAAAAATGGTAAAGAGAACATAAAATCAAATAAGAGAACGAAAAAGATCAGGTATTTTGCTTCCACCTGGAAAGAACTAAATTTATATCCAGGTGGAAGCAAAATACCTGATCTTTTTCGTTCTCTGGCTGCCTTTTTCTATAGTTCTCAGATAAAAGAAGTCACTCAGCCATTTCTCATCAGTTTGTTTAAATAATTATTTGGTGTGCTGAAATTTCAAAGTTTTGTTGGAATGTGTGTAGGAGCTGGGAAGCATGTACCAGTTCAGCTAATCATACTGGCCAAAAATTCAATATTTTGTTCATTATATTCTGACTTCTCTTTACATTTGTACTTATTGTCTGTCTTCGCATTCACTTCTTTTTATGTGCTAATGTCTAGGTTTTTATTCAGGCTTTTTTCCTTAGCCTTATGACTTTTTCACTTATTAACAGTATTCTCATTTGTTTTCTCTTTTCCTTCCTGATTGCTTGACCATTCCTCTTTCCACCACTTACTTTCCACCACATACTTCGGATGTCATCAGTTTCCTCAAATAGTGAGTGGGACTTGGGTGGCCAGCCTCTGTCCCAAACCAGAATAACCTCTTCAGGGAGAGGACTGGTCAACAATATGAGATAGCATATCAAAAACCCTCTCCCCTTTCTGTCAGGCACAGAAGTTCTTCCTTCCAGAGGGTTCTCTGATGCAATATTCATTACCCACATTTTATCCCTGACGCAACTAGTTGATCTCTGTTTTGTTAATGTGGCTGAGCAGAATCAGTGTTACCTCTTGTGGGATGAGGGAGAGAGGCTTTGGGTGATTTACTGCTATGTTGGGACCCCCACAATCATACACTAAATCACAGACATGCAGGATTGTTTGGACTGAGTCTGTTGTGTGGAGTAAAGCAGGAACAGAGGAGGGGCTGGAGGGGACAAGCTAACTGGGGAACCCAAGCATTTAAGTTGTCTGATTACTTTTAGGTTGGTTTTTTTTTGTTTTTTTTCTTTCTTTAAACCTTACGTGGTATTTATTTTGTTCTTGTAGATTAAGTGTTAGTAAACTGTATATAAAGCACACAATTTCCTATTTTAAGGTTTTTGGGCTGAAGATGTGTGATGAAAAGTACTACTACACCTTTTGCAATGAACATAATTCTACTTGATTAAATGTAATTTGTGATTATTCAGAAGACACACTAAATCCTGAAGTGCTTCACTACATACAAATTATATTGAGATACTAGTTAATACCAATATTTAACAGAAACAAAGATTTAGATGTAGAAAGGACCTAAGAGATTATCTAGTCCAACCTGCTTATTTTTTAAATGAGTAAACTGAGGCCCAGAGAAACTGTAACTTAGGCTAATACAAGTTAGTAAGTAGCATAGTGAGGTGAATCACGTCTTTTTATTCCAAATTCAGCACTCATTCCAGCAGTATACTCATTACCCACTCTCTCTTATGAACTTAACCCTGACTTTATAATACAAAGTTAGGAGGAAAAGCTCAATTTCAAAAATTTACCCACAAAATACTGAAACTCATTAGTTTATCAAGAAAATAATTTCTGTATTTTGTGAACATACAATGCAACAGAAAACATCATTTTTAATATTTGTGGGGAAGAAGCTTTTTACTCTTATTTTAAAAAGGGAACTTGCTTAACAAGACAATTTTTCAAAAAAACTCTAAACAACATCAGTAATAGAATTAAAAAAAAATAAAATGAAAGAGTATTGTATGACTTGCTTTTTAATATATGAACAATTCTAAAATCTAAGGTGTATAAACAATAGTAACACCATGTCCTATGAGACCAACTGAATGGTACATGATATTTTATGAAGAGAATTGATGATGAAAAAAGTTTTGAGAAAATGATGAAGTATACTGATTTTTTAATGGGGAAGGCATTTGGTTATAGTGCTCAGATATTGCTTAGGAAAAGGTTATATGTTTATATCTAAATAGAATGAGGTGTCATTGGCTAAATTAATAATGCAAACTTGAAGAATAGCCCCAGGCTCAAAAGACCAATTATACAATGCTTTTGTAAATAAATCTATGATAATTTTCCATATTCATGTTTTTCATGAATAATAATTATCACTACTGGTTTTTTCTGCCCAATGTTGGATTTATAAAATGAACAATATATTTTATACTGAAGTAAAAATAATTCTTACCTTTCTGATTATTATGTTTTATCTGAGCATAATTAATGCAATATACAAGGTTGACATGATTCTACTTGAATTAATCTCCTACTTCATGTCAGGTAACTTTACTACCCTATTTATCATAAGGGCATCAAAACAAAAATGAAAAAAAAAAGTTTAACTCCAAAGGTACAAGGACAATATTACATACTAGTAATAATTTGTGTAATATAAGTGAAATGGCATGTAAAATAATAAAACAATAAGGGAATAATGAGTACTATATATTCTTAGGTTTTCCATAATCTCTGAAAAAGATGTGGCAATTGGAAAAAATACAGGTTTTAAAAAGTTTCTGTAGTGACAAAATTATTTTACACGCTGGTGAAAAATTAGTGCAAGTATTCTACCCATTCTAGTCTTGCAACCAAAATGATTTTTTATTTTTCTTTCAGAACTGTGCCTTTCCTCTTCTAATACTTCTGTTGCTGAGATAAAAGTAAATTAAAATTACCTATTTAGTAAATGCAATTTCCATATTTAATTTATATTAGTTTCTAACTTTGGAATAATTCTTACACTAGCATTGCTTTGTGTACTTTAGTTCATTTGCAAAAGTAAGCTAAACAATATTTTAAATAATAAACTGTCCTGCCAATAAAACATATTTAATCATTCTTCTTAAGAATAATAAAATAATAATTAATAAAACAGTGGCATGATCACACATTCATTCAATTTTTAAGAGAATATTTTGAGAGATATCTGAGGGAAATTAATGGAATTCAGGGTGTCCATAAATGAAATCCAAGATACAGAAGTAACAATCTCTACAATGTTACTTAAAAAACACAAGCACCCTGTTAATCCATTACTTAATACTGGAAGCATGGATGAATTTTACTAGCTCAACCCACTGTGAATTAAGTTCAAATAATATTATTCAGAGAAATAACTTGAACTACTGGCAAGTTATGCAACTTTGACCTTGACTAGAACTATAAACCTACTTTCAAATCAGCTGAGTTGTAGTTCATTGGATCAAAGGATAATAGATTTAGAGATGGAGAAACTTTACAGAGCTCACTAAGTTCAACACCTTTGTTTTATAGATAAAGAAAATGAGGCTCAAAGTAGTTAAGTGATTTGCCTAGGGTCAAATTGCTAGTTAGTACCAAAATAAGGATTCAGAGTCAGGTCCTCCTGACATCAAATTCAATAATCAAATCTCAAAGATTAAAACTTGTCAGAGTGCTGAGCATAATTAAGTCAAGTTTGAAAAGGAATGAGCACCAAAGAATGGAGTTATTGAGATAAATTTTCTTAGAAAGAAGGTAAGCTGAAATGCATTTCCCAAGCTGTTTAAAATATTCACTTTATGCTTTACAATGAAAATTACTTAACAAAAAAAAGACAGACACCTTTGCTGAATGCGACATATCACTGACGTGTAATTATTTCATCTTTTATGAGAGTATACAGTTGATGATTTATATTTTTATTTTTTAAAAAACATGCTGAAAAGAATGGATTCAGATGATGTTAAAAAAAATGCCCTTGCTACTATATATAGTGCAGGCCCTTAAGAACTTGAAAATGGTTGAAATTGTCTTTTTGTGAGACAAAAGTATCAAGACTATGGAATTCCATAATTAAAGATACCTAATGAGCAAAACACTGCAATTTACAAGAAGCCTGGTATCTAAGTGAAAAAGTTATCTTTTGATGAAAAGAACATTAGACAAGGTGACAGAATATCATTAATTTCCTGCAAAAAAGATCCAACTTTTCTATACCATTCCTTCATCTAAAAATTGAGGGGATGGGACAGTATGTTCTATATGGGTTACTTCAGCTTTAGGCATTAACTAATCTAAGACTCTAGGTAAAATGTAAGACACATTTTTATTCATGGCTTTCCTTAATTTAAGTGAAAATAGCTCCCAAAATGTGGATCCCAAAGTAGGTAACCTCAGTTCACCACCATAACAAATGTGTCAAAAAGTAATAATGTCTCCCCAGGTGGGTGACTATTGAACGCATTTAGATATTAAAACAATGAAACTTTCAAAAAGATAGATGTCAGAAGGAATAAGAGACAGCAGATTGAACTGTAACATTTACTACTACTATGAATGCTATAATCACTGCTTTAACAGAAGAGTTTTGAACCATATTAAAAATGTGATCATAACTAAGAGTGATTAATCAATTACTCTTAAACATAATCTTAAAATGATACATCATATTCTAGGTCTACTGTTCTCAAAAGTTTTCAGTTATGTAACATTATTTGCAACAAAAGAATATTTTGACATGACAATTCTTTCACTTACCGGTTGTTGACATAATATGTAGTCCCTACAGTTGTAGGTCAGAATCTTTCTCAGTATCCTCAAACCAATTCCACCTTGACTATTAACAAATGAACTCTTTTGTTCCATCTTCCCGCTCGGAGAAAGGATAGTACTTTTCTTGACTGACTCTGTCTGTCTCTCTGTCTCTCTCATATGACCTCACATACAAGGAGGGTCATGTCTCCCCTACATTTAATAAGCCTTTTCCACAGATGCTCTACCCATGCCCTCTCCTTTAATTGTCAAATGGCATTAAAAAAAATAGATTATAATTGCTGCTTCCACATTCACATCATACACTTAATTATTGACTTCTTTCAAATTGGCAACTACCATAGCACTCTGTTAAAAATTATTCTCTTAAATGTTATCAATGATCTTCTAATTATCCAGTGCCGTGCTTTTTTTTTTTTCAATTCCTATCTTCCTTGATGCCTCCTCAGGATGTGATTGTGATTGACAATCACACATACATTACTGATATTTTCCTTGGTTGGTTTCCATGAAACTGAAATCCGACTCCTCTCTTGCTTCTGCCTGTAGCTCCCCCCTTTATTTTGTTCAAAGGTAGCTCTCTTTTGTTCCGGAGTATCTCTTCTTTATTTTGGTCAACAAATGTACCGGTTCCTTAAACACCTATGCTTGAACCTTTTTCTTCCTATATACTATATAACCTATGACAACTTCAAATATTCTACTGGTTCCTACTATTATGTTTGTATATATGATTCTCATCTAAACAGTCACCAAAGTGATGTGGTGGTTTAATAATGGCTGAGCTAATAATAGTCCCAATTAGTATCTTTACTCATTCCCTAGGTTTTCCTAAGTGAACTATCTCGTCAGCAAAGAAGAATATTATCTCCTCTTTGCCTACTTTTATTCCTTTAATTTCTTTCTCATGGCATTTTTTGAATTATATCAATAACAGTAGAGAGAATGAGAATCCTAATTTTAATCCTATATTTACTGGGTATAGTTGCATGCTTTTAGACAAAAACCTTTTATGATATTTTAAAATGCCTACATCTCTTATGACATGTCAAAAGATTTATACCTTGTAGATTTTTAGCATAAATGAGTACTGTACTTTGTCAAATTTTTTCTGCACCTATTAAAAATAATCATGTACTTTGGATGTTTTGGTTTTTAAATATTATTATGTCAGACAGAGTTATAGGAAGACTAGCACCCTAAGCTGTGAATAAGTGCATTTCCATTTTGAAAAGCAATTTGGAATTATACAAATAAAGTTATTAAAATACCCATACCATTTGACCCACAGATTCTACTACTAGACTTACATTCCAAGGAATTCATTCATAAGAAAAGAGTCCCCATATACAACAAAATATTCACAATAGCACTGTTTCTGATAGTCAAGAACTGGAAGCAAAGTGAAAGTCTATCACTTCGGGAACACCTAAACAAGTTGTGGTACATGAATGTGATCTAATTAAGTCTTCCATAAATGGAAAGATTTAGATGATCTGGTATCAAATGAAGCAAGCAGAGAGAACATTCAAAAGTGAAGGCTAAAAAATTTAAAGGAACAAGTCTGGCCCTAACAAAGAAATATGAGAAGACATTACTCCTTTCCAGAAATTGGAGGCTCACAGACAAAATACACTACATATATTTTCAGATTTTGGGGAAGTATTATTTATTTGGTTGTTTTCTTTAAGTCTATTCTTCCCCTCATTCCTTAAAAATATTATTTGTTATGTGGAATCTTTGGGAAACAGGATAATGGGAAAAAATTCTGGTAAGACAAGAAATAAGATACAAACAAAAATTAAGATTATTAAAAAAGAAGCACCTGAAATAACAAAGAAGACAAGAGAACCTACAAACTTCCTCAGTGAGAAAACATTAACTCCTGTCCAAGGAGAGAGGTATGACAGCCAAGAAAAGTATTTCAGAATAAATACTCATTCATAAAATCTCATGAAGGTATTGTAGCAGAAAGAACCATGGATTTCAAGTTAGACACCTGGATTCCAATTCCTCCCTCTGACATTCCTTGAAAACAAAAACAACTAAAACTCTTTGAATTCATATTAATGAATTATTAATTAAATAAGAGCAGGTTAGATTAAAGGACCTGTAAAGTCACTTCCAGGATGAAGGTATTGGAAGAATAAGACAGGCTTGGTGAGCTTTTTTTTAATACCAGAAATATGATTTCATTGATGTATGGAATTCCTAGTAAGTAAACTACTAATTTAGATCAGCAATTCTTCTGTGAGATATATGTGTATCAGAAGCAGAATTTTTTCGACCTAGATGTTCCAGACTCCAAGGCCATCTCTCGATTCATATATTCCATTTTGTCTCATATATTAGTAGTAGCACATGTACACATCGTGTGCACACATGCGCTTGCGTGCGCACACACACACACACACACAGAAGTGGTAGGAACATGGAATTAGTGAGCAGAAAGTTGGCTCAATTAAAACTCAGTTAAATCAGATCATCCCAAGACTAAAGATGAAACTGGAAGGAGAAAAAGAGACAAAATGTTTCTCACTGAGAAAATCAAATATTGATTTTCTATTTATTCCATTATGTAATCGATTCTATTCTGTAACTGCTTGAGACATGATTCTTTACCTTTGAGTTAAGTTCAGAAGTTCATGAGTCCAGAAGTTCAGTTTTCCCTCTCTGAGTTATTTTAAAATTCAGTTGTCCTATAAATCACCTTAATTCAAAGAAATACATTATATCTATACAACCTTGCATACCCATGTGGACAATTAGGAGAGATCTGTTATCTCGTTAACAAGCCATGTAAGATGTAGGTGGGCACCAGGAAGTCTGTTATCTCTGCAACACTGGTTGTCCTTCAAAAAAGTCTGGTCTATTATTGCTGTGACATTAACAAGCCATGCAGATTGGCACCCCCCCAAATGGCCCAGTTTTCTATAGCAACAAGATGGAAGGAAGGCTTGTTGCTAGCTCTGTATTCCAGAGTTCTATCCAATCATATTGTTTTCCATCATCTATACTTCAGACTTCATAACCAATTGTTTTCTACCTGTGATGCTTCCTGTTCTTTGTTACCTTGTACTTTCGAAAAGATATAAAGACAAGCAAGACCTACCTCATGATCTTTTGGCTAACTTTGGAATGAAAAGAACCATTTTACTGGTAATTACTAACTTTACCAATAAATTCAACATGCTCTTCTGTTCACCTTAATTTCAATCGTGACTGAATGATTTTACAACAAAGTATTGTCTATGGAATCAAAATATTTAAACTGTAGTATCAGAGTTTCCAATGTTTCATATATACCATAAAGTAGAAATGGCAACATAGAAAAGAAAAATAGGGCAAGCAGTCAAGGATATACTGAGACAGTCGTAATAGAAATAGTATAAATTGAGAATACTGAGGGATAAAAAATCTGAAAGCGGTTAAAATGTCAAATGATAATTATATTATAAAAATAATGTGATGATGAGGATAATTAACACCTAAATTCACTTCTCTATTTTCTTATTACTACAAAAACTCTTAAAATGAATCACACACGTATGGAGCATAACCTTATTGAAAATATGAGCAACAAACAGCCAAGATAGAGTTACCCAATCTATACTCTATAACAGTACACATCTTTTACAGTCAATCAATCCACTGAAAAGCATTTATTTCAGAGTCTACAATGTACTAAGTAATGAAAAGTTCTGAGAACACATAATGCTTCTCTGCTTATTTATTGATTATAACACATTTGACTAGGTATACTAAAAGGGAATCTTAAACGGTCTTTTCTAACAAAGTGTCTCAAATGTATCACTTAAAATCATAAGAGATGCCTTGAAATATCAAACTATAAGAGTTAACTTTGGTGGGTCTCTAATTAATATAGAATGAAACATAACCCACTCCAGGTATGTTTTTCACTGTTATGGAAGATTTACAGCGCAAAAACATGGGAGAATTCTCTGAGGATAAAGAGGTTTCTATGACATTCTTATTGGTAGGTGACATTGTATTGAAGGTATCAAGCTCTCAAACACCTCTTTAAAATCCTTAACTAAAGTGATCACTGAAAAGAGTTCAGCATAACTATCCACAAAGGAAAAACTAAGTGGATAAGGAATGCCTTTTATCCATATAATAATGTAAAGTACTGAAAAATGGTAGCTCTAGTGAATTCCTCTGTATCTTAGTCACTCTAAGAAGACGAAGAATAGGGCCCAGAAATGAATAAAGGGAAGGGAATAGGATAATCTGAATTAGAAAAAGTGTGTACCTTGTTCAATGACCCTGTTTCATACTAAAATGAAACCTTATCATTTTATGATAAATATTCTCACAGTGACAAAATAAGTCAATGAATTGTGGAACATCATAATCTCTAAATAACAAATTTCATGGGTGACAAATGGAAACAGAGACTGATGTATGCTGAACATAAACTATAGCATATTACTCATGACTAAGTATCAAACAATATATATAATAAAATGAGAAATATTTTTTACACATTACCAGTAAATAGAATTGTTAAAAGTAATTAAATGAGACCCCTTAATTTCTTTGTTGTATTCACACATTCAAATTATTTTGAATCTATATTTACTAGTGATTTAAATAATTTCTAGAATATCATCTTATCACTTGTTTCTTAGTAAACCATTCATTACCTGTAATCACACCAGGGACACCTATAGGGTTTTTCTCCTGTATGAACACGTTTATGCCGAGTCAGATGCGACTGGGTTGTGGAAGCAAAGTTACATTCATCACATTTGAATGGTTTCTCCCCTGTAACATATCAAGAAATGTTATGAATTAGCAATGAGCTTTTAAAAATCATGAACCTCTGTAATTCAAATTCATTTTAGACAAAAAATATCTAAATTATTAACTTAATTATTAAATTAGTTTACATTTATTATTTTTATACATTTTACATAATTTATAATATATTCTCTTATAATATATGTTATTATTAAATTATGAATTTAGCAAATTATTTTAAAGTGATTATCATTTTATTTGTAAAGATCAACAATTCTTTCTTAACACACGTACGTGACATAAAAAATACAAAGCAGTTAAAATTTCTGAGATCACTTTGTCTCCAACTTTGTCACGTACATTTCACTTAATTATCAGCATTTCTATCTTACTCCTTCTTGATTATAAGTTTGGTGAAGGCAGGAACCATGTCTCATCTAAACTTTGCACTTCTCACAGCACTTAGCCCAGTGTTTTCTATATAGTACGCAATTAATAAATGATCAGTCAGTGAAATGAGTATATTTTGAACATATGGGTAGAATTAATACTCCATAGCCAAACATTTTCAGGAAATAACTTGCTATCCTAAAACTAAACAGTCTATTTTTTTTTATTCAATGTTATATTCAGATCTGCATTTTTCCCTCTCCACCCACCACTCAGGAATGCAAGAAAAACAAAATCCAATACAAACAAGAAGTCAAGTAAAATGGATTCCCAAACTGATCATGTTCTCCCTAGCCAAAAAAAAAAAAAATACACACACACACACACACACACACACATACAAAGCCTCAAACTGTACTCAGTTCACATTACCACTCTCTAAATAATATTTTTGTTGCTCAATAAACTGTTCTCCTAGCTCTGCTCATTTCTCTTTTTTTATTTTTATAATCTATATCTATATAATATATATATCTTTTAGATTTATTTTTATTAATTTGTTTGTTTACTTTCGGTTTACAAAATGCAATTCCACAATTCCTTGAGTTTCATATTCTGTCCTCCTCCCTATACCCCCTCCCCCAAGGGGACACACAGTCAAATATAGGATCTGTAAAAACTTTCACATTAGACATTAGTCAAGTTACAGATTGTATCAGATGGAATGAAAAATGATAAAGAGGAAATAAAACCAAACAATAAAAGGAATAACATCAGGTAATTTGCTTTAATCTGGATACAAACTCAGTTCTTTCTAGTCCTTTCTCTGGATGTAGACATCTCTCTCCATCATGAGTCTTTTGGGACTGACTCATATCACTGCACTGCTGAGAAGAGTCCAGTCTAGGGGAGGTGGAGCCAAGATGGTACAGTAGAAGCAGGACTTCCCTGCTGCTCCAGCTTCCACCTTCCCCAACCCATGTGAAAAGGGGACTCTAAACAAACTTTGGAGCTGCAGAACCCACAAAATGACACAGAGAACCTAACCTCCCTCTGAGGACAGCCCAGCAGGCCAGCAGGAATTGGCCAGCCCAGCACTCTGGGAGCCCAGCCCAGCCCCACACTGAGGCTTTAAACCCAGGGTGGGCCTGACCTGGCTGGAAGGACCCCAGGGCAGCAGCAGCAGCAGCTGTGGCCGTTTCCAGAAGTATCAACACAGAGAAGTGAAGGACAAAGTGAGAGGTCAGTCAGTGCAGTCTGGACTTTGGGACCATTAAGTGAGAGTGTGTGGCTTTTGCCACCGGAGTGAGAAGCCACTGAGAGGCTGGCACAGGCAGCCAGCACCACATGGCAACTTCAGCTCCTGGCCTGCAGAGTGTAGGGGGACCAAGCACCAGTCTGAGGGGTAATCGCTCTTGCTTTCACCTTCTGCAATCTGTATTGCAGTCTAGGGTAGAGGTCCTGGAGTGTATGTCCAGCTTGCCAGAGCATGTGGAAGCTTCAGAGAGGGCACACATCTAATACCTCTGGCAGCTAAGAAAACCCCATCGTTTGGGACAAAAGCTCCCCTGCCTGGTGCCAGAGTCCTACTGTGGCGAAAAGTCCAGGGGTCAAGTGACTGAGGGGTGACATGACCAGGCAAAGGAAACAAAGCTGACAGAAGATTCCAACATTAGACTCCTATTTTGGGGACAAAAAGGAGCAAAGCATGGAACAGGAGGAAGACAGTGAAATCAGAACTCCTGCACCAAAAGCTTCAAAGGAAAATAAAAGCTGATTACAGGCCATAGAAGACCTTAAGAAGCAGATAAGAGAAGTGGAGAAAAAATTGGGAAGAGAAATGAGAACAATGCAAGAAAATTATGAAATGACAGCCTGACTGAGGAAAATAACACTTTAAAAAACAGACTGACTCAAATGGCAAAACAGGCTCAAAAAGGCAATGAGGAGAAGAATGCCTTAAAAAGTCGAATTTGCCAGATGGAAAAAGAATCTCATAAGCTCAATGAGGAGAATCATTGCTTCAGAATTAGATTGGAGCAAATGGAAGCTAATGACTTTATGAGAAATCATGATGCTGTTAAACAGATCCAAACAACTGAAAGAATAGAAGGCAATGTGAAATATCTCATGGGAAAAACCAATGACCTGGAAAATAGATCCAGGAGAGATCATTTAAAAATTATTGGACTACCTGAAAGCAATGATCAAAGTAAGGACCTGTAATGCCAAGAAAAGGCAACTTCCCAAGGTTCAAAATACCAGCACAGGTGCTCTCCATTTTATTCAGTGAAAAATTAAGAACAGAGAAAATCAAAATATATCATCATCCAAAATGCAGCATTTACCAAGTGTAATTCAATAACATCCAAGTACTAACCCACCCCTGGACATTACATTCATTTAATCAATCACAAAGCCCCTCTTCTCAAATGGAGATTACTTTCCAATCATAAGTAAAGTACATTCATTTGTTTAATCACAGAGCACAAAAAGTCAAAAGTTCCCCACTCGGATTACAATTGAATCTACCACAGAGTTACAACAAGCTTAAGCACAGCATTTAATACCCAGAGAGAGGTCTTTTCTTCATCGTGACCCTAGGCAAGGTCTCAGAAATCTTTGTTCCTGGGGAGACAAAGCTTAGCAAGGCCACAAGATACATTGCCAGTGTCTTCATTAATTCATTCTCTGTCTGCAGAACAGCCCTAGGATCCCTCAAAACATTAGCAAAACCCTCTTCCAGGATTTCTGTAAACATACAACAAGAAAATCCTTCTTCAGGTCTTCTGAACCAACAGCCAGGTTCCAAGGACTCTGCAACAACAGGAATGTCTTTCACCAGTGGACAAATCTGGCAAAACAACATCAAAACAGACAGACAAAGTACCACTATAACAGCCATGTCTCCTCAGTCCTTGGCAGCTCTGGGTGGCAGTTCTCCAAAGTCTTGGGCAATTCAAAGTGGCCCTTAGCAATCCTCTCAATATCTCTCTCTCTACCTCCAAGATGCTGCTTCCAAAAGTTCTTCTGCCTCTCTCTTTTCTTGTGTCTCTCTAAATTTAAGTCACCAGCTCCTCCCAGTTCATCCCTCTCTTTTCACTTCAACAAGTCTATCCCACAAGTGGGATCCACAAGCTTTGGGTTTTAACACAATCAATTTGAAAACCAAGACAATACAGGGGGATCTTTATATTCCACTACTATTACAGAACCTAGAAATCATCCTCCAGGAAATTCTCAAAGAAAACTGCCCCGAAGTTTTAGAACCAGAGGGCAAAATAGAGGTTGAAAGAATCCACCGATCACCTCCTGAAAAAGATCCCAAAAAGGAAACTCCTGAGAAAATTATAGCCAGGTTCCAGAATTCCCAGATTAAGGAGAGAATATTACAAACAGCCAGGAAGAAACAATTTGAATATTGTGGAAACACAATCAGGATAACGCAGGATCTGGCAGCTTCTACACTGAGGGATCGAAGGGCTTGGAATATGATATTCCGGAGGGGAAAGGAGCTGGGATTCAAACCAAGAGTCACCTACCCAGCAAAAATGAGTATCATGTTTCAGGGGGAAATATGGTCATTCAGTGCAATAGAGGGCTTTTAAGCATTCTTGCTGAAAAAAACAGAGTTGAATAGAAAATCTGACATTCAGATATAAGAAGCATGAGAAGGTAAACAGGGAAAAGAAATCAGAAGAAACTTATCAAAGTTGAACTTTTAACATTCCTACATGGAAAAACAATAGTAACTTATGAAACTTTTTTCAGTAGTTGAAGGGAACAGAAATATATATATATATATATATATATATATATAATATACGTATATATATATATATATATAATATACGTATATATATATATATGAGGGTATATGGATATATGAATACATATGTGAATGTGTGTATGTATACTTACAGGTATACATAGATAGAGGGCACAGGACCAATTTAACAGGAAGGGATGATACTTAAAAGGTGAAATTAAGATGTGAGAGAGGAATATAATGAGAGGAGATGGGGAGAGACAGATTGGGGTAAACTATCTCATACAGAAGAGTCAAGGGAAAATGGTTACAATGGAGGGGAAGAATAGGAAGGCAAAAGGGAATGGGTCAACCTTATTCCCATTGAATTTGGCTTGGGGAGGGAATGAAATACACACTAAATAGGGTATCTCACCCTCCAGAGAGTAGGGGGTAAAGGGATGAGAGGGGGGATGACGGAAAAGAGGACAGGTTGGGGGGAGGCAAGTTGGAAGCACTCACTTTTGAAAAGGGATGGGATCAAAGTAGAGAATAGAACAAGTGGGAGGTGGGATAGGAGGGAGGGAAATATAGTCAGTCTTTTACAATATATCTACTATGTTATTGTTTTGCATTAGCCACACATGTACATCCTACACTGAACTGCTTATCTTCCCAGTAAGGGTGGGTGACAAGGGAGGAAGGGAATGAATCTGGAATTCAAAGTTTAAAAATCAAATATTCAAATATATGCATGTATATACACTGTTATTAATACTATTTTACACGTAATTGGGAAATAAGATATACAGGCACTGGGGCATAGAGATCCACTGGAAAAGTCCAAAGGGGTATGGGAGAAAATATGCGAGACAGCAGATTGGAGGAGAGGATATCCTGTTGGACTGCTATTTTGGGGCGGTGGGTAGGGGAAAAACAGGGAGAAAATTTTGTAACTCAAATTCTGGCAGAAATGAATGATGTAAATCAGAAGTTAATAAAGCATTTAAAAAAAAAAGAAGAGTCCAGTCTATCAAAGCTGGTCATCACACATACGTCGTGTTTGTAATTGTGTACAAATTTCTCCTGGTTCTACTCTTCTCACTCAGCATCAGTTCATATAAGCCTCTCCAGGTAAATATGAAGTCCATCTGCTCCTCATTTCTTATAGCACAATAGTATTCCATAACATGCATATACCAAAACTTTTTCAGCCATTCCCCAATTGATGGGCATCCCCTTAATTTCCACAAAAAGAGCTGCTATAAACATTTTTGTGCATATGGGTCTATCTCCCACTTCTATGATCTCTTTGGGATATAACCCTAGAAGTGGTATTGCTGGGTCAAAGGGTATGAAATTATTTATAGCCCTTTGGGCATATTGCCAGATTGCTCTCCATCTTCCCTAGTATTTCTTTTCATTAATTCCCTTGATATTCTGGACTGTTTATTCTTCCAAATGAATTTTGTTACTATTTTTTTCTAACTCTATAAAGTAGTTTTTTGGTAAATTGATTGGTATGGCACTAAATATACGATTTAATTTAGGTAAAATTGTCATTTTTATAATTGCTCACTTCTCTTTACATACATACAAGTCTTTCCAGGTTTCTCTGAAATTATCCCTTTTGTAATTTCTTACAACACAATAGTATTCCATCATATTCACATACAATAACTTGCTCAGTCATTCATCAAATAATGAATATTTCCACAGTTTTCAATTCTTTACCACCACAAAAAAGAGCTGCTTAGATATTTTTGAAAATATGGGACATTTTCTGCCTTTTAAAAACATTTCTTTAAGGGTAGACCTAGCAGCAGCATCACTGGGACAAAAGGTATACATAGTTTAATAGCTATTTGGGCACAGTCCCAAATTGCTTTCCCAAAAGGCATAAACAGTCTACTTTCAACAGATTTAATATATTGTGCAGTGACTATAGTTTATAATTGCACAGATACACTTTATATATTATGCCATTTTTTAAAAAAGACTTCAAAACATCCACATATTTTTGGTGGAAATATTCCATTCACTAACATCAGCATCTACAATACTACATAAGTTCATGTGGTCAAAAAAATATTTGACACCTTACAGCCAAACTTCTAATGATGAACCCAATAACCCATGTGTTTCCTGTATCTAAAACATTTCAGGCCTATCAAGGGAACCACAATTTCTTTACTCACCCAAGTTTGTAAGCTCAGTATCATGCTAGATTCTACAATTATCATAATTCCACATAAACCATCAATTACCGAATAGTAGTATTTTTACCCGTAAAACATTTTTGATATCCATTCAAATCTCTCCACCCAAACAGTCACTCTGTTACTAATGAGAACAACTGCAGCAACATAATGAGCAACATAATCCAAGAAACGTCATGTAAAAAGGAAGTTAAGAAAGTATCCAAAACAGAATGTATGATCTTTTCCCCAAATTTTCATTCCTGACTTTCACTCACTCCACATATCCAATCTATTGCCAAATCCAGATTTTGGTTAATTGATAGAAAAACAATTATATAATTGTGAAGAAATTTAATTTTGGGGTAAGTTATTTGCATTTTTAATCCAAAAAAAGATGCTATTATTATCTTTTGATATCATGGCTGACAATACAGTATAAAAAAAGGCTGACATTAGCATTGACCTAAAATATTGCAATGTCCACATATCTAAATTGTTAACTTCTATATACTTGCTATTTATTAAAATTTCTAATTTTAAAAATTATTTCAAAGTTTACAAAGATCATTTTTATGCTGTAAGAAATAACACTAATACCTTAGAATGAAGGCACTGGGGATGAAATGTTGCTGCTTAGTTGTTTATTTTTAAATTACAATTGCATATAAGATTATACTCAAGCTAAGGAGGCAATCTAGTATAGTAGAAAAAAAAGGAAAGGATCTAGAATCAGAAGACTTGGATCTCAATCAGAATCCTATTCTTGCCATTTGTCAGCAAGTCCCTTAACATCTCAGAGACAAAAAGTATATACTATGTATATGCCAATTGCTGTGCTAAGGGCAGGGGATACTAGGACAAAAATTAAACAATCCCTACACACAAGCAGGCAATATTGTTTTGGGGTGGGGGGGGGGAATCATGTATAAAATATATACCAAATAAATACAACATAATTTCAAGGAAAAAGCACAGGCTGAAGGATCAACAAAAGCCACACACAGAAGCTAATAAATGCGAACCATTTTATAATCCTCAGTTAATATTTATAAGTACAAACTATTCTATAGTCAGAATAAGATCAAAAGCACTTTGGTTTTTAATTCTTATTAAATTCCAGCATTCAAGCTTGATTCCTACTCTACAGAAGGATTAAAGCCATTTTTCTAGTACTGAGTTCAAAGTATTTCTTTCCTCTCAAAATTTGTACACATCCAGGAATCATAAATGCAAATTACCAAATGTTGAACTAGCTCTCTATATATGCAGGCTACTCGTAGTCAAGGAAATAACTTTGGAAAAGAAAGAGTGGCTCCTGGTGCTCACTGGAAGATTACTTGATATGTTTTTTAACTGAATTTGGATACAGCAATAAGAAAAAGGAAGAGGGTTATATGAACAGATGAAAATAAGGACGCTATCTGCCTGAAATGGGAATATCTGTAAAATTGTGCCAATCTTTCCATGGTAGAAACATAAATCAATACTTGTAAAAAGGATGTGTAAGCAAATTATTTCCCTAAAATCTAAAAAAAAAAATCCAATTATATAATGGAATTTGAAAAAACACAGTCTGGAGCATTTATAAATTATCAAAACTCTGCAAGTGTGTGTGTGAGTGTGTGTGTGTGTGTGTGTGTGTGTGTGTGTGTGTGTGTGTGTGTGTAGAGAGAGAGATAGGCAGTTAAATTTTAAATAAATGATAAAAATTGTCCAGATGCCCATGAACTCTGAAATGCTAAATACTATGTTCAAAAGCTTCCTGTTAAATCCTGTATCTAGGACTTTCAAGTTTTTCAGGGATGGGAGAGATTTCATTTATATCTTAACTTCTATAAGATGCAGGTATTCATAAAGTGACATAAAGAACAAATGGATTCAAAAGTCCACAAAAGTCCTTGTCCAAAGCAGGTAAAAATGTAATTAGGAAATTTTAACAATATGAATACAAATACAACACAACAGTGGTTTTTGATGTCAGTATGCCTCACCAAGAATTCCTTTCTATTTCAGTCTAAATCACTGGCATCACTGAACTCAAGCTTAAATTGTTTTTTAAGTATTCAAAGAATGGGGTGGGTAGGTGGTGCAGTGGATATAGCACAGGCCTTGGAGTCAGGAGGACCTGAGTTCAAGTCTGACACTTGACACACTTACTAGCTGTGTGACTTTGGGCAAGTCACTTAATCCCAATTGCCCTCCAAAAAGCAATAAACAAAATAAATAAATAAATATTAAAAATAAATAAATAAGGATTCAAAGAAAACAAATATTAACAAAACTCAGTATGTCTACAATAATAAAGAGATTGTATTGTAAAGCAACACAAATTAATG
Organism: Petaurus breviceps papuanus; assembly: GCF_028583685.1. Lineage (NCBI taxonomy): Eukaryota > Metazoa > Chordata > Mammalia > Diprotodontia > Petauridae > Petaurus > Petaurus breviceps. The sequence goes on along the minus strand of NW_027185887.1, from coordinate 761,636 downwards.
AATGAGAATATATTAGTCTAAAAGTAAAATCAGCTCTAAAGAAATCAGTTAAGAAGCTAAACTATGAGAAGACAATGGGCAATATTATCTTTAATTATGTCTGAATGTTGAAATAGTGTGCATTAATGTCCACAAGTTCTATTTAACAAATATTTATTAAGGACATGTGCAAGAAATTGTATTACTTGCTGAGACTATATACAAAATAAATAGTCTCTGACCTAAGTTGTTCTAGGGATAGCCCAGAAGATAGAATGCTGGTCCTGGAATCATGAAGACTCATCTCCATGAGTTCAAATCTGCCCTCAGAGACTTAATAGCTTTCACTTAACAATGGCAAGTCACTTAACTCTGACTGAGTCCCTCATCTGTAAGATGAGATGAAGTAGGAAATGGCAAACCACTTCAGTCTCTTTGCCAAGAAAAACCCAAATGGGATCACAGAGAGTCAGAAACAACTGAAAAAGACTGAACGATTACAGAAGCCTAGATGAGTATATCCAAAATATATACAAATACAAGTAAATTTGTTAGTTTACTTTTTGTTCTTCCTTTTAATTTAATGACATCTCATGATTTTGCATCACTTTATCTATGAATATATACCTAATTTATAACTATAGTTATATATATATGTGTGTACATTTATGTGTATGTATGTATGTGAATACACATACCCTGTTTCCCCGATAATAAGACACTGTCTTATTATTTTTTTTTTTTTTGGAAAGAAAAACACCAGAGGGCTTATTTTCAGGGGAGGGCTTATGTTGTCCTGCCTCAGCTCTCCTCCACGGCACTGCTCTCAATGGCGCCAGCAAGCAAATCACTGGGGAAGAACAGGATGACGCACTCACTGCTGCAGCTCTGATTGGATGCAGCTCAGAGCACAAGGTGCGTTTCACCCGGGGGGGGGGGGGGTTGCATACAGAGGGTAACGTAATGTAGCATGTAGTGTGTAGAGCAGGGGATCACCTTCACTATAGTAGCAATCTCAATAGGGCTTATTTTCAGGGGAGGGCTTATTTTAGAGGAACCTTACACAGTAAGGGGAGGGACTTATTTTCAGGATAGGTCTTATTATCGGGGAAACACGGTATATATGGATAAACCTCCTTTATACCAAAGCATAATAGCAAACAAACAAAAAACCCAGCTAAGCAAAACTAATGAACACATCAATCAAGTCCAGAATCCTGCAGTATTCTGAATCCATACCTTTATCTCAGGGGAAAAAATATTAAATGGGTTCTCAGATCTCTTCTTTGGGTCAAGTTTGATTTTTATAATAACAAAGCTATCAATTATTTTTGAGGGTGTGGTTCTTTCCATTTATATTGTTGTCATTGCATATATTGCTTTATTGGTTTACTTCACTTTGTGTCAATGAATACAAGCTTTTCCATGGCTCTCGGTAATTGTCATATTCATTGTTTCTGAAATCACACTGATATCCTGTTATATTTCCTGGACCATGGTTTGTTTAGCCATTCCATAATGGAATACCTATTTTGTTTGAAGGTGTTTGCTGCTCTAAAAAGTCCAGCTATAAATATCTTGGTGTGGGTTTCTTCCTCGCTTTTACCTACTTCAATAATATGCCAAACGGTATAATTCTCTGGATCAGATTTTAATAAGTTTTTTGTTTGTTTGTTTATCATTATTTCTCACTGACTCCCACAATGATTGGAATGATTTATGGCTCAACAAGCAGTGTATTCATATGCCTACCTTTCTATAATAACCCTTCCAACTGAAACCACTTTCACCTTTCCTCATTGTTTCGAATCTGTTCAATGAGAGTGGAAAACAGACAATTGTTCTGATACGCATTTCTATTATTAAGATAAATAGTAATTTCAAGAGAAAGAAAACACTGAAAAGTAGGAGACAGTGAAAAAACTCATTCCTAATGTGGCCAATAACAACACTATAATGAAATAGCTGAAATGTCCTGTAAGTCTCATAAAGTACTTGATACACATTAACTCTATCAATCTTTATAACAATAACTCTGTAAGGCAGGTAATCCAGGCATTATTATCTACATTTTTCAATAAAGGAAATAGATTCACAGTGATTATATGACTTTTTCCATTGTCACATAACCAGTGTCAGAGAAAGATTATCTCTTCACTCCAAATCCTGTAAGCTTCCCTTTGACCTTGTCTCTCATTCTTATGAAGATTTAATTGCAGCCAACTGACTTTAACAAAAAATACTTGTCTTCTAATTTTTATTCCAAAAGACTTATAGATTTTTGTAAAAGTCTTTAATAAGGGTCATTGTATGGGAAAAAAAGCAAGCAAGTTTTCTATTTCTGGAAATTTGGGTAACATTATTGTGACTGACAATATAAGGGTCATAATCTTGAAAAAAAAATTTTGGGAAGACTATAGTATTCAGATTAAAAGTGAAAACCAGCATGTTTAGTCCTTAAACATTTAGTATAAATACTTTAGGGTATTTAGAAGTTCAAGAGCAACAAGTAAATATTGACTCAAAGAATAGTTTTAAAGTACCTACTGCACACCTTAGTATGAAAAGTCTTATCTTCTGCAACATTAAAGGAACATTGGTCAAAAACAAATCACTGTAAAGAAATGGGAAAACATATATTATTTATTAACGGCCAAGGATAAACACAGAGAATTGGCTAGATATGCCTATGTTCAAGGAACTCAATACTTTTAGAAAGGAAGAAAAATCATAAAAAGTCAGGTGGTATAAAACAGGGGAGGAGGAGATTATGATAGAACTTGTCAAGATTTCAAAAGCCTTAAATGGGGAAAAAAACCAAAATGATTAAAGGAATAAAAAATAACACACATAAATAAATGTCAGTGAACGTTTAGACTCAGGAAAGGTTTGAATAGTAAGGTTTGATGTAGGTGAAAAATTAAATACTGGTAGATTTCAAACATGTATATTGGCCAAATATGAGTACCAATTACAAGATCTATGTCTAGATTTCTAGGGCAGTTTAAAGGGATCTGTCCTTGACCCTGTTCTATCCAATATTTTCACTAATGATTTAGATAAAGATGTATATGCATGAATGTCAAATCTGAAGATGGTAAGAATCTGGGGTGATGATTAATATTTGTAATAAAAGAATTGGGATAGAAATGATGCTAACAGGAAGAATGAGTTGAATTTAGTAAGTTAACTTACGGTGAAGAAATTAAAAGTGGATTAATATCAGTTCCCATACTTAAATTTAAAAAAATCAATTTTCACATCTAAAGAATAATTGTAACATCACCAGAAAGTTGACAACGGTGTGGGGGAAACCTACCTGTTTTAGCAGAAGGTAAATTCAACATGGGTCAATAGTATGAGAAGGCAGATTTTTAAAACTAATGAATAATATGCTACATGAAGAAAAGTACACAGGTAGAAGTCAATACTAGAGAGGCAATGATGTTACTATACTAGATTTGTTGGACAAAATCCAGAGCAGCCTAACTGTAGATGCCATATTTTGAGATGTTGAAAGTCCAGAATATTCCCAAAGGAAGAAGATCGAGATAGGAAGAGAAATTTTAAAAATGCCATCATGAAAACTAGTTTTACAGAATTATTTAGATTGTGGAGGGAGAGGCAGGGAATAAAGAATACGATTGCTGTTTTCATATATTTTAAAGGTTATCATGTGTAAAAGAGATTATTACTCTTATTTTGCTTGACCCCAAAGAACTAAGCAAGAACTAGTAGGTGGCAGGTACAAGAAGGCAGATTGTTATAAAGAAACTGAAATACTGGTTTTCTTCTCCTGGAAAGAAAGGCCAGAGTGCTGTCAGAGTTTATATATATGTGTGTGTGTGTGTGTGTGTGTGTGTGTGTGTGTGTGTATTTTTTTTAAGAAAAGCTTTAAAAATGATTAATGCTAGTCAACACTAGTATATACAATAAAAGGTGATTTGTCTACCTTCAATGACTTTATAAATTCAACTTTTAAAAACTCTCTCTAATACACACACACACACATATCCCAACTCAACCTTATTGCTTTCTCTACTTACCATCTTTTTTCTCTTCCATTTAATATTTTTTTTTCAAATAAGGAGTAATGTTTTCTGATCTTTTACAATTTCAGTCTGTACAAATGTTTTGAAACTGTATTAAAGGCATCACCAAAAGCTTTCTTCTATGAGAACTCAATTCCTCTTCCTTAACCCCATATGCAATTATTTGCCAGTTTGTCACTTTAATCCAAATCGTCATCACCCGCAATCTAGATAATATTAAGTATTATTAATAATCATACAAGTAATTATTAAATAATAGCAATATGGACTTAATTGGTCTTCCTGTTAGTTCTCTCTCAATATTTCACAGAGCTCCCAAAAGCTTCTGGGGGCACAGGTTTGACAACATCAGCAAAAATGTTTCAGTGATTCCCTACTGCCTCAAGCACAAAATGAAAAACTCCTTAGCCTGGCGTTTAAAGCATTTCACAATTAGTTCCAACATGTTTCACATTACTTAGAATCACAAAGTTGTATGGAACTACAGAGGCCATCTAATGAAATTTATTTTTCAGAAACAATGGATTCTACAATACTGTCAACAAGTAATCATCCGGTCTCTGTCTGGGTAGGTTGGGGATACCCCAACTCCTTCCAAGCTAGTCCATTATAATTTGGGAGAACTCATCAACAGATAAGAAAATCAAATCTAAGGATTTGCCTAAGATAACAGCAAATTTGTGGTGAGCTGGAAGTTAGAGCTTAAGATGTCAGAATAATTGAAATCCCCCATCAATATATATATATATATATATATATATATATATATATATATATACTTCCATGTCAGCATGAATAATTTTATCTATATCTACGTTCTATAAAAGTGTTTTAAATTACATGCAAATAATAGTATCTCTTCCACTGCTGCCTCTATTAGCACAGTGCCTGGCACATGATAAATGCTTAATAAATGCTTGTTGTCTATATACTGATTATCACCTAAAGGCAGTTAGTATAATTCCTAACTCTGCACCTGGACTTCAGAATTGAACACCTTATTAATATACAATGTTATTTTACCCTATGTCCTTTTACATCTTCTGTTACTTTTTATTAAGGAATACCCTTCCAGAGCTATATTCTAGTCATGGAATTTATCCCACCAAATCTTAGCCATATCTATGAAATCTAATTCTCACACTGGGATCTTCAGCTTGCCTTTTATGCACAATATATGCCTCTATGAATCTACATTCAAGGTCATAGGTTTTACTGCTGACTTTTTTCTTGGATCTTATGTAAATTTCTGAATGTTTTTATGACTAAATATATATACATATATATATATATATTCCTGTAGTATTGGTATTCTTTATGTATCTAGGTTAGTATGTAAACATTTAGTTTCGTTTTCATCTTGGAGTCCTTTTAATTATATTTGCAAATAACCAAACAAATTTTTTTTTTTCCCCCTGCTTTGGTTAGGAACTATCAGGAACTGTTCGGTCATTTTCAGTTGTGTCCAACTCTTTCTGATCCCATTTGAAGTTTATATGGCAAAGATACTGGAATGGTTTGGTATTTCCTTCTCCAGCTCATTTTACAGATGAGAAAACTGAGGCAAACCAGGATAAGTGATTAACTCAGGGTCACACAGCTATTAAGTGAATCTGAATCTGAAATCAGATTTGAACTCAGAAAAATTAGTCTTCCTGACTCCAGGCCTGTCACTCTATCCACTGCAACACCTAGCTGCCTATCTGAATTGCATTATTGATATTATATATTATTATACAGTAGATTTAGCATATTATTATATAGTATGTACATATTCTATATTATTCATATATCTATGTTTATATGTATACACAGATACATACATACACATTCACATAATAGCAGAGTTTTAAGATCTCAAATTTTGATAAACTCTGAGCTTATACTATAAATCAGATATCAAAAATCAAGTCAAATCTTAGTATACACAAAATTTTACTGGATTATCTTGAAAAAATTAAGTCTGTGGTGATAGTAGACAAAGAAAATGAAAGCTCTTTATAACTACACAGAAAAAAGTACTACCAATTTGTTCATATATGCAATATTTTACATATGTTTTACATGTGTACAAATAGAAACAAGAATATGTTTGCAAACAAACTTTTTTTGGTTCCTGAAACTGAGTTGTTCCCTAAATGAAATGCAGAGTAATTTAACTGCATGTTAAAATCAAAATACAACTTATATGAGAAATAGAAACACAAAAGTAAAGCACTTATCTGAATTAAAACACATATATTATTTTTTTAAACTGATCTATATGTGTGCAGAGATGTGCAAAAGATTGAAATGAACAGATTTGGTCACACAAGCAGTAATCTAGAAAGATAGAATGCGACATCTTAAAAATTTTAATGCATGGTATAGATGATGGGTCTGGTCCTTAAATTACATAAAGCTAAAAAACAGAAACATTTTGAATTATGGGATTATAATTCCAACAAAATGTTCTGGTAACTCCATAAACCACAGAAGCTTCATGCTTGTTGGAATTATAGCACCATAATTCATTGCTAACTTGTTTATTCTAATTGCTTAGGTGTACAGTATCTGGGCTGAGAAATCCTTCCTTAAGCCATCCATTATTCATGGTTTGGGAAGGGATCTAAGAAAAATGTGTAATTTTATATACTATACTGTTTAAGTAAATGGTGTAAATTAAGGGTCCACTCAGATTTGCATTCTTAATACTAAATATTTTTAGTTCAGAGGCTTAACACAGGTCCTTAAAAAACAGTTCAATATGGTTTGTTTCATTTAAACTTCTTTGTATTTATGACATATTTATAAGGACAATTTATATAAATTATAACAATACTATATAAGAATAATGGTACTTATGTTATAGGCAAAATATTAATTTTTTAATGTTCATATTAGATATGAATGAATGCATGCGTATATGCATTTATTAAGCACTTACTATATGCCAGGCTATAAAATTATAAATAAAAGATGTCACTTCACTTAAACTTTGACCAAAATATAGACTGAGCCTTAAGATTGAAGACCCATAAAATTACATATTATTATTATGAATTTGTAATGATATAGTTTTATATAAATAGACAAATCACATGTGTCTAGATGATCCAGTGAAAGGACTCAGTTTACTATAATCCTGATTCAAGACCAAAAAAATATCATCTAATAATACTAGAGATTCATAAGGAAATGGAGACATTTTCATTTGTTCCTTTCAACACATGGAAATAACTCTATCTTTTATCTCATTTAAAATTTTATGGCCTGGCTTTACTATGATTAAATATACAAGATAGCAATGTAAGAGGATGAAAGGACTGATTATGAAAAAAACAGATAAGATATATGACCACCTTGGATTTGTGGATGCCATAAATGTAGAATGTACTAATAACAGTCAAAAATTTGATATTTTTTTCTCATTTTCAAAGCTACATCATCTAATATTTCATTTTTCTTACATATCTTGAACCCAAAGCAGATGATTCAAAGACTTATTAAAAAAAATCTGCCATACCATCTGATAGTTAAGCCCACCCTATAGTAAAACTATTTCCTCATTCCAAGTAATGAACCTTTGGAACGGTTATAACGCTAAAAAATTAATTTCTATCATTTCATTGATGTAGAGAACTCTGGTACCAACAAAAAGCAGAAATTTCTCCCAAAACTTACAATGTTAAGAAAGTTACCAAAGGTACTGAATTTTCCCAGGGTAACAGAGCCAATATATGTCAGAGGCAAGATCTGAACACAGATTTTACTAACTTCAAGGGCAGTTTTCTATTCATGATATCACACAAGACATCACATAAGACATCTGCAGCTTATTCTAAGTTTCATTTCACATAGAGTGGTACTTTCCAATGCAATTAGAACAAATATTACACTCTTTTACAAAATCTTAATTTTAAATTTAGCATAATAATAACTATTAATTTATATTGCTAAAGTTCCTGAGTACAGTACAGTACAGTACAGTTTAGAGGTCAGAGAGCTGACCTCTATACAGGGTCAGCAAGACAAAGATCTGTGGAATACATAGCAGGTCTGATGATGATAAGGGTAAGAATGCTAATGGCTGATATTTTCTCATTGTTTCAATGTTCAAACAGACATCATATCATTTGAATCTCTCAGCAATCCTTTGAGGTTGATATCTGCAGTAATAGAGATGTCAGGAGCCTTCCTAAGGATCTATATACATGGGTTATATAGTAAATGTCATATTTCTTCCCATCATAATTTCATACCACATATAAATCTATTTACTGTACTGTTTCATTTTAAAATGTTTCCTTAAAGGTTAGTAATCTCTGCTAAAATAACTGTCAAAATGCCTTGGAACCTATGGACCACTGAGAGCAAAGCAAGAGAAAGAAGATGGAAGCCCAACTGGAGCATGGCTACAGACACAGAAGAGGGGGCTTTTCTGAACCAAGTATTCATCAAGACTGACTGTACGTTCTTCCTAGATACCAACACACCTCATTTCTCCAGACTGGGGGTTATTGAGCTGGGCAGGACTCTTCAACTACACGTGAGGATTTGCTCCCTTGCCCTTGAATCAAGGGTCTCTGACAGGTGATAAAAGTAAATCTTGGAATGGAAGATGTTTTGCGTCAGCCCCCTAGACAGTTTGTATTGCAGCAGGGAATTATTTAAGCCATTTAGAGCACTTTTGATACCTATCCCTTTCAAACTGATTGTAATTTGCTTGGGTACTCTATGTACGGGGTAAACCATGTCAAACATCGATACACAAGAGAAATATAGATTCCAAGTATACTATATGAAGCCTGGGCCAGAAAAAATGTTGTTTGTGGGATGAAAATATTGTAAATCCAGCATAACAGCCCCAAGCCTATGCTGAGTTGTACTGGGATGTTTTCTTTGAAGCAAATAGACTTAAGAGCTGATTTTTGTGTTAAAGAATCATCTCTGATTGTTTGTGCCACAGAGGCAGATAAATGCCAAAAAGACAGATACCTCTGTCTCTGAGACATTGTCCTGTATAGCATAAAGTTAATAGCAAAGTAATAAGGAGCCTCTGGTCCTGACATAAAATATAAAGTTATGCCTTCTAGATGCAAGCTTCATGATCTATCACCTGTAAATGCCTTTGATCACAGCATTAGTGTCTCCACTGGGGTGGCAAGAGTGGAGCACATGCCAGATCATGAGATCCCTGCCACGTTGACAGAGGTATCATGTAAGAGTATTATGTGGCTCTCCAGGGCCAGGCCAGGTTGGGATGAGGTTAGCTACTGCTAACATTTAAATAGTCATAACTCAAGTGGCAATAAACTGACAAACTTTACCATTAAAACACAGAGCACAAGTTAGATCAGTCAAAGGTGTGACTAGAGAGTATGTCTACTGCATACCAGAATATGATTTGACACTATAAATATTAAATCCGGAAAAGAGTGCATGAATATAATATGTTGGAGCCTGTTTGGCTATCCTTAAGATCCATTTTCTTGACCCTAGTAAACTAAGCAATGTCCATTCTGATTCGATATTAACCTTTACTTATACAGTAATTTGAATCAAATGGATTTGAGAGATGAAAGCTATGGACTGCATTAACTAGCACAGGTGTTACTGAGGGCAAGATATTTTGCTCCTTGAATCACCATTAGAACTACACAGGTCAAGAAACAAACAGCACCAAATAGAGCAGTTTCACAGACATTTACTGAAGTTCATTTTGTATGTAAATGAAGTTTAATTTTAGGGACTCTCTTTGACAAGCCCTGTTCTTCTTATCACATTAACTAAAGAAGATTCAAATAATTAAAATGATCTTTACATACACATTTCGAAGACTTACTAAAAAAAATTTTAATTAAAAAGAGCTACTTAGAAAAATTAAAGTAAGCCATGTAACTATTCTTCACTCCTAAGGAACTTTGTTCTTTTCCCAAGTCATTAATTAAGTTCTGCAAATAGGAATACATACCAGTTGCAAAGAGAAACACTCTATACAACTATACCCTGAGTCTCATGTAAAGTTATATATCTTCATTAAAATCCATTTAAAATTTCCAGGTTGAGAGGATAATTGATACAACACTGACAATAAACTACATCCCTCCCCTCAGTTTGAAACCATAGATATGTAGTCTCTAATATTCACCCAGGATCCTTTAGGGAGATTCTTGCCAAGCAGAGAATAGGCTCATTGATCTAAGCCGGAGAGGGGGTGGGAGAGAAGGGAGAAAGAAAGAAAGAGAGACAGAGAGAGAGAGAGAGAGAGAGAGAGAGAGAGAGAGAGAGAGAGACAGAGAGAGAGAGAGACAGAGAGACAGAGAGAGAGAGAGAGAGAGAGAGAGAGAGAGAGAGAGAGGAGGGGGAGAATTGTTCTCTTTAATATTAATTTACCAAAGACACTTGATCCCTTATATATATGATTTACCTATTTTTATATATATACAAAAACAGATTATTTAAAGTCTTACCTTATTCAAATAGCATTTGCTCTAGAGCCTAAGCACACGGATTTTGAAAAAATGAAAAAAGGTAAAGCAAATGATGAGCCCATGTATTATTTGTGTTGGAATATTTTATTTCACTTGCTTTAGTTTCCATACTATGATAAGCTCTTGCTGCAGAGAAAATACCAAAGGGCAAAGACAGATCTACTGACCTGTGTGCTGCCTCCGATGCTTGGTGAGGGCATGCCGCGTCCCACCGGCAAAGCCACAAAGGTCACACAGGAATGACTTCTCGCCTGTTGCAACAATAAACAGATGAGGGACTGTGGAGGTCACAGATCATTAAAACATATCTATCAAGGCTTTCAGGGTTACTAATTCCTCCAATCAAATGTTTCCATGTAAATATGTCAAATGGGAATGAAATTACCACTGCGGTTTATTGACTGTGATAAAATCTGAAAAGCACCACTGAACATAATTACATACTTGTCAGACCCATAAAAATTAGCTTTATTATCAATGGAATGGTTTTGTACAACTTCATTTCTGTTAGATGTCTTCCAGATGGGGCTGCTTTATGCACTTGAACAGTTTTTATGCATATCCTGATTTTTTACAATTCCCATACATCTGGCCTTTCTGTGCTGAGTAAAGATTGCTCAGAAAAGTTAATATACAGTATATATGATTCTACTTAAATAAAATATATTGAATTTACTAACAACTTAAGGATATGGAAAATTTTTTAGTTGATTCGATCAAGGTCTTCTTTAATAACTTTCTACTTAATAATGTGAATTAAATGGTTTTCTTGAACATACTGAAGAGCTCACAAAACAATAAAATCCACATTACTCACTACCAATGGCAATTAAATGCTGTTTATGTTTCCAAAACTTTCATGACATAAAGAAAGCAAGTCTGGGGATTACTATAGAAAATACCGAAAAACCCCTATTGTTTCTCTTTAATGATATTTCTTCTAAGCCACTGCAACAATTAGAGATAGATTTGGCAGAAAGTACTTGTTAGAAGTGTGCAAATGATCATTTTTGGGGATATTTTTATTCCAGCTAGCACTTTGCCCCATGGTTTATAAATACAATACATCTTTCTACTGTAGCATATTTAGGCAATAAGTACTGGCAAGCTGAGCAGTTTCATCCCATAAGGCTTACGAAGAAGGGCATTATGGAATAATGATACTAACGTAGGAGAGATTGGGTGAAATTATAAAATACTTTTCCAAGCACAAAAATCAATCATCTTTACCTACTTTACTAATTTAGGCGTTTAATGCAACAAGTTTTCCAAAGTTTTCTACATATATTGTAAAACTTTTTATTTTGGAATAAGATTAAGATTTAGCTCCAGCCATTTTGGAATTGCCATGGCATTTTTTAGTATATGAAAAGAAAAAAAAAAGACCATATACCAAAAGGCAAAATAGCTCTGGTTATTAAAAACAGTCATTCTTATAACCAGCATTTCCGAAGTGCATAGTTTAAATGAAGTACAATAATGACCATGTAAATATAGTTATATTTAGCCCAAGTTTCCAAAGATATATTATCAAATTATTCATCATCATTATCACTAATATATACATCTGAGCTAAAAAATATTGTTTCCTATAATCACTCTCATTTTGGGGGGGGAGGGTCAAATTTATTCCTTGATATCATGAAATCATCATAGAATCAGAGGAATAGAGTAGATGGGCTGTGAAGAATAAAGTTTAATTAAAATTAAATATTCATTTAATTATTTAATCAATTTGAGTATAAATCTTTCTGACTAGCTATAACATCAATTGGATAGCACTGAATATGGAACTCTTGAACATCACAGAATAAAATTTACTCTAAAATTAAAATATTGCTCTAATTCTATTTAAATATTATTCTCTATCATCTTACATACAACCATAACTTAGGTTGTATGGTTAGCAACTTTGGGGGACACTGCATGCAAGTAGAAGTCTTAAAGACTAATGAGGGCATATAATTCTTATTACTTTTGGAAAGAAATAATATTTTATTTTTTTTCCTTCTTCAACTTTAGTAACCTAGATTTGTGCCATGAAATATAAAATGTACATGAGCTATATGGGAAATGTCAGAAAACTGTACACTAAGTTAATTCACTTTGCATTTGTGCAGTTTACATTTATAACTTTCTTATGTTTGAATATACATAACAATTTACTGCATACAGAAATGGTTCCTCATTTTCTTCTGATTTGATTCCAGATACATTAGTGACCTTGGTTTCATAATATGTAAGATTTCATATGTGATGTTAGTCTCTACTGTACTATATTTCATATCTACCTCTATGGCTTGATTTTTTTTTTATAATCTTTGGTTCAATTTTCATTTGCTTTTCAGGGGGAATAAGGTGAAGTTGGTGGGTATAGACAAGTGTATTTCTGTGAATATGTTTAATAATTCCATCATTATTTCTTTGGAATTTGCAAGCTTTAAACTTTTAGGAAAAACTAAAGGTAATATTTGACTTGGCATATAAGAGGTTGATTTAACATGCTATGTTTATATGATAGCAAGGATATAATGGAAAATGGTTCTTTTCTTAACAACTTGAATTAGTTTCAAGT
>NW_027185887.1:706057-743557 GCF_028583685.1 Petaurus breviceps papuanus | reverse complement strand
TTTCATTCTCTAATACATTAATGAATACAAATCTGGGTGATGAGAAGGCTGGGGAATGAATGACTAATTTGTCCACAAAGATGGATAAAATGGAGTTGGTGGCTTATAATAGCTTCTATAAATACTCTACCATTCATCACATATTTCCATTTTTCCTGATCCCTTCAAAGATGAGATGTTCCAAACTTGGTCCTACTCAAGATGCTGTTGCTTCTTTTGCACTATTAATAACATTCACTTATTATAGCATGAGAGGGCAAAAACAGACATGTTTTTATCAGTTGTAATAAAGTTTTGGAAGAAAATTAAATCAAATGACTAAAATGAAACTTCTGACTCATCCTTATACTCGATTATCCATATAAATTTCTAATGCTGACTTTAATAAAAAGTATGGTTTCACCAGTGTGAGCACTCTTTAGTTATACCAACACTGCTTTTTCCGCACAACAAACTCCAACTATTGCATCCTTCCATCTTCTACCAGTTTATCACTCCTACCATGACATCAACTTTCCTTTCTTAGCCTTATATTTAACATATTTCAACAAGACACTTTTCACATAACCTTAAATCCTCTTTGTCCTTCTACCTTAATACTTCTTTCATTTGCCCTTCCACCTGACTACAACAAACCTCTTTGTCTACTGGTGGCTCTGCAGGGTGGGCCCTTCCATCTTGCTGCAGACAAGCCCTCTGAGGCCACCTACAACTCCTCAGAGTCTGCCATATCCTTGTCCCAGTAACCTACCTGGCCCCACTACCCATTTCCTGATACATAAACAGTTGTCCAATGCAACTGGTTCAAACTCTGGGACAACCTCAGTGGACAATGATAACTTACTCGAACTCATTCTTCAATGATTAATATATTTATAAACCCACTCTGTCAAACTCAGTGATCCTGAAACCTCAAGTGCCATTGTTCAAATCACATTTGCCAACCCTCACCGTCACTATCTACTTGCTCATTCCTATGTCTCTCAACCTAATCTCCCAAGCTCCTACTCAGCAAGCAATCCTTTTACTAAACTCTCTTGAATGCCTGCTCCATAGGTTAAAAATGATTTCATCATCAACCTTTTCTTACTCCCTCCATTTTCTTGCACTCACTTAGACATGGCTCTGCCTTGGTAATACTTTTTCCAGCAGCAGTTGCACTTTTACTCAAATCTCTTGATTTGCTGGTCATGGTGGAGGAGTTAGAGTATACTTTGGTCTCCACTGCGAATTTCAATCTCTTGTTCCACCACAAATACTCAGTAATCTCTCCTACTTTAAGGTTCATTTAATCTATATTTATCACCTAATTAAGATTCTGGTAGCAGTTGTCTACTTACCTCCAGAATACACTTTCTCCTTATTCACTGAGTTTATTGCCTGGCACACAGGCTTTCTCTCCTCCCCAAATCTTCCCTCATACTATGGTGTTAATAGCTTAATGTACATACTAATTCTTTCCCCACTACCTTATTTTCCCAATTCTTTAACTTGTTCATTTCCCAAGATCTAGTCACCCATCTTGACATAGATACACATGAAAACAGTAATAACCTTAATCTTTCTATCACCTGAAAATGTTCCACATACAGGTTCATTGATTATGAAATTCCCTTATCTGATCATAAACTGTTGCTATTCCACCATTTCCTCTTTATCCTTACTGCTACCACCAATTCCTCTACCCCACAGTTCTTTCCCAGGCTACCAACACTGCACTGGACACACTCTCCTCCCCTTCCATATTGATTTCCCAATCCTGTCCTCTTCCCTTGAGTCCCTTGCCTGTCTGGGTAAAGGGTCATTCAAAGATCTTACCCTTCCAACCTCTAGCCTTGAACTATTCCCATTATCCACTAGCTTTATTCCTACTGACATGCCACTGAATGAAGCTGGAGAAAATCATGACATCATGGTAACTGTGTCTACTACAAGTATATGCTACATAATCTGAACTGGTTCCTCACTTCTACATAAGGCAATCTTTTCGCTCTTTCCTAATGAATCCCACTCACCAGACTGGCTTGACTAAACCTTTCCATCCCTCCTCAAAACCTCCCACATGTCTTCCTCTACACCATTCTCACAGCTGATAATCTTGTCTCATATTTCACTTCAAAAAATGGAGGCCATTCCCAGAAAGAGCTGCCTTTTCCCCTCCATAGCAATGGTCATATAAATGGGAAGATCTTTCCCATCCGTTAATGGGACCTGCTGGAGTCACATGGAAGTCAGAGTCACATAAATCTGTGGGTGGGAGGAGTTTCCTGAATGGGTGGAGCAGAGCCCAGAGGAAGGTGGTCAGAGTAGTTAGAACTGAGGGAAAGAGAGGAAACAGGAAGCAAGCTGTCAGTGTTTATTTCTGGGAAATCACTGGAAGGGGGAAGATTTGGGGATGGCAGTGCCTTCGGCATTGTTACTGTGCATATATTTCTTTGTTGCTATGATGGATTTGGCTTTGTGGTGTTGAGATTGGGCTTTCTATTATTTGAATAAATGTTTTGGTTCTGTCTTCCATATGGAGAATTTGTTATATTTCAAAATTCAGAATTATGCCAGCATATTCATAGCTGCCAAAGACTCTGTGAATATCGTGTTCATGCTACACCCATGGTCCCCGATTGACATAATTCAGATGCTTTTTGCCACTATCTTGTACTTCATCCTTGTTTCAGATGAAGAAATAGCCTTTTCCTTGTTGAAGCTAACCCTCTACATGCCTAAGTGATCCTATTTTATATAGTCTTCTCTAACAGAGTATCCCCTCTATAATCCCTACTCTAAAACCAATCTTTAATGTTTCCCTTTCTACTGGCTTCTTTCCTACTGCCTACAAATAATCCCTTATCTCCCCAATGTTAAAAAAAAAATTTCACTTGATCAATATCCTGTATCTCTCTTCTCTTTTACAGGCAAACTCCTTGAGAAGGTTGTGGATAATAGAAGTATCTCCTTCCTTTGCTCTTACTCCCTTCTTAAAACTCTTTGTAGTTTGACTTTTGACCTCATCATTCAAACAAAATCATTCTCTCCAAAGAAAATCTCTTACTTGCCAAATTTAAAGACCTTTTTGCAATTCTCATCCTTTTTGACTTCTCTGTAGCTTCTGATACTGATACTGTCTAGGTTTTCAAGACACTCCTTTGTCCTGGTTCTTCTCTTCCTATTTGTCTAACTGCTCAGTCTTCCTTTGCAAGATCTTCATATAGTTCAAGCCTAAAAATCATGGTTATTCCCCAAGGCTCCTTCATTGGTTCCTTCCTCTTTTCCCTCTGTATCATTTGTGTGGTAATCTCATCACACTTTCAATTTAGATTTTATCTATATACTAATGTTTCTCAGAATTATTTATAAAGTCCTAATGACTCTCCTGACCTCCAGTATCACATGTTCAGCCATCTATTGGACATTACAGACTGGATCTCCTGTTGACATCATAACCTGATCATGTCCAAAGCTGAGTAGTCCCCTATATCTAACTTCCCTTTTATTGTCCAGGGCACTGTCATCCTCCCAGTCATACAAACATTCGACTCACTTTTCATTCTTTCTTACATCTCTCCCATAACCAATTTCTTGTCAAGTCCTATAATTTTTACCTTCATAACATCTCTCATATATGTATCCTTCTCTCCTCTAATACTGCTATCAACATGAAGCAGGCATTACCCTTAGCTATTTTAATAGCCAAGTACATACTGGACTCAGACCCAAAGTTCTGCAAAGAGCAGAGCAACAAAACAATATGTTTGTCTAAAAGAAAACACCTTTTTAAAAAATGTATTTTATTTTCAATAGCAAGTATTTATGTCATTTCTTCCCATGGTCCCACCCACCCACCCCACCCCCAGGAGAAAAAAAAAAACAGGAGAGTGAGGAAGGGGGGAGAATATAACAAATGAACATAGACAAATGAAAATATATTGGACATTGGTCATGTCCAAATATCTGCCTTATTCGCTGTCTTGAGTACATAAACTCTCTGTCAGGAAGGGCATAGAATACTTTATAATAAGTCATATGGAATTGTGTTAGGTCATTGCAATGATCACAGTTATTAAGTCCTCCAAGTTGTTTTTCTTTATAATGTTGTCATTGTATACAATGCTATTACTGTATAAATTGTTCTCCTGATTCTGTTCACTTTATTTGGTACCAGTTCAAACAAATCTTCCCAGGTTTCTCTGAAACTGTCCATTTATTCTTTTCTTATAAGACAGTGATATTCCAGTATATCATATACTACAATTTGTCTAATCAATCTACATAGAGGCACTTCCATAACTTCTAGGTTCTTGTCAATATAAAACAATATGATATAAATGTCATTTTATATGTCAGTCTTCTTTCTTTGATCTCTTTTGGGTATACAAGTAGTAATATTGTTGCGTGAAAGGATATGCACAGTTCAGTGACATTTTAGGCATAATCAAAATTGCTTTATGGTGTGAATAAATCAATTCATAGTTCAACCATAAGTACTTTGGTGTGTTCGTTTTCCCATTGTCTCACCATTTCCTGTTTTTGTCATCTTTGCATATCTGACATATATGAGGTATAATTTAGAATTGCTTTAATTTACATTCCATTAATTATCAGTAATTTGGAGAATCTAAAGGCAAATTCTTGAGGATTCAGGGAAAACGACTTTCAGGAGCACTTATTCACACTTAGATTTTACCTAACAATAAATTGGCTACAATGAAAAAAAGATGGAATTCTCAAAGCTGAAAGGGTAATAGAAAGGCAGATAAATCAATGAATTATTAGTGGAACTGTCAACGTGTACAACCATTATGTAAAGTAATTTGAAATTAATGGAAATAAAGTGGCCAAAATGTCCATACCTCTGATTTAAAGAGCATTACTAGGCTTAAACCCCAAGGAATCTATGAATGAAAAAAGACTCCCCATCCCCACCCCAAATAATAAAATATTTGTAACACTTTTGTGGTAGGAAACAACTGAAAACAATGCAAATGCCCATAAACTGGGTAATGGTTAAACAAATTATGGTATATGAATGCATATAATATTATTGTTCTTTAAGACATAATGAAAAAAATTAATATAGAAAATCATGGAAAGATGATAGGAACTTATATAAACTGACTAAACAGAGAGTAAAACAATATGCACAATGACTATAACACAAAAAAATGGAAAGAATAGGAAAAAAATTGAAAAAGAGTAAAGAAATAGATTTGACATATATAAAAGATATGAGAGGACATCTCCATATTCCTTTTCTTTGTTTAGGTGGAGAAGTCCATCAGTGTGGAAGTCTATATAAATGTCAGAGATTTTCCTATGTGTTGATTAGTTTTGTTTATTTTTTTTCTTATTCTTAAAAAAGAAATATTTATTATAAGTGATGGCTATACTGGGAGAAGGAAAGCTGTAGGATACAGGGGGAAATTTGGGCAATATAAAAATAAAAGATATCTATACATATCTATTTTTTTAATTCTCAATTTCTACAAATTATTTGCAAACTCCTTGATAGCATTAACTTGCTCATCTTTGCCTCCACTCCGTGTAATCTATGAACCAGCAACACTAGTCATTTTTCTATTCCTCACAAAGAACACTCTATCTTTTAATTCAGTATCTTTTCACTATTTGTCTCATTCCTGGAATACGCTTTTTTCTCACCTTGCCTTCCTTCAAGATTCAGCTCAAATCTGACTTTGGCAAAAGACCTTTCAAAGTCATCCCCACTATGAATGACAAGAGACCTAAGGTCAAGGTCAATTTAGGCAATTTAAGTGGGGCCATAACAAGCAACAGTGAATCTAATTTAATTCCTATAATTATTCTTGGTAAAATAATCCTATTCTCTACTCTATTCCACATTTACAAATCATTTATGATTCATTTATTCTAAATTTTAAGTACCTGGAAAATAGTACCTTCATACTACTGGCTCTAAAAATGAATCAAAGTACAATAATAGCTACATAACAATGATCTTATGAACCTAGAAAAGGCCAATGTTTATCCTTGAAACCTTCTAAGAAACAAACAAACTAAAAGGAAAAAAAAAAAAAAACCCAGGGTATGAAAGAAGGATAGAGAAATGGAAGGACAAAAGGAAACAGGAAAGGGAGAAAATGAGAGAGCTAAAAAAAAAAAAAAGATCAGAATTAAAGAATTTTAGGGATGAAAGGTCCTCAGAAGCATAAAGTTCAACTCTTACATTAGGAAGAACTGTCTCTACATCATGACAAATGGTTATATAGGCTCAGCTTCAAGCCTTCAGTATCTTCTTCCCCACTTATCCAGTTGAAATTTGCTTTATTAGGAACTTCCACCCAGGGAAAAATATAACACATCTAATTCCTTTTCCACATGACATACCTTAAAATACTTGCAAATAGCTAGCATGTATCTGACTTCATTGCTTTGAGGTTTATATCCCCAGGTCTTTCAACTGATCCTATATAACATGGTTTCCAGACTCCATTCTACGCAAGTTCCCCATTATCAGTAGCTCTATTGAATAAAATTCAAAAGGAGGCTAGGTTGCCCTTGGTCTACCTTGTACTGGTTTTAAGGACTTCAAATTTGTGCCATAATCCTAACCCAGACAAAAAAAAATTCAGCCAGGTATCATGTGTTCTTGCTGAAGTTGTCTTGGTTTGGTCTTCTCCAAACTAAATTCTCATAAACTATTCCTTAAATAATAGTTTCCATAATTTTTTCAGGAACCAATGCTAAGCTCCCAGTAAGCTCCAAGAATGTTTCCATGTTGACATTAGTGATGCTTGAACTACTCAAATTAATGGCAAAATTTGAAGATTCCCATAAACTGAACTGCTACTAAAGCTGAAGAATGTTATGCTATGAAGAAACAAAAAGGAAAAAAAGAAAGTATGAGCGATATGTATGAGGATAGTACAAACACCTATGATTAGAAAGCTTACTTACTAAATTCAACCTTTTAAAGCTCAAGTGTGGCTTCCTGATGAGTTGGAAAAACCTCCCTGGTGGGCTTTTATACACTTCACTAGGGAATCAGCTACTTACACCCAAAAGTCTTGAGTTCATTTTTGTCCTGAACAGATGCTAATTAGCCTAATTAACAGGCTAGATACTAGTTAGCTAGCTGGGGAGGGGATTTAACCTTACCCTTGCCAGATCCTAAGAAGTACTTGCCAGAGCTTGTCTTAAATCCCTTACTAACTTACATGTTGCCCAGGTTCAAGAGGATGAGAAATGTTTTTTTTCTTTTTCCTGGCCCTTCTAAAATAAGCATCAGAAAGAACATTTTTTCCTCCCATTAAAACAGCTAGAGGAACTAATGAGGAAAACATTATTCAGTCCCAGGTGACCTTGTGTTCCTAAGAGGGGAAAAATTTCACTCTAAAGAATAGCTAGTTCAGGAGTCAATCACTTTAGCCCATCACAAACACCTTACTACATGTAAACTTTAAAGTTTATTCTATGACTGTGAAAATTCTCTTTGTCAAAGACCCTAAAGTTTAATAGAATCATTATGTACAGCTGCAGATAGAATTCACTTCCTTATCCTGTATGTCTTCTAAATAACAACATACCCTTAGGAGTTTTCTAGACTAGACACTAATAATTTTTTAAAACTTGAGATGGATATATAATAACAGGGAAATCTGGTGTCTAGGTAATTCTTGCATAGCTGTTCTCAATTTCTATCAACCAAGTTTTCACAAAAGAAGTTTCCTTCTGAAATTATTCACCTCATACTGATTTAAAAAAACCAACATGAGGGGCGGCCAGGTGGCTCAGCAAGTAAGAGCACCGGCTCTAGTGTTGGGACGACCTGGAGATCGAATCCCGGGCTCAGGCGCTCAGCACCACACCCAGAAATAACTGGCCGTGTAACCTTGAGCAAGTTACTTAACCCCAATTGCTTAAAAAAAAAAAAAAAAACCAACATGAGAAGTACAGGTGGAATAAATTATAGGACACATGAGGGGCCCAATCAGTCCCATTCTTACCAGAAATTCACCACCACCACACTTCAACTGTGTCACAAAATTGCTGTGGTATAAAAATTCAAACAAATTTAATTATCATATAAAGTTAAACATCTGAAAACCTGACATTTAAAATAGGGAACAACTTCTAGTAAGAAAATGAGGTTTTTATCAATACAGGACAAGTGGAAAATAACAGATTTATCCAAGCAATATTACATATAGCAATGCCAAATCAGGGACTGATGTGTATGTTTTAAACTTTGTTATAACCTACCTTGTTAACAAAGGAGTTGCTTTTCTTACTTAATCCAAATATATGTATGTGAGTGTGTATAGACAAACAGACAGACAGACAGAAAGATAGATAATTTTCTACATTGAAACTCCAAGAATATTTTCAATCCCTTCAACAAAGTAGTATTACTCTTGGCAATGGAAGTTTCAAGGAGGAATTGTAACTCTTTCAATATTCCTAAACTATCTTTACATGCACAATTTTTAATCATTTTGCACTAGTGTTAAAATTGATGTTCCTCATTCAATTGTCATTCTAGTTCTTCCTCCATTAAGCTTATTAATTAATTAATCAAAAAGTCTTTAGGTAAATACAAAAGAAATGCAGGACAAGATCAGACACTCAAAGGGTTTATAATTCAATTGTATGGACTAGAAACAATAAGAGAACATTAAATGCTAAACTACCTGCAAGATAAAGAGGGAAAGTATAATAGATGTAATTCACAAATGACCTAGAGGAAAAGAGAAGACCATACAGAAGAGGTATAGTAGCTATTACTCAGAGTCCAGCTACAATCCTAAATAAGGACAGTTGGAAGGAGAAGGAACAAATACAGACACAAAGACAGGTGAAAGCATGTAATATGTAAGAAGACTACTTCTGAAAGGGAGAATTCTTAGCAATCCAGAAATCACTTGCTGGCTCCCAATTTCATTCTCCCTACTATTCTAAAACTCCATTGAACTTAGTCAACAGACATTTATTAAGTGTCTATTAGGTGTCAGGCACAGTGTACCCAAACACTGGAGTTAGAAAGAAAAAATTACATTCCTTGTTCTCAGGGAATCTCACAATCTAACAGGGAAACAGCATGCAAACAACTACAAACAAGTCATATACAGAATAAATTTTGAATCACCAGGTGGAAGGCATTAAAATTAAGATAAATAGGATATAATCAACAGAGGAAAGAGACTGGTTTAAATTCTTGTTTAAAACACTGGCTATTGATGAAGCACATTATTTCATATAAATCTCAATTTTCTCATCCGTAAAAAGGTTATTAACATTTACACTATCTACCTCACAAGGCTGTTGGAGATGTACTGAATAATCCATAAAATTATTATTTTATTATTTATAAGTGATTATTGTTTTATACTATTATAAGTTATTATTATTCTCCTATCTTTATCAGCTCCCAACCCCATTCTACTAGCCTTTGCCTCACTTTCTATATTTCAGAAAATCCAATGGCAAGGAGCTCCCTTAATCCCCTTATTTGTCATCTCAAAACTGACTTTTCTCTCTTATTTTTGGAGAAGACATAATTCTCTTTCTAGTTTAGTCTAATGTCCTCCAAATGTGTACTTGAATTCATCATCTTGTCCATTCATATCTATATCTCTCCACTGGCTCCTTCTCCACTCCTAATAATTTCCTCAGGTATTCAGATGCTTTAAAAACAAACAAACAAACAACCCTCCCTTCAGTCCTCTGACTTCCTCAAGCAATTATACCCCCAGTTGTAGCTAGTCTAAATGGATGGAAAGAAATGGATTGAGTGGAAAGGCATAGTTCAAACTAAAAAATCCGTTCCACCAAAAAACAGAGTCACTGACCCCCTCCCCCAAAGCAATGGGATTGGTTAAGGAAAAGACAATACCTTCAACCAGATGCTAGGCCTTTTCTACAGAGGTGTTCTAAATTGTCTAAATGCCTTAGAAGCACTTGCCTATAAGAGCACAATACAATTTTTGGAAAGAAAATGTACTGTACTAGTACTAGGATGTACACTGTACATCCTAGATCTGTACAAAGTCCACAAAGGATGGATGACCCCAGGGGAGGTGATGGAGTCAAGTTTTCATGGGGCAAAATAAGACATCAAAGCACTTAACCTGGGGGTATTCTGCCTAACTTTTGTTAAAGAGATTATAGTACATAACTGAAGAATTGTCAGTCTACCTTTATCAGAGAAAAGTTAGAGCCAATGAGACCCTGCAGACTGAAGCAGAGATGGCTAACCTGGTGCTAAAAAGATTAGTGTGCCAGTAGAGACTATAAGAACAGAAAGAATTTCTAGCCCAATGAGAGCGAGACACCCAGTATAGATGTTGCTCCCCAAAAGAACAGTGTACAACGGTGAATAGAGCTCTGGCATCTTGGAGTATTTGAACTGTAAGCTGACACTCACGATGTTGTTCCCATGTGTAGATCTCATGTAAGATCCCTATGCATTCTCAAAGAAAGGCTACTAGTTGTAGCAGCAAGCACCCTAGCATACTCAGGATGGTTGCTAGCACAGGTTCCTAGATCTGCTTTTCGAAGGGAAAGGAACTCAAAATGGATTAACAATCTTGCTTTAATAAAATATATGTCATTTACCTAGTTCAGGGGGAAAAGGTCAGCACCCTGAACTTCAGAGAACACAGACAGAGGTTACAAGCAGACAACAAATACAGAGAAACAGATCAGCAGACAGGCTTCCAACTGTCTGACCATTACATCCATACCTAGTCAGTTACCAGAGAGGGAGGCACCAACATTTGGGTTTTCAAAGCCGAGGGAGTTCAGTTGCTGCCCAGAGTCTCATCTGGACAAATCATACAACTCTTCCCAAAGTGAGCCCCACAGCAAAACCTCACATAAAGGTATATATATATATATATATATAGCCTTCTCCTAGGTCAGAGATCATCACAACCCTGCCCAATCACAAAGTAACAAGGTATGGACATTTCTGAAAAACAAGCCTCCCACCACAGGCTCCATGTGACCACATTCAGCCTATTAGGGGGCAGAGTATATTTTCAAATCAGGGAAGGTTCTCAGAGTCACTTAAGCCTATCAAAGGGCCAAGAGGCAGGGAAGATCTTCAGATTCCCATTCCTATAATACTAGTATATAGGGAAAATCCTTTATGAAGACTGAGAAAAAAATGACACAAATCACAAAGAATGAAATTTGCTATCTCTTCTTCAGCTCCCATATCATACACATTCTCAGAGGTTCTTCTCTTCTTCCCCCTTCTCTCACTATGTCTGCTCCGCATGGCTTAAACTCATATCTCTGTACACGACTTCCATTTAAACCAATTCTTGTAGTCTAGTC
The DNA here is from genome assembly GCF_028583685.1 of Petaurus breviceps papuanus. Classification (NCBI taxonomy): domain Eukaryota; kingdom Metazoa; phylum Chordata; class Mammalia; order Diprotodontia; family Petauridae; genus Petaurus; species Petaurus breviceps. Next base: position 732,244 of record NW_027185887.1, on the reverse strand, counting down.
CTACTTTCCCTTAGGTTCTACAAACTACCATTCCAACATGCCTTTGGACAGCTCCATCAGTATGACTTAAGGGTGAATGAGACTCAAAATTTCTAAAAGGTAACCATATCATATCTCACACTCACACATACTCACACACTCACACTCACACATACACACACACACACACACACACACACACACACACACCCTTATACTATTCCTAAAGTCCTTGTCTCTCACAAAGGCTTTCAATATCATTTATTTCTCACAAATCTTTCCTCATAATGTGCAATGCCACCACACTTTGAGCTGTCTTTGCCATTTTCCTTCATTATGACAAAATCCTCCAAACAGAACGTAGTAATACTTTATTTCAGTGCCTTTCTATTTGTATCAATCCACTTTATGTGACATACCACTGGCAAATTGGCATTCTTCATGTACAGGTATCATATAGCCTTCAAGTTATATAATATTGTTAAAGCACAGAAATGACTATGCCACTTGTCTTTGCAAACCCTTACTTTTGCCTTGCAAATAAACCTTCTTATTATTATTCCTTTGTTCCCTTTGCTTAGAATGCTTCCCTCTGTCACTGTCCAACATTACCTTTTAAATTGTGCCTTTACGTTCCTCACAACAGCTTTGTTGGTATGTCTTCTAGGAAATCTTCTGTCCCCCTATTTACTCCACAGAAAGAACTTTTATTTCGTTTTGGGTATAATATGTTTTGCACTGCTAAATTAGATCCTCTTTTCTCTCAATTCTTACCTAGCCCTTAGTTACTGAATGGTCATTGCCTGAGATAAACTGAGGTTGGTGAATGCCCTTAATTTAGAAAGACCAAGGTCATCTACTACATCCTGGGCCACTGCCAGTTGTTTTGAATTTTGTCTTGCCACTGGACTTCAATGACTCTAGAGGAGAGAAAAAGGTTGACTACTTTACACAGCTCTGCCTTATTTAAATATAATTCATGCCCAAGTCCAAATAATTATATATCATAAACATTTGCTTATTCCAAGCACCATCACCCTGTGATTCCTATTTGTACTTCTTGAGACTAGCTTCCTCAGCATAAGTCAGGAAATATGGAACTAGACCACGCTCACTGGTCGTTATATTCACCAGCTACAACACTCATACCACAACCAGCACTCAGATTATTCTATAACATGGGAAACAAGGGAGTATAATTTAGTGTATATGTCAGCTCGGCACCTTATGGATGCATTGTTTTGTCAAGAAAGTCCATAGCCCAGGAATTCATTGATTATTAATTTCTCATGCTGATTGATGCAATTTCTTCCTCAGTAACTATTATGCACCTGGCCATTCCAACTGTACCTACCATTCTTAATCCAAAATACACGTATATACATATATACATACATATGTACACCCACATATACATGCATGCACATATAAATATAAATACATATACACATATAAATATATGTGTGTATGTATGAGTGTGTGTGTATATATATATATATTAAAAACCTCCCTGACACTCCCCATTTGCAATGACTATTTCAATTATTTGTCAAGTCAGCAATTTAAGGCATTAATACTAATACATAAGCCAAGACACTCACTATATGTACTTGAGGAAAATAACAAGAAATTACAAATATGTCACTTTCTTATTAGCAGATGTGTTAGTTTTAAGGTAACAACAATGTACCCTGAAGATCAATTTATGATCTGCCATGTTTTAATAAACTGATTTTCATGTATAGCTAAGATAGATCACTACTATGACCAGCTTACAGAACAAAGAAAAAAATGCAAGTACTAAATCAGCTGAAGTAATGCTCATACTCTTTTTAAAAATTAATTCATTATAGATTAAATATATAGAACTAGCATATTAGTAGAAACTGACCATGAACCACAAACTTCTAGGCCAACTCAGATACCCTGTCATAATCAAACTTATAAAATAACCATGATTTCTACAGAACATATAAAGGCATAATGGGAAGTTTATAATTTATAATCCTATGTGGTGTTATAACATTATGTCAATTTTATAACATTAATCCAACCATGGCTTTTTATAATATACAATCACTTAAAATAGTGTCATATTGTACTATTATTTAAAGCACATAGAAGTATGTTTCATTAACACTGCTCTATGAATTTTTACTGGTAAAAATATATTTTATAGAAAAACACTGAACATCTGTATATAATATTGATGATTCAAACCCCTTTGCACTAATAAAGCTTACAGTTTCATTTGAACACTGTTGTGCTGTTTTTTACATATCATGGATACAGAGGAGATCTTTTGGGTCAGATGGCACAAGTGTTGGAATGTAGCAGGGTACAGATACATCTAGTAACATTTCTACTCTGTGTTGAAGTAGAATACACAGATAATCATATAATAAAATAGATATACAGTATACAAAGGAAAACAGAGTCATAAAATTATTGGGCACAGATGGGCTCTTCTTTTTATTATGCATAAAATAGATCACCTTGTATTCCAACAATGTTCAACTAAGTTCAGCAAATATTTACTAAATTCCTACTATTTGTAAGGCAATGTGCTGAAAAAATAAAAAATATTACATATGAAGAATTAACTACTAGAAGTTAAAAATATCACTTAAAATATAGCATGCGTGTAAGCCTTTTCTTCCTCTTGGGCTTTTACTGGATTTTTCAAATGGTCCAGTCATGCTTTCTGAAAAATCTCTTTGGCAGGTATACTCTACACTCTCAACTACTGTACGTACATACATACATAAATACATACAAACACATATGTCTACATAATACATATATAGATGTCTTCTTTCCAGTAGAAGCATATGTGCATGTGTGTACACGTGTGTGCTTATAAGCATGTATAATAGGTGCTAGAGTAATATACACATGCACATACATATATATATATATATATATACATATATTTACATACATACACTCAGAGGAATTTTAAAATGCAAAATTTTCCCAAATTTGAATTGGTACTGATAAAGAGTTGGTAAGCTTTTGGGAAAGACACAGGCACAATTCAAGTAACTAAATATTTTGATGCCACAGAACTGCAGAAAAGCTCAGACAGCATATGAATGGAAAGATCCAGAGACAAGGGAAAGAGCTTTTAAATCTTGTACTTCTTTCAAGGAAATTCTTGGGAAGTACATAAACTGCTGTTCCTATCAAACTCTTATATTATTAGAACAGCCAAAGCAGACATATCTAGAGTAATTTATCCCTCTGATGCACTATTCTGAATAAGTCTTGAGTTCATTAATAACCTACAGTTGAGTTAAATATTTCCCTTCATTTACACCTGAAATCTACAATAAAAACTAAAGCTATTCAGTGCATACAATGACAACTAGTAATTCTTAGTATTTGTGTGATTTACATTCCCAAATAAAGGTTGTTTAGTTTGGAGTAACTAAAGACAAAATCTTAACTTTGAAGAGGAGAGAAATCACAAATTAATCAGCATTCTCAATGATTTTTCTTTGTCCACCATACCCAATGAATCTTTAAATCATACAAGTTCTATGTGATGTCATCGTTCGTCCCCATAGCCTGCATACTTCCCAAATTTTCTAAAACCTTCCACAGCTAGTCACAATCTTCATCACTTCCTATTTGGATTGCAGCAATCCAATTTTGGCTCATTTCCTTTTAGGCTCCTCCTGGGACAATGTATCCTAAAGGGACCAGTGAGAAAAATCTTCCGTACACACACGTTTCATTACCTCACTTCCTATGATCCTGCTACAAACTTTCTCTAATTTAAACTCAAAACAAGGGTCAACTAAAAGGTGATATGCTTGTTCTCATCTTTATGAATTTGAGCTCAATATATTCTTTGCCACAAATACTCCTTTAGCTTCCCTCTGACAATACAATATATTACCCAGTTCAAAACTCAACATCACCAATAGGCTACAATAGCAGCAGCAGCAGTAAGCAGCAACTAATATTTATATAGTGCCTACGACATATGCCAGGAACTATGCTGAGTATTTTATAAATATTATCTAATTTATTACAACAGCTCTAGGAGATAGGTGGTATTATTTTCCCAAATTTACAAATGAGGAAATTGAAGCAGAGTTTCAGAAGAAGACTTGAGCTGGGTCACATGGCTACTTAGCCAAATACTGAGGCCACATTTGAACTCGAGTTTTCCTAATTATAGGCCTGGTCATCTATCCACTGGGCCACCTACAAGACCTTGGATGATTATTTATTGATCCTCTGTTATGCAGCACCTTTACAACTATACAGTGACACTAGAAATACTAGTTTGCACTTGAACATATCATGTACAAAACATTAACCAACACGCATATCAGTAAGAATGTTGGCCTACAGGGCGGCTAGGTGGTACACTGAATAGAGCACCGGCCCTGTAGTCAGGAGGAACTGAGTACAAATCCGATCTCAGACACTTAACAATTACTAGCTGTGTGACCTTGGACAAGTAAATTTACCCCAATTGCCCTGCCCTCCAACCTGCAAAAAAAAAAAATGCTGGTCTATCATTCTTTGAAAGGAAAGTGTTTAAGTCATTGGCTGGTTACAAAGAAAAAATAAACATCAGAGAGTTCCTCTCTTATTCCTAATTTCTCAATATGACTACAAGATTACATAGATAAATGAAATAAATTGATATTAGTGAGGAAAAAAATTAGTACAAATAAGCTCCTCCCAATATGAATTTATTAATGCTATTTCAAAATACCAAAATCTGAGTTGAGAATTTTTAAGTGTTGGTGAAACTTAATATTGATTTGATTCTGAACAATCATTTTCTTACAGATTCTAATTTGCATGCTTTTCACTTGAAATTTTAAGTAATTACTAAATGCTTAATCTGTCATTAATTGGAAAGTAAGTGAACATACTAGGAAAATACAAGAATAAATTCTAGGAAGAAGCATATCAGTATCATTTTAACTGAAATAAAAAATGAGACTTTTAAGACAAAAAATTTATATAAAAAGAATTGGTTGCAGGATAATATCTCATTTATTACAACAGCTCTAGGAGATAGGTGGTATTATTTAATAATATTATTTAATAACTATATAAAAGTATATTTTCTTTTAAAGTCTTACCTATACAACTAAGTAAAGGGAAATTATGAACAATTAAGTAATTTCTGTAAATAATGCTTAATCACATTTTATCTTTTGGATTTATTTGGCAGGTCTAAAAAGGATTGTCTGGTCTAGTCGTAAATATGTGATTTGCTGGGTCTAGGAAAGGCAACTTTTTCAAATTTAGCTATTTCATTGTCTTGGCCTTTGTCATCATCTTGGCCTTCTAGTATGTCAAGATGATCTAAGGAACCATTTGAGCTCAAGGTAAGATTAGCTAGAAGGGTTGAGATGTATTGCCCAGTAATATCAAGAGTTCAGTGCAAAATTGACCCTTTCTAGGACCTCAGTCTGGAGAGCACCACTTACAGTATACTTACAAATAACTATCTCAGCATTTTTGAATACTGGAACATTAACTGGTCATTATTAGAAACCAACAGGTTAAATGACAAAACTGCCAGAAAATCTGTTGAGGGTCTCAATTTATTTTAAATTATATTGTGTTAATAACCAATTTGGTAAAAATTCATGACTAATCCTAGGAACTTGCCTTGAATTTTTCTGAACTGGTCTACTAAGGAAAACTACCAATTTAAATAGAAACAAAGTATTAAGAAGTATTTAAAGCCATTTTGAATTATAAAAGCATTCATCTAATATTAATAGCTAGTATGTATGTAATGTTTTAAGACTTCCCAAGTGTTTCACATATGTTAACTTATTTGATTCTGACAACTAGGCTAGGAAGTAGGTGCTTTATTATAATACTATAATAATAAAAAATTATAATATTATAATGTTAAAACATCATTATTTATTATAGATGAGGAAACTGAGGCACAGAGGGTTAATTGACTTGTCCAAGGTCCCACAGCTAGTAAATGTCACAGGCAGGATTCGAATTTAGATCTTCCTAATTTCAAATCTTGTGCCCTATCCACTGTACCATGAAGCAGGTTCATGCATATACACATATGTATATTACACATGTATGTATATATATTTATATATATGTTTGTGTATATACATACTCATGCATCGTAGAATACATATATTTTCTCAGGAGTGAAGGAGCTCTTCTAATGGGAGTGAGATAAGGTCTCAGCAGAGAGAGACAGACAGACAAAGATCCAGGGTTCTTATCTCAGAGGAGCTGCACACATCCTTTACCTCCCCCTTATCAATTTATTGAAATCCTACACATATATTAAGGTCCAGTTCAAATACCCCCTATTCCATTAAGGCCCCCATGATTGCCTCAGACACATGTTTATGTCCTCATGCTACATTGCACATTATCACATTCTATTTTTGTATAACATTTACTTCACCAGATATCTGACCTTCCTGCCTAAATATAATCCCTCTATGCATAAAGGGGAGATATCTGACATCTTCATATTATACCCCCCCCCAGCATTAAATACAATATTTCTCATTTTAGGCACTTTATTTTGCTAGATTTATTTATTTATATGTTTCTTGGGTTGCTGAAAGCTATATGAGAATGATTCAAGAGTCCTTGGCTCCACGGGTGCACATACTGTATTGATATGGACTGCAATTTTTCTATGAGGAGTTAATTGTATGACATGGGAGATACTGGCACAGGACTGCTTAGCGTGGCATGCCCACATCAGAGAAAGTGCTGTGCTCTATGAGCAAAGCAGAACTGAAACAGCTCAAAGGAAACATGAGATGTGCAAATTCAGAATATCCACCCTAAATGTTCCCACAGACTATTTGTGCCCAACCTGTGGTACAGCATTCTGAACTCTTATTGGTCTGATCAACCACAGTGGGACACATTGAAACTTGAGTCTAACATGGTGATGTCATTTTGGTCCTCTTCGAGAATGAAGGACAACAACCAACCAACCAACCATGTGATAGACAGTCTTGAAGTATTGCTAGGCCTCACACTGTGACCGTCACCGCTCCCTTAAAAGCACAATGGCCTCCTAACTGGTTTTCCCTAACCCAAGTTTCAACTCACTCCATTCCCCAATCTACAGAGATACCAAACTTGTATTCCTATGCAGTCAATTCCAGTAGCTCTTTATTGCCTCGAAGATCAAATATAAACACTTGTACATAGTTTTTAAAGTCCTTCCAAAACTGACCCCATAGTACCCTTCTAATATCATTACATATCATTCTTCCTTCATTTCACAGGCTAGTCACAGTAGCTTCCATTGTTCCTTCCACCAATATTCTTATCTCCTGACTCTTTAAGTTGGCACAGTTCAATCGTGGTACATAAAATGTACTCCTCTTCACTGATGCCTTGCAGATCACAGAATTGTGGTTCCAAAGATTTAGCATCAGAAGGTTTGTTTTCAAACAAAACAGAACCGCTGGCCCCTACCCCAGGGGAGAGAAGCGACAGAGGTCCAGCAACTGTGAAGCCCCACAGCATGGCTACCTCAGGAACTCCTGGCCTGCAGAATGAAGGGGGACCAAGTGACCATTCAAAGGGTAATCACTCTTGCTTTAACCTACTTGGATCTGGATCACTATCTTGAGTGGAGGTCCTGGGTGTGTGACCAGTAGGCCACAGCTTGAGGGGCCTATAGAGAGGGAGCCCTCCAAATAGCTCAGGGCAGCTGCAAAAATCCCAGTGATTTGGGACAAAGCTCTCTCCATTCTGGACACAGAGTTCTACTGGGGCAAAGAACTCAAAAGTCAAGTAATTGGCTGGTAAGATGTGCAAGCTGAGGAAGCACAAAGAGACCATAAAAATCTTTTTTGGGGACAAAAAGGATCAAGGCATGGAGCAGAAGAAAGACAGCGAAGTAAGAACTCCTGCATCAAAAGCCTCCAAGAAAAATATGAACTACTTACAGGCCATGGAGGAGCTCAAGAATGATTTTGAAAATCAATTAAGAGAAGTGGAGGAAAAATTGGGAAGAGAAACAAGAATGATGCAAGAAAGTCAGGAAAAGCAAGTCAACAGCCTGCTAAAGGAGACCCAAAAATACACTGAAGAAAATAACACCTTTAAAAATAGACAAACTCAAAAGGCAAAAAAGGCCCAAAAAGCCAGTGGGGAGAAGAATACCTTAAAAAGTCGAATTTGCCAGATGGAAAAGGAATTTCAAAAACTCACTGAAGAGAATAACTCCTTCCAAATTAGACTGGAGCAACTGGAAGCTAATGACTTTATGAGAAATCAAGATACTATAAAATAGATCCAAACAAGTGAAAAAAATAGAAGGCAATGTGAAATATCTCTTTGGAAAAAGCACTGACCTGGAAAATTGATCCAGGAGAGATAATTTAAAAATTATTAGACTACCTTGAAAGCCATGACTAAAATAGGAGCCTAGACACCATATTTCAAAAAATTATCAAACAAAACTGCCCTGGTATTCTAGAACCAGAAGGCAATATAGAAATTGAAAGAATTCACCAATTGCCTCTTTTTTTTATTTTTTAAATTTTTTTGGTTTGTATTAATTTGTTCATTTACTTTTAATTTACAAGATTCAGTTGTTCAGTTCTTTGAGTTTCAAATTTTCTTCCCCTTCTTCCCTTCCCCCCCATCCTCCCATGGTGGCATTCAATCAGGTATAGGATATGCAGATACTTTCACATTAGACATTGGTTGGGTTATAAAGAAGGATTGTATCAAATGGAATGGACACAGGGAAAGAAGAAACAAAAGCAAACAAGAAAAAGAGAGAAAGCAGGTAATTTGCTTCAATCTGCATTCAATCTCTGTTCTTTCGAGTTCTTTCTCTGAATGTAGACATCTCTCTCCATCATGAGTCTTTTGGAGTTGATTTATAGCCCTGAATTGCTGAGAAGAGTCCAGTCTATCAAAGCTGGTTGTCACACATACGTTGTGTCTGTAATTGTGTACAAATTTCTCCTGGTTCTGCTCTTCTCACTCAGCATCAGTTCTTATAAGCTTCTCCAGATAAATATGAAGTTGATCTGCTCCTCATTTCTTATGGCACAATATTATTTCATTACATTCATATACTACAACTTGTTTAGCCATTCCCCAATTGATGGTCATCCCCTTAATTTCCAATTCTTTATCACCACAAAAAGAGCTGCTATAAATATTTTTGTACATATGGGTCTTCCTCCCGTTTCTATGATCTTTTTGAGATACAACCCTTGAAGTGGTATTGCCGGGTCAAAGGATATGAAATTACTTATAGCCCTTTGGGCATAATTCCAGACTGCTCTCCGGAATGGCTGAATCAGTTCACAACTCCACCAGCAATGTATTAGTGTCCAATTTTTCCACATCCTCTCCAATATTTATCATTTTCCTGTTTTGTCATCTTAGTCAATCTGACCAGTGAGATGTGGTACCTCAGTTGTTTTGAATTGCATTTCTCTAATCAATTGTGATTTAGCACATTTTTTCATATGTTATAGGTATCTTTAATTTTTCCCTCTGAGAACTGCCTGTACATATTCTCACCAATTGCCTCTTTAAAAATACCCTAAAGAGAAAACTCCTAGGAATATTATAGCCAAATTTCGGAATCCCCAGGTCAAAGAGAAAATGATGCAAGCAGTCAGGAAGAAACAATTTGAGTATAGTGGAAACACACTCAGGATAACCAAGACCTAGAAGCTTCTACATTAAGGGATCGAAGGGCTTGGAATGATATTCTGGAGGTCAAAGGAGCTAGGACTAAAACCAAGAATCACCTACCCAGAAAAACTGAGTATAATGCTATAGGGGAAACTATGGTCATTCAATGAAATAAAGGATTTTCAAGCATTCTTGAAAAAACCAGAGCTGAACAGAAAATTTGACTTTCAAATACAAGAAGCAAGAGAAACATGAGAAGGCACAGAGGAAAAAGAAATCATGAGGAAATTATTAAAGCTGAACTATTTACATTCCCACCTGGAAAAACAATAAGTGTAACTCATAAGACTTTTCTCAGTATGAGGATAGTTGCAGGGAATATATATGTATGTATACATATATATGTATACATATATATGTGTATATATAGGAGGGTGTGTGTATATAAATATATATGTGAGTATGGGCATATGTATGTTCATGTATACATAGAGGGCACAGGATGAGTTGAATATGAAGGGATGAAATCTGAAAAATAAAATCAAGAGGTGATGGACCAATTTATTGGGAGGAGAAAGGGAGAGATATATTAGGGTAAATTATCTCATATAAAAGAGGCAGGAGAAAACTGTTACAATAGAGGGGAAGAGCAGGAAGGTGAAAGGGAATAGGACAATCTTATTCTCATTAAATTTGGCTTAAGGAGTGAATAACATACACACTCAATTGGGTATCTTACCCTACAGGAAAATAGGGGGGTAGGGGATAAGAGGGGGGAAGATAGAAGGGAGGGCAAATTGGGTAAGAGGGCAGTTAGAAATAAACCTTTTTGAAAAGGGATGGGGTCAAAGAAGAAAATAGAATAAGTGGGGGGCAGGATAGGATGGAGGGATATATAGTTATTCTTTCACAATATAACTACTATGGAAATTATTTGAGTAGCAACACATGTACAACCTATATTTAATTGCTTATCTTCCCAGTGGGGGAGGGTGAGGAGGGAAGAAAGGAAAAAGTCTGGAACTCAAAAGTTTTAAAAACAAATGTTCAAAAAAATTGTTGTCTTTTTTTTTTACATGCAACTGGGAAATAAGATATAAAGGCACTGGGGTATAGAAATCCATCTTGCCCTACTAGAAAGTTAGGGAGGTCATGGGGGAGGATATAAGAGAACAGATTGGGAGAAGGGGTATTCAGTAGGTTTGCTATTTTGGGGTAGGGATAGGGGAAAGATGGGGAGAAAAAATTGTAACTCAAAATCTTGTGGAAATGAATGTTTAAAACTAAAAATGAATAAATAAATTTTAAACATGAAATTAAAAAACTTTAAAATTCAAAAAGGAAAAATAAAGTAACTTTAAAAAATTTTCTGTTGATATAATTTGAAAACATTAAATATCTACTGTGTGTGTGTGTGTGTGTGCGCGCGCGCGCGCTGCGCACTGTGCTACATGTTAGGAATGCAAAGAAAAAAATTAAATACTTATTGTCATCAGGAATCCAGCATTCTATTGAAGAGAGAACAAGTGGACATATAACTATTATACATTATTTCCCTTCATGCTAAACCATCCCTTTCCCCCCTTTGCTTACCTTTCCTGTTATTTAAGCTCTATGACCCCATCCAAATGCAGCTGATAATTCACACCCCTCCTTCCCTCCAAAACTATTATCTTGTAATTATTGTGCATATGCAAACATAAACACACACATGTGCCTGTGCACAAGCCACACCCACACCCACCTTATCATCCAATAAAATGTATCCTTCCTGAAAGTAGAGGTTTCATTTTTGTTATTATATCCACAATACCTAGCCAAACTGATTTTCAGGCTTATGTCTAAAGCAGACATTAAAAGCACGTCATGCTACAATGACTTTTCCATCATCAACTCAATTCCTTTTCCCTCACTATTTAATAGCAATTTGGAATTAAAAAGAAATAAAGAGCTCACTAAAATGGGTATGCTTTAACCCAGAGATTCCACTGGCAATATATCAACCCACGCCCACCCCTCCAACCCTCTGGAAGTTATTGAAAATAAGAAAGCTTTATATACACTAAAATATTTCTAGCAGTAACAAGAACTGTTCTATGGCAACAAGAACTTAAAACAAAGCAAACATCCATGTATTGGGAAATGGTTAAACAAAGTGTCATGAATACAATGGAATACTACTATGACAGATGTAATGGACAGAGAGAAGCATGGAAAGAGAAATATGAACTAATGGAAGTGAAGTAAATAAAAAGGAAAAAACAATATATGCAATGGAAATGGAAAAGAAGAAAAACAACCAAACAAATGAAACTGAATACTGTGAATTTATTATGACTAAACTTGTCCCTAAAGAAAAAACATGAGAAGACACTCACTTGCTTCTTTGAGAAGCTGAAAGATCATGGACATAGAACAAACATAGCACATAATGTCAAATACACACACATTTACATATGAACACACATACATATATGGTTTAATTTTGCATAAGCATTTTTATTGCTCTTTTTATTCTTTCTTATAAAAGATGTCTCTCACAGAGGGCTGGAAGAAATGATATATTACAAAATATAAGGTAATTTCAAAATAAAATTAATGAACTAAAATTTATTTTAAAAAAGAAGGCTACTGCAATAGTCCAGGCAAAAGGTGATAAGGTCAAAAATTAAAGTGGTAATCTTACTAGTGGAGAGAAGACATAAAGAGAATTTGTAGAGAAATGACAAGGAATGGAGAGTGACCAGAAATGTGGGATGAGTAAGACTGAAGATGCCAATATGATTCTAAGGGTGCACACCTGGGCTACTGGTGGCAACCTCAATAAAAGTTTCAAAGAGGGGTGAATTTGAGGAAAAGATAAATTCAGTTTTGGAGATATTAAGTTTGAGATACCTATGACAAATTTGATTCAACAATGTCCAAAAGGTATTTGATGATGTGGGAATGGAGAACAGGAGAAAAATTAAGACTAAATATATCAATCAATTAACATTTATTTATTAAGCACTTACTATTTCCCAGGTATCCTGTGATACACTGGATCTGGGATTATTTGCAAAGATGTAAACAACTTATTTGTCTACATAAAGATAGAAGTATGTTTAATTTAGTGGGTGGGGTGCAGCACACGTTATAATTTTAAGTAAATGATTCATTTTGGAATTCTGTAAATGTAAAAAATTAAATGACAATTGTTCTATTTGTCAACCTTATTAAGAAAGACTTATTTATATGTTTCATTGTGGTTTAGATGGGAGCCTGCCATCAAATGCCAATTAAATTCAAGCTCTGAAGACAGTTAGAAAGGTCTGTGGGCAGCCATGTAGCACAGCAAGTAAGAGCACCAGCTCCAGTGTTGGGATGACCTGGGGATCGAATCCGGGCTTAGACACTTAGCACCCACCCAGAAACACCTGGCCTTGTAACCTTGAGCAAGTTACTTAACCCCAATTGCTTAGGGGCGGCCAGGTGGCTCAGCGAGTAAGAGCACTGGCCCCAGTGTCAGGATGACCTGGGGATCAAATCTGGGCTCAGATACTTAGCACCACACCCAGAAATAACTGGCTGTGTAACCTTGAGCAAGTTACTTAACCTGATTGCTTTAAAAAAAAAAAAAGGTCTTACATATGATAGACATGCATTTATCCTTTAAGGACAACCCTAAGTAAATTCTGATATACACATTAACAATTTGGTTGACACAGGATTAAGGGTCTAAAAAAAGTTTACACCAGACTTTCAGTCTGTATCAATAAAGGGAGTACACACTTCAAAGAATGAATAGAAACTTAAAAGTATTTTAGGATTTACTTATATAAAGTGATTGAAAATTATTTTTGTTTCCCCTTCCTTTCTGAAGGCCATCAATAGGTCCCAGTCCAAGCCCCACTTAGTGATCATTTTTTGGGCCAGGATGTATCAGAATGAATGTAAATAGCAATTGATTCTGTTTTGCCCAAAAAGCAAGGGTCTCCCTCTCCCAGAATGATTTTTTTTGCCTAGGTAAAAGAGACCATTCTATGTCTTGTTTCTTACCTAGGCTTAATCACTAAATGGGTGTTGCCTCAATCAAACTGAGACTTGTGGAAGATTGAAAGTAGAGATTCATGAACCATAAGCAAGTAAGTGAAAACTTTTTTTTAAAAATAGGAAATAAAAAGGAATCACAATAAATAAAATTGAAATTTTTCAGCTTATCTGTTTAAATAACAAACCTGTATGTAAAAAGAAGTATATTAACTTATCTCTCCCTTCTAAAGTCTAAGGTACAAGGTGTGAGTTCCATGGATAAGTCGTGAATTCCCATAGTCCTGAATCCTTGCTGTCTCACTTTTTGGTAAACCCTGGCAAACTTTGTAAAGTATGTTTTAAAGTGTACTTTATATGCTAAAAGTATATAGAGCAAACATAAGGAATACAGTATCTACCTTAAAGCTGGATATAAAGTAACAGGGTGGAAAAGGCCTTGGTTCTAGAACTGTTTCGAGTTTTTACTTTAGCACTGGGGAAGCAATAATTAAAATGACTAAATTAGAATAACAAGGCTTTCTGTATAAATTGAAGCAGCCTCACCTACAGGTCCCTAATAAAAATCTTTTGAATATATATTTATATTCATCTGTAATTTTGAGTTTTCTGGGTTTTACATCTTATGTATACGGTATCACCAGGAAAAATGCTGGTTATCAATGAGACAGGATTTTGCAGTAGCAAAAGACATGTCTTTCTGTATTTTACCCTCATCAGGCTAGATGATTTGTCCAACCAGAGTTGCTTCTATTTTGGGACTTCCCATTTAAAAGGGATTTAGGGAGAAGGATCAAGTATCCATACACAAAGGAACAACTAGGATGATGATGATGATGAAGATGATTATGACAAGGACTTGTATTTTAAATACAACATACTGGGGGAGAGGTAGTGTCAAATAAGCTATTTCCTTGGTGTAAGGAGATCCTGGGGAGGAAGTTCCTATAAAAATGAACATCCAGATGCAGAGCCAAGATTTAAGACTAAAGGCAGATAATCACCCAAGATTTCCTAAATTCCTCTCCAAAAAATGTTAAAATAATGCATCAAAATGAATTCTGGAATGGCAGAACCAATAAAAGGGTGAGGGGAAGCAATTTTCCAGCCCAAGACAACTTAGAAAATTTACAGGAATTGTAGGTCTAGCACTTAGGACACTCCCCAGCAATCCACCAACAGGCCTTGGGGCAAATAAATCTGCATAGATAGTTTAAATAGTTCTCAGCCCACAGAGCTGGACAACTGGTCAGAAGATCACAACAGATCCTTTGAAAGTCCTGGGAGCAATCCTGTTGCATTGCCCATACATGATTCTGGAAAAGCAACAGCAAGATTGGAGAGCCCTGGATATGGATCCAAGGCAGAAAGACCAAAACACTGGCCAGAAGAGCAGTGACCACATTTTTTCTTAAACCATATCATTGTGGAAGAACTAAAAATTTAGAGACCCCATGAACTAACTCTGAAAAGAGTAGCATTAAAATTTTGAAGCTTGAAACAGTACCCCTCCTCCCTGGAAGCAGAGTTCAACTTTAACATAAAGTTAAAGGCAAAAAACAAGCTTAAAAAATATGCAAACAACAAAATAAGAACTTGACCATGGAAGGTTACTATAGTAACAGGGAAGATCAAAACACAAACTCAGAGGATAACAATGTCAAAATACCTATAAGCAAAGCATTACCAAAAAAAAAATAGAAATGAATTGGCCTCAAGCCCCAAAAGAATTCCTTTTTAAAATCAAATAGGAGAGGGAAAAGAAAAATTGGGAAAAGAAATGAGAGTGAGAAATGAGAAATGAGAAAAGAAAATCAAGAAAAAATAATCAATAACTTGGTAAAGGTGGCACACACAAAAAAAATACTGAAGAAAATAACACCTTAAAAAATAGGCCAAATGGTATAAAGAAGCAGAAAAATCCAAAGAAGAGAAGAAATGGGGAAAAAGTAGGATGAAGAGAAATATACAGTAATTATAACTATGAGTGTGAACTATGAATGTCTTTCCCTCATAAAACTGAAGTGAAGAGCAGAATGGATTATGTGATTTAATCACAAACGGTGCTACCATTAGCTATTCATGGGAGAATGGAATAGTAGACCTATCAGAGCTCTGGATATGCTGTCTCATTTGTAGTAATAATGCCAAGCAGATATAACTACAAGTATATAGATGTCCTGCTTTACAGATGATTGAAATTAAGAGATTAAGTACTTTGCCTTAAGTCAAACAACTGGTAAGTATTAAAGCTTAGTATTTAAACTCTCAGAATCACAGCCCTTCAAAATTGGAAGAGCCTCAAGAACTCTTCTATTTCAACCGATACAACAGGAATCCTCTCTAGGAGAGAGAGGAGAGGTGGCAGTTTTGCTTAACTTGAAGTCTTGAAGACTGAAATGAAAGCTTAAGTTGTTATGAAATCATATCCTACTGAGGGGCTACAACATGCACACAAACATACACAACTAGACACATGATAATCTAAAGAGGGAAAGAACACTAACAACTGGGGAGATCTGGAAAGGCTTAAGAGAAGAAGTGATACATGAGTAAATATTCTGCAAATAGGCAAATTTCAAAATACAAAAGGCAATAAAGTTCTGAAACAAATGGTTTTTCTATATAAATCCATATTCCTGATTTCATTAATAATGTTAGAACTATGCTATAGAGTGGAACAGAAGTATCAAATTCATTTCTAGCTTTACTTCTTTCCAGTGACTATTTATGACAAATCACTTAACCCTTCTGGCTACCCAGTAGGTCCAGAATACATTTCTCCCTCACCTGCTCCTCTTAGAATCTCTAATGTTCTCTAGAGTCTAGCTCAATATTGTCTACATAAAATTCTTCTGATACTTCCAGCTGTTGGTGGCTCCCTCCCCTCCAAATTATCATGTATTTATTTTGTATATATTTATATATCTGTATTGTGTCTCTCCCTCGCCTCTGGAACTATACCGTTGGTAACAGTGATTTCTGCATTTGCCTTTATATCCCCAACACTTAGCAAAATATCTGGCACATAGTGGGTAGATAACAGATGTATAATGATTTGCTGAGCCACTGAAACACAGTTTTCTAGTATATAAAATGAGGAACTGAACTCTGTGCTCTTTAAGGTCCTTTTGAGTGTAAAAAATTCTGTGATCCCAAGTTATTGTTTTCCTCATTAGTTGGATACAGAGAATAGTTCTTGGCAGCCCATATAGTCACTGGTTTCCTTAAAAGATTAAGAACAATTTGAATAACTCAAGTATAGCATATTAATGCTGTGTGGAAGATCTAAGAAAGACTATAGGCAAGAATTATAGTGTATATCAAGGCATGGCAAGGCTGAAATCTGTATCAGTGGCACAAGTATCCACATTTATGAACTCATGAAGAAATAGGAAGGAGTTCAGCCAGATAGAATGTAATTTTGTCAAAGAATCAAATGAGTTAATAAATAATTATTTCATTGCATTACATACCATTCCAAAGTCACAGAGATAGGAGAGTAGTAGAGGTGGAATTAACAGCACAAGGAGAGTTAACTTTTATATATTTAGTAATCTAAGTGTCATGACTCTGCTATAGCATTAGTCTCTTAAAGGTATATACCATTACTATCCCTGCACTAAATACAACCATATGGATAGTATATGCCAATAAAAATATATGCTGAATTGAATTTAGGATGCTTGTTAAAAAGGTTAAACACAGCTAGTCAACATTACAAAATACATGACAGACACTGAGAAAAATGTGCATCGATATGTAAATTATTTAAGACAATAAATAATTTTATGGTTTTGGTTTGTGACAGCAATGGCCATGCATGTGTGCTTCTACTGACAAGAGGGTCACTCAGAAAGTCTAACTTTGATCAAATGAAACTGGACTGATCTGGTTTCCCCACCTCTACTAAGTTGTTTGTTGAATGAAAGTGAATGAAAGATTTGTATGTATACATGTGTTTCATTGTTCTTTTGATGTATTCAATTATATAGTCAAAAAAATGTATTGCTAACCAAGTAAATATGCAAAGTATTCAACCTTAAATAATACATTTCAATGACTAATGGATATATGTCAGTGTCTCTTGGTATAGGGAAGTCAAGCATTTTAAGAATCATTTTAAACCTACAATGAAACAGCATCAGTCACACATTACTGAAAAAAAAAGAAAAAAGAAAAACCCAACAACAAACTATTGCTGCAAAAAGCCTAAATAATCCTCAGAAAATAAGGACCTTCAGGAGGAACTAGGAGTTGTAGAGATTATTATTGATTCCTCTACAGTAAGAGTGGGTTTCTTAAAATTGAAAGAACAGTGAGAAGACCAGTTTAAAAAAACATAAACTGCTAATCACTTCTATTAAGAAAAATATTTGCCAAGGACAAGACAATAGAAAAAGGGAAGGGGAGGGGGAAGTAATCTTTACAAATCACAATCACTTTGTAATTTAAGACTCCCTGAATATTATCAGAAGAAATTCAACTGAGCTTATAAGATCTGGGTAATTTAACCAGACTGTAAAACATTCACTAAAAAGTGTTTTGGGGATTTTTTTACTTTTGGTGAGCCTGAAAGTCTTTTCTCCATTGAGGGAATGATGAACTGTGAAAAATAGTTTAATATAATGAGAAACAGAATTGTTTCAGAATTGAAAAAATCTCCAGGTGGCAAGGGAATTCTATAACATGACCATGCAAAAAGCTACATGTCAGAAAAGGATGAAAAATTATGCAAAACATAAGAAATAAACATGCTTCAAACGTATAGAAATTCAACAGATTTAAACATGCTGAAAAGCAATGGGATGAAATCAAGGCAAGTCTTGGAAAAATGATGATTTGTCAAAGGTAAATGATGAATTAAAAATATGCACTAAAATGTCCTGAAATCAATACAAAATCTTGGAAAATTGATGACAACAGCAAATGGAGAACATACCTTTAAGTATATAAAAATCTGAAATATTTATTGTGTAAAGGCATAAATTCACTTTATTTCATCCCAAATAAGTCATGTCCTACAATTGCACAATAATTTTAAGAAGTGAAGCCAACTATTATAACGTTCCTAAATAAAGTGAACTGTCCCAAACTTAAGCTTAGGCACAATGAAATTTAAAAGATAGCTCTAGAAGATGAAGAAAAAAACACTTTTATGATATATGTGCAAAATGCATAGATTAAAAAAAATGTTTCCATTAATATTCAGGTGGATAAAAGTTCTTCAAGAATGACACAGCATAAAACCAGCTATAAATATAAACAATACATATCACTGATTTGGGAAAAAACAACTCACCAAATTGTAAAAGCCTTTTTCTATGCAGGGCACTACCACTATTATTGAATAATAGAAGAGCAAATTATTAAAGTGAAAAAAAAAACACTAGATGTGAAGTTTGTGATAATAAAAAAAAACTGGGTTCAATAACTATCTTTTTTTAATTCATACATGTGAAATCATGGGCAATTCATTCAACCCCTCTGATTCTCAATTTCTCATCACTCACCTGTGATAGTAATGGCAATTAAAGATTCCCCTGTATTGGCTTGGTTTTCAAATTGATTGTGTTAAAACCCAGAGCTTGTTAATCCCACCTGTGGGATGGACTTGTTGCCGTGAAAAGAAAGTCCTGAACTGGGAGGAGCTGGTGACTTAGATTTGGAGAGACAACAGAGAGGCAGAAGAACTTTTTGGAAGCAGCACCTCGTGGAGAGAGAGAGAGACTAAGAGAATTGCTGGTGGCCGCTTTGAATTGCCCTGGACTTTTGAGACCTGCCCCCTGAGCTGCCAAGGACTGAGGAGACATGGCTGTTTTGCTGGTACTTTGTCTGTTTTGATGTTGTTTTGACAGATTTGTCCACTGGTGAAAGACAGTCCTTTTGTTGAAGAAGTCCTGGAACCTGGCTGTTCGCTAAGAAGCCCTGAGACTGTCCTGCAGACAGAGAGTGAATACTGTCCACTGGTGAGGGACAGTGCTGTTGTTGCAGGGGTCTGGAGACTGTCCTGCAGACAGAATGAATACTATCCACTGGTGAAGGACAGTGCTGTTGTTGCAGGGGTCTGGAGACTGTCCTGCAGACAGAGTGAATACTGTCCACTGGTGAAGGACAGTGCTGTTGTTGCAGGGGTCTGGGAGCCTTTCTGTTGGTTCAGAAGCCCTGAAGAAGGATTTTCTTGTTGTATGTTTACAGAAATCCTGGGAGAGGGCTTTGCTAATGTGTTCAGGGTTTCTAGGACTGTTCTACAGACAGAGGATAAATTCATGAAGGGACTGGCAATGTATCTTATGGTCTTGCTAAGCCTTGTCTCCCCAGGAACTAAGATTGCTGAGAACTTGCCTCTTGTCAAGATGAAGAAAAGACCTCCATTTGGGTATGAAGTGCTGTGTTTAAACTTGATGTAACTCTGGGGTAGATTCAATTGTGATCCAGGGGTGGGGAACTTTTGACCTTGTGCTCTGTGATTGACAAATGAAGGTACTTTACCTATGTTTGGAAACTAATCTCCATTTGAGAAGAGGGGTTTTGTGGTGGACCAAATGAAGGTATAGCCTAGGGGTGGAGAAGTATTTAGAACAGGGACTTTGTAATTGATTGAATGATTGGAAGGTCCTGGGGTGGGGTAGTCCTTGTAGATTATTTAATCACATTTAGTAAATGCTGTATTTGGAATAATGTCATGTTTTGATCTTCTCTGTTCTTGGTTGGTCACTGAATAAAATGGAGAGCACCTATGCTGGTATTCTGAACCTTGGGAAGTTGTCTTTCCTTGGCATTACATTACATCACCTCACCAAAACTTTTTAATATTGCCAATTACATACCTCTTTGGGTTCGTGTAACTATCAAAAGAGATAACGGAAAAGTGTTTTGCAAACCTTAAAAAGATAAACAAATGTCACATTATTATTAATTACAGTAGACCATAAACCTCTTGAGGAAAGAGACTATTTCTCATTTTTGTATTTATAGACATACCACTACTTAGAACAATCTCATGTACTTAAGCAATATTTTAATAACTACTTTTTAATTTAATTTTTGCCATTATTAATAATATAACTTGTATACCTTAACTATATAGCCTACTGTTATGGTTAATAATCAAGTGATATTCAATAAGTGAAAGCTCTTAAAAACTAGAAAACTCTGTATGACTATAAGATATACCTTTCATTAATACTAATGACACCTCAAATTAAATATACACAATGACATTCATAATATCATCATAATAATATTATTCATAATATTCATAATAATGATACACACATAACCAACATGCAAAACCAGGGCCAAAAATGAAAATGGGTATCCATTAAGAGACATCAGGTATTTGAGAATCTGAAACATGTGCAACCATGGAGGCAATGCTATTCAGTGATCTATAGAATATTAGAACCATGTGAATCACAACATGGAGAGATGCTATAAGTTTACATAGGATTATTTTTAGTGTCATAGAGGATGTCGTATAAGGGTTACAAACAGAAAGAGAATGCTTTAGACTTCCAAATGCTATTATTCAGAGGCATCATTGTACTAAGGCTTGAAATTTTACAAAAGCAAAAAGCTAAATGATTCTAAAGAAATCAGCTTCCCATTTGGATTGAAAAAATAAAGGGGATGAAAAACACCTATACTTCTCAAACATACTGCTCATGGAGCCAGCTTAATGAGTCATTATGATTATAATACACTGATGCTGAACAGGTACTACAGATGGATAATGAGAAATTCCCAAAGTAGAGGAAGAGATAGGCAAAATCAGACCATACTCCATTTGCGAATTGCACTTGGGTTTCAATGATCCTATATTCAAGATATATGGCAAGTATAAGCAGGCTGCTGAACAGTCAAAGAAGATCTATCAAACTCTATAGGACCTGAAATCATTATCTTTCCACCCAAACACAAAATCCTGTTAATTTTCTGTATATATATGTATATTGGAGGGTATCATCATCTTTCCAGTAATACAACTTCGCAAACTTAGCACAATCTTTGATTCACTCTTCCTTAAATCATATTTTGAATCAGTTGCCACATCTTGTCAAATATGCTTCAGAACATTTCTCACTACCCTCTCCTTTTCTCTACTTATGAGCCCTAATGACCTACTATTTGGACTACTGAAATATATTCTCAGTTGGTCCTCTCCCTTCTCCAATCTACCCTCCAACCACCACCAAAATTATTTTCCTAAAGTACAAATCTAATGTGTCAAACTGGTCTTCTTGTTACTCCTCAAATATGAAACTTTAGCTCCTCTTTTGGTGCACTAGCTGTCCCCATGCCTGGAAAGCATTACTATCTCACCTCTGCCCCACAGAATACCTTGCTTCCTTCAAAATTATGCTCAAGTGAAAACTTCTCCAGGAAGCCTTTCCAGATGCCTTAGCTGTTTGTAGCCTCCACCCCCAAAATTTACCTTAGGTGAACTCTGTATATACATATTTATGTACATATAGTCTCAGCCAAAAGCATGCGAGCTTCTTGAGGTCATGGACATTTTTTCTTCATATCACCAATGCCTGGCATATAATAATGATCAATAAATTGTTTTTTATTGATTGAATAATGAATAATCTAAAACAGAAGTGACATGCTCATATAATGATAATGAGAGGCAGTAGATGGATAACCTGTGAGATTCACTGGTATGAATGATGTATTAAAAAAAAAACCTCAAAGAAAACCAAGTAAAATACCAGAGGAGTGCATCACACATTTTAGACAGATCTTCTCTATAGGATCATCTGGAGATATGAAAACTGCACAGGAGAGTAAAACATGGAGGGGAATACAATCTACAGTGGGGAAAGAAGTGCTCATAGAACAAAGCTCACACATCCAAATTCCAAATTCTAAAGTACCTTTGTTTACATTCTTGGCAAAATTGGAACCCATTTGGTCCCTTATACTGAGAGTAAAATCAATCAATCAATAAGAATGTATTAAAAGCCTACTATACACCAGACATAGTAAAAAGCAATGATAATATAAGGAGAAAGAATGGTAATCCTCATTTGCAAAGACCTTACATTCTAAATGGCATCTGTGGGCCTATATTGCATTTGATCTAAGCTGTCTGTGACAATAGTTTTCAAAAAGATACAAAGATGTAATCCATAAATTTATGGGTTATATAACAGGATAAGGCATGACCAGATATAAAGATTTTCCCTTTATTTGAAATAATGATTTTTATTTCTTCCAATAGCAATGATATGTCAAAACAATTAAGAAAACACACATTTTTTATTTCAAAGAAAATGAAGGAATTATATGACACAATACTGAATATCCTAATTGGAATACTTAATTTCAAGAGATGAAAGTTCTCTAAATGATATTAAATATAATATAAAGTATATAATCAGATATCATACTGGATTAAGAAGATAAGCAAGAAACATTATATTTAATTTTAATTCATGAGACAATATAAGCCTATAAACTATCCTAAGGTGTCCTTTTAATTCATTTAAAAGTATTTGGCATTTGAATCATAAACTAACTTAAAATATGTGTGCATCTATAAATAGATAAAAATCTATATTTGATTTATTTTGCAACAATGAAAACCAGCATCTTGAATACCTTGAATAGCATAAATTCAGATGGGAAACTATAATTCTTATATTGGCTTCTCCAAAAGAATAAGATTTGCATTTAAAGATTTTCCATGAAAGTGATTAATATTTTATACTATAAACAAAATTAAATGAGTTATTTGTAAAAAAAAAAACATAAAAATAATACATACATATAAAATTACTCATAGGATAAATATGTATTTAGCTAACAAAAACATTCTAACAAATCATGGAAGACTCCCTTTAGACAACACTACTCAATAGTTATTGATATGATGGGATAGTTATTCCTAGAATCTATAATTAGACACAAAGTATTCTTTCCATTTTCCCAAGATGTAGGATAGCCACACTAAATAAACTTATTCCTGTTCATAAGGTGGTGTCTGCTCTTTTAGCTGGAAGCAAACCTCCAGTAAATTCCTATTTATCTCCTTGCCAATCAAGGAGTGAATGAGTGACATTAACACAGCCTTATCTAGGCCTCCTGTCTGTGGTGTATTCTGCTAAATGATGTCATAGCTCCTGCAGAAGAAAATAAGCAGATTATTACAGTGACTAGAAGCAAACTAAACATTTGGATTTTTGCATGGACAGATTTACACACTGTCTGTCAGATAAAGCACAGTTTGCCTGCTGCTTACACAACAAGAATGTGCCTGACAGCTTCTTCCCAGGTTTAGTATCTGATTACATAAATAGGCCATTCCCCACCATTCCTAAAGACTGACAGTCTGTCTTAGTTTAAAGAGCAATTTCTGACTATCAGCTTTTCTGTCTTGCACACTAGGCTGATTAACATCAGGGCACTTCCTGGAGGTCCAATCAGGTTCTCCACCACTACCATCCCAGCCACTGCCTCCCTCTCCTCTCTTTTATAAGGGATTATATAGAAAATGTTGGTCACAATGGGGCAAAAAAACCTTAATGGTTACTTCAAATGGATTCACTTCAGGGGAAAATATAAATATACATTTAATGTCATCCTTCAAAACAAATCCTTCATTGCTTTATCTAAAGGAATTTAGAAATATATAACTTTTATTCAAATTGATTATTATGCTTAGAAAACTAAATGGGAAGGAGGATTGAATATACTTTTAGTATATATACAATTACTGTGTTTTTAACTTTTTTTGGACTTCCAAAAAAACCACAATAAGACTTTAATGTGTTAGTGGTGTACCATAGTAATGTGAAGCCTGCAAAATTGAGATGGTTGGCATAGAAAATCTTCCACGGTTCCTTCCAACTCTAGATTCATTATGATACTATGATGTATGACTAGAAGAAATCTTCACAGATCAGTCAATCCAATTCTACTTTTTAAACAGAATAAAATGCAAAATGACTGCATGAAGTTGTTCAATAACATTTTCTGATTCAACATTTCCTTTATTATTTATCAAAATACAGCCCACCACCCCTAAAATATGCAGAGCTAAAGAAATTATTTTGAGCATGGACTTCTTTTAATACTGAAAACCAAGGGTTCAATACACATCTACCATGTTAGAAACATGAGTTGTCCTGTATGTGCCTCAACACTTAGTAATCTTTAACTAAGTACAATAATTAAGAGAAATGGCAAGCATGGGAACCTAAGAAAACTATTCAAAAGAATTTGCTTTTTCTAATGTAGATGAAGATTCTACTCTGAAACTTACATTGGGGTGGTAAGACACAATGAAGGAAGGCACTTAATACAACCATGGTTGAGAATTATTGTTTTACCCTTCATGTTTTGTTTTAACCAGATCTTTGATTTCATTAGTGTTGTGAACTCAGGGTGAAGAACTTTCTTACCAAAACATACTAGTACTTTCTCTGCCTTTAATTGTCTTACATAGTTGCCTGAAACATTGAGGTACTGTGACCTGCCCAGGGTCAGAAAGACTGACTGTATCAGAGAATGGATTGTAATCCAAGTCTTCCTGACAATAAAGATCATGTCTCTACACTTTGTTCCATATTGTCACAAATTTATTAATTTTACCATGTTTTCCCATTTTCCAAACATTTGAGATCTATTGTACAGCAAAGTCTCAAAGCATTTCAAAATCATAAGACTCAAATCAATTTCACTTCCAAGATAGGCAGCTCTACAACATCAGCTAGAAACAATAAATATAGTTTATATGTTAATAATTACACAGGTCTAATTTGGAGGTCATTCTTCCCTATATAAAACCTGATGTAACTGTTTCTCTTTTCTATAGCACATAATACATACATTGTTCATTGTTTATTGGAGGTAAGAGAAAGTTGTGGCTTCATTAATATAAGTAACTCCCCCATGAAAAACCTTCTACTCTCAAAACTGATCTAAAACTATTGTTTAATTTATAGTCTAAAGCAGTTGCAAGTGATATTGAGAATTTAAGGGGACACTGTCACCCAGAATCAAACAATATGGGTCAGAGGTACAATTTCAATTCCGATCTTCAGACAGCCCTCTTTTTTCCCAAAGTATAAATACTCTAATTTGTCTAATGAAAAATTTTACTCACATTTTAATCAACTTTATTCTAGGAAAATATGTTCTGGTAAGGGTCTTTATCTGCTAAGACATACAAATTAAATAACACTGATATTTATATTTTTTCTATGCTACAAAGCATCATACTTTCTTTTTAAAACTGTTTCTTTAAAATGTCTTACTGTCCCCCAGAGGAAAACGAATTCAGTCTGTTTTTGTTGCCAGATTCAGGTGTTAATGAACTATTTCAGGAAGAATTTAAGGAAGAATGAAGGGTACACACATAATAACTCTGTTGCTTACAATGGTAAACAATCAAAAGTCATAAACACAATATTGTTCCTTGTTATTTCAACTATAACTTTCAGCCCTTCATACCAATACAAACCGGATGAAATATGTTGTTTCAAGTCTGCTCTGATGGATCCCTCAGAAATATCC
>NW_027185887.1:698557-701057 GCF_028583685.1 Petaurus breviceps papuanus | reverse complement strand
AATATGGCTCTAAAAGTGACCAGGGGAAAAAAGTAATGTCTATAAAATCACAATGCTATTTGCAATAACAAAAAGGAAATCAACAACTCAAATAGTCCCAGAACAAGCCTAGATTAATACAAGCAGCATATGGAAGAAACACTGTCATATTGTGTTGTTAGTCCAGTTTAGTGAAGGGTGTGAAGGTTCCAATTGGAGCAAATGCAGATTCTGGGCAATTTAATCCATGAATCAATAAACATTTACTAAGTATTTACTATGGGGTAGGCACTGTGCTAAATACTAGGGATACAAAAGGGGTCAAAAAAACAGTCCCTGCCCTTAAGAAGCTCACAATCTAATGAGGGAGAAAATTTGCAAACAATATGTAAAAAGTCAACTACATAAAGGATAAATAGGATATATAACAGAAGGAAGTTACTAGAATTAAGACAAATTGGGGAAGGTTTCCTGTACCACATGGGATTATAGTAGGAGCTTAAGGAAGCTAGCATGAGTAGTAGTCAGAGCACAGGAGAGGGAAAAATCCAAGCACAATGGTGGGTTAGAGAAAATAAATGGAAACCAGATGAGTGTCTTGTTTGCTGAACAGCCAGGAGGCCAAGCAAGTATCACTGGATCTAAGAGTATGAGTAAGGGAGTAAAGTGGTATTAAAACCCAGGAGGATATCTAGACCATAGGATTAAGAGATTAAAAGTACTGTGACAATCATCTATTCAAACATTACTTTTACACCTTAGGAAAACTGAGACCCAAAGGGGTGAAATCACTTACCAAAGGTCATAAGGAAGTAAGAGGTAGAACTAATACATCAACACAGAACACAATCACAGACTCTCAGACTCTGAATACCTTAGAGATCATCTAGTCCAACCTGTACATACAATATGCCTGACAAGTGGTCATCCAATTTTTTCTAGGGGATCTCTACTGAGAGGAAACCCACTATCCATTAACTATTATCAATTAATACCACTCAACGCAGTCAATTTCACTTCTAATTACAAGGACAGTTCTAATTGCAAGATCTTTATATTATCAAACCTAGATATGCCTCTCTGAAATGTTTACCCATTGCTCCCATGCTTGTCATTTGGTGCTCAACCAGAGAATGTTTCTTTCAAAAGACACCTCTTCAAATACTAAAAAGATATATCAAATCTCCTAAATCTTTTCAAGGCTTAAATATGCCCAATTCCTTCAACTGACTTTGCAAGATCTTTAGCTCTTTCATCACCCGGATCATCAACTTCTATATACTTTCCAGCTTATCAATTGTTTTTCCTAAAATGTGGTACTCAGAAGTGAACAAAAATACAGTCTGAAGAGGGAAGAATTAGTTGGATAATCACATTCGCATTCTAGATACTATACCTCTGTTAATGTAATTTGAGATCAAAATGGCTTTTTTGGCTATCTTTTTACCCACTGGCTCATCAGAGTAGCCCCTCTAATATTTTTTGGAGATGACAATTTAACATGTTAACTATTCCTCCTAGTTTTATGGCATAAATAAATTTAATAGCTATAACCATCTGTGCCTTTTACCATGTCACTGATAAAAATGTTGAATATTCCAAAGCTTAACCCAAATCTACAGAGGTCACCACTGGAAACTTCTTCCAAGTTTACACTGAACAATTAAAGATCACTTTTTGAGTTAGAGCATTCAACCAGTTCAAAATCCACCATCTTTCTATCATGTCCACAAATACAGCACGAGGGATTTTAAATTTTTCTTTACTAAAATCTATGTACAACATCTCCTGATTTTCCAGTTCAGCAAGTCTATCAAAAAAGGAAATTAAATTTATTCTGACATGACCTGTTCTCAAGATAGCTATACTGGCTTCTCTGTGATCACCAATTTTCTAGATATTTCAAAATTTTGCCAGAAATCCAAGTAAATCTCACTAGCCTAAAAACTGGAGATTCTATTTTATTCTCCCTCTTGAAAACTGGAATATTTGGCCTTCTTAAATCTGTGACATCTAACATAAAATTTAAAATACAGTGATTAAGTAACTACCATGTACTGGGCTAGACACTAATAATGCAAAAGCAAATACAAAACAATCCTTGCCTTCAACAAGCTTACATTTCTCCTGGGAATATGAAACGAGGGCTGGATATATAGAGAAGGATACCACAAAGAAGACTTGAGTAAGAACAATCAGATAGGAGATAACAATGTCATGAAAGCTGACAGCATTGAAAGCCAAAGCTTAAAAAAAAAAAAAAAAGATGGTATCTACTGAGACACCAAATCATGCTGTTCCTTACACCACACCTTCCATAACCCATGTGAAGTTCTATATGACCATAACAAATGGTGTTTCCCTATTTAAGCCTCTGAGGCCTAGAAGATTCAAATATAACAAGGTACAACTAGTTTACATTTATTAGCCACTAGATTTTTTTAAAGGTAAGACTAAATACAAACACAACAGATTCCCCACCCCCTCCAGTTGTATCATAAGATCTAAACAAATGATGACA
>NW_027185887.1:688536-698547 GCF_028583685.1 Petaurus breviceps papuanus | reverse complement strand
ACTCCAGGAGTAGTGCTCTATACTATGTACCACCTAGTTGCCTCCCCCCTTTTGTTGCAAGTCAATTACTTCTAATCTATCACAAAAAGTTGAGTTTGATTTTACCAAATCAAAGTGAAGGGCATTTTCCTCAGTGCTAAAATTTAATAATAATCCATCAATGAATAAATTAAAAATATGCTATTACCACAGTCAAAGTCCCTCACTCAATGAACAATGACTTTGGGGTTTTAATTTGAAAACAGAAAGTTTTGGACAATCTAGAGTATGCATAAAACAAACACAGAAATATGAAAAAAGAATTCACATTTTCAAATTGCCACAGTGACAACAGCTAGTGAGAGACAAAATACAATAGGCATATGTTGTAGCTAGTAAAGTCTGATAGGAGAGAAGAGAAAAAAAAACCTTTATTTCCATGGTTCCACAAAGCTATGCAAACTTGTACTTTTTTTTCCTACCTTAGAATAGATGATCTTCTCTAACAAGAATAATACCCCTACCTATATTATCTAGATAGGGAAACTAGCCACACTCAGTTTCCCTAATGAATAGTAATTTTGATTGTTTTTTGGAACTAATAAATTTTCAACTAACCCAGTGAACTACAGGTATTTCTTAGGTTTGAAGCTCTATTGTGGGAAAAAGAAACCTTACCATTAGTATAAAGATTCACTGAGTTTCTATGACCGGTCAGATGCAAACAACTCCTACACTAATAGAAGGTGAAGGTCATGCCATGCGCCTCTGAAAAAGTAATTTTCCATTGATGTGCTATAAGGTCTTAGTTGCGGCCTGTGACCTTCAGATTATGATAATACTGGCCTTCATTATATACCCATTCTTCATAGGGTTACCCTAGCTCTTTCATTATCCTTTGCAAGATCAAAACAGTAGGTAAATGCAAGTTTATTTCCCTCTTTGATCTCAAATGGAATCCAGGTTTTACATTTCAACACAGTTTAAAAAAAAAAAAGAAATGAAATCATATTGCTTCTCATCTCTTTGTATATGAGGATTTTTTTCTCTCTCACTTTTAAATACAGATATTAAAAAATTATGCTGGTCACTTTGATTTCACAAATTTTCTTGTTTGTCGGATATAGTAGGGCCAGATCAACAAAAAAAATTAAGAAAACATTAAACTCCTAAACAAAATTTCCAAAGAAAACTTATGATATACATGTTTCTTTCCTTCTATTTCCTTCTGTAATGTAATTTAAAAATTGCTTTGAAAACCAAATGCTTTTTTAAAAAAATATAGGTACAGATTATTAATTTTTTTATGCTTAGAGAGAGCTGTCATACTTGCCCCATTCTCTCACAGTAGAGTTATTTGTCCATTCTTCTGCTTACTAAGACATGCACTTAAAGCATAATAAAAGACGGCAACATTATGTGTCAAATTAAATGTTGTTGATCCATGCTTTAAGTGTACATGCACTGACACTCTGTTATGGATCATCTGCTGGACAATAATAGTTGCACATTCTCTGCTTGACAGACGTTCTGTATTTTGTTCGAGAAGCCCTAATGTTTTTGACGACCTGTACAAGGCCACACATTTCAGCAAATTTTCCAAATTAATGCTCTGAACAGTTTACAATGTTTTGTTCTATAAAGCTCACTCTTGCTGATTGTGTCCTAAATAATAAGCCACGGCCTCAGGCGATTTTTCTCAGAATGTTTATGATGAGAGCTCATTCATCTAAATCTGCTGGCCAATGGAATAAAATAAATCAAGAATTTCCCAAATATAACAATATTTGTGTTCAGTAGATAATTGATGACTGCAGCTGCACTAATTAAAACCCATCTGAGTTTCATTAATCTTGGTCAGTAGGACCAATTGCTGTACACCACACCTTGCTCAGAGCATCGTGTCCTTGTACTTGTGTCATATTCAGGTGAGCTTTTATTTTTAAATTTTCTCCTAATAATGCAAAAATATATCATTTCAATTTGATAGGCATATGTAGTTTAAAATAAAAATCTGTAATACAATCAAATTTGAGAGCCTAGATCTAATTGTGCCAACTATGAGGCAACTATAAAGAAAACAGCTCAAATTATCCTAGTCACCAACAATCTAGTAATAAAACAATCTGTAAATCTTTGTTACACTGAAGCCATAGCAGCCTATAGACGATGTGAGGAGGAAAGGGAGAGAAAGGTGTAACATTTGGAAATAGTGAAAACCTTTCCTCTTGATCTCACTTGAGTTGCTGAGTTTTATCAAGGATGTTGGGCCTACATACTCAACCTCCATTCCTTTGAAAATTCCATTTTCTTAGGGGCGGCCAGGTGCCTCAGCAAGTAAGAGCACCGGCCCCAGTGTCGGGATGACCTGGGGATCGAATCCGGGCTGAGACACTTAGTACCACACACAGAAATAACTAGCCTTGTAACCCTGAGCAAGTTACTTAACCCCACTTGCTTAAAAAAGATTAAAAAAAGAAGAAAATTCCATTTTCTTAAGATATTTATCACCTGCCCTGTTCATGTTTTCAAAGGTATGAAAGAATGGGAAGAGAAGGGAATAAGCATATTTATAGCACCTACTATGTGCTAGGCACTGAGCTAAAAGCGTTTTACAAACATTATCTTATTTGTATAGTTAATATAAACTGAGTGAAATTTAATTTGCATGTCTAAAAAGTTCTTTAATAAAACCTGTACTACATTAACTTGAAAGAATTTCTAGTCTAGATAATAATAGCTAGAACACACACACACTTTTTTAATATCAGACAATATTTTTATAGTTGTAGATATGCTTTGCTTGTTAAAGAAAAAGAAATGTGTCAAAAACTTGTAGTTCAGATAAATATCTCCAGAAATAGCTATAACTAATGTTAATAACTAGGCTGCCTTGCAGATCATAAATAGTAGGAAGTATAAATAACTCCTAGAGACAACTGTACGATCTATATTTGAGGAAAGGCAACACTTGAGTAATCAATCATATGAAGCCAACACTGTCATAAACTGAGTTTATGAAAATACTTGTAAACATTTATTAAATGTAAATTACTCTTCAAAATGTATATTATAGGAAATCACTGATTTTCATGCAATTGGAGATTGTAATATATAAGAATTGATAAATATATAGAATCATTATTGTAGGAATTACTTTTTACTGACCTCTAAATTATTTTGCTAAAATACACTTCAACTGATAAATTAATCTCTAAGATAATAAAAATCAAATACAATTGGTAAAGTGCAAATGATAGTAATACATACTTAGATAATTAATAATCAACAATTTTTAATATAGTGACTACTGTACAGATGTTCATATCAGGCTATATTATATAAGGAAAAATGGTGCAAGAATACCACCAGAACATCAATACTAAGGAGAGGAATGAAAAAGTTCAAGGGAAAATCTGTTAAGGGATAATGAAGCCATCAACTCATAGATTTAGACTACAGCTAGAAGGGACCTCAAAGACAATCTAATCAACCCCCCTCATTTTAGATATAAGGAAAATGATCATTGGGAGGGTAAGAGACTAACCCAAGATCACTCAGCAAGTATTAGAGATGATAGAAGAAGCCCGGTCTTCTGACTTCATAGCCATTACTTTCTATTGTATGATATATTTCCTTTCCTATTAAAAGACTTGGCTGATTTGAAGGAGGTAAAAGGGCAAATAATGAACTCTGTACAAGATTTTACAAAGAAATATGGGAGCAGAAAAAGTAATAATAGAATTAAAGACATGGAGAGAAGAGAGAAAATAACAAAAATAGGGGATGTTAAATGCTTTCCCTTAAAAATTAATTTATAAATATATGCTAAAGCATTTTTTCATTTAAACAGCAAAAGTACAATCAGGGGGAAAAAGAGAAAATGAAATAAACTCTGTTTTGCTCTTTATTTTTCTAGTATATCTTTGTAATCAACAAAGAGCACAGCTTCCACCCTCCCACCCCCACCTTGCCCTTTGTCAGTTCTGACCAGTGATTTGATCAGTGCAGATCTGACTCCTAATGAGATTTGCAACCTTGGAGTCAAACTCTTCCCTCTCCCCATTCCCCATAACCAATCATTCCAAGTCTTATCTATCATATTTTACAACATGTCTCACATTCTATACCCTTCAATCCACCCACACAGGATCTTCACCAGGCCCTCATAACCTCTTGCCTAAAATACTATATATAGTCTCTTAACCTGTTTCCCTGCCTCCAGTCTTTCCCCTTCTCCAATCTGTTTTCCTCAGAGCTGAAAAATCCACATTCCTAAAACTCCCTACTCAGAAATAATCAAAAAGTCACTATTACCTCTAGTACTGAGATATTTAATGTTTTTTTGTGTCATAGAATACTTTGATATTCTAAAGAAAAGTCCTCTGAATAATGCTCTTAAATAACAACCAAAGGTTTAGAACCAAAGGGCACCCTAAGGATAAAGATCTTCATTTTGAAAAAATGTAGGAAACAAAGCTCAGAAAGGATAAATTACCCAAGTTCACACAGACAATAAGGGAGAAAGGAAGGATTTGAACCAAAAAATTGAAATTCTAAATAAAAAGCCCTTTCAATAATACCTCAATTTTATAATATAAATTGCATTAAGAAGATATTAGGCATGGGGAAAAGCAGAAAGGCTTTCAATGAGTCATGATTTTCCTCCCAAAATAATTTATTAATCATCTACTATGTGCCAGGTACTAAAGAATATTCAAATTTATATACGACTTCCTGTTTACAAAGAACTTCCCTTAAAAGAACCTTGTTAGGTGCAGCATTAATATTGTTATCTCCATTTTAGAGATGAGAGAGTTGAGGCACAGAAAGCTGATAACAACTGCCCAAAGTCACACAGCCCTTAAGTTGCAGAGCTGGGATTCAAACAGAGGTTCTCAGACTCCAGGTCTTTCAATCACACCATGCTGCTTCAGGAACTTCCATTGCAACTCTATACCTATTATTTCTTATTGGTCAGTTTCTTCTTTAGACCTTTTTTTTTTTTTGCCTAGACAGACAATTCTATGTAAATTTAATAGACATTTAAAATCTTGTATTTTAATATAAATATATGCATACATTTATATATGTTCATATATTATATATTAAAATCTTATATTTCAAGTTTTAAAAAATATTTTACATTTTTCTGGCGCAACCTAGATCTGAAATTAACCATATTCTGGGGAAAGCAACATTAGTATATACTTTTTTCTTTCAGGTCCCATGATCTATCATATCAGATGCTAAAAATTCTATATATAAAATTTAAAATGACCAGACAATTTTGTCTACTTTTAGAAGCAAATGTGTGTCTTAAATAGAATTCAGTTTGTATATACACAAAACTAATGAAGCCAAGGTAAAAAACAAGCTTATTTACCTGTGTAATGAGAATATCTTGTTCTACCTCCACAACAGACCCCAACCAGATTTTTTAGGATCACTTACCATACATCTTAGAGCAGAAAGGTAACTTAATTCTTTGACATATTATTTGCATCAGATTAATCTTAAAATTGACATCTTATATTCTGTAGATATTTTGACAACTACCATAAAAAATAAAAAACCTTTTTTTTGTATCACCTATAAATATGTTTTTACCTTGTAATAAATTTATTTAGCAGCAAGGCTCACACAAGAGTTGATACAATCTAAAAATCCACTGACTACTCTCAATTCTATATACAGTTTGGATTTTTGTCACATTTTTTGTGAGCCTTCTATCATGCTCCAGGCAAACAAAATACTTGGGGGGGGGGGGGGGAATGGGGAATTAAAAAAAATTAGATAGTTCATTTCTTATATGATTTTTTTTTTTTTGAAATAAACCAAACTGCAGTATAAAATGCAAGTGTGACAAAGCTGGTCCTAAAAGAAGTAAATGCTTACAAAAGGAGGTTTTCTAGAGATGATAGGATGTCAGGAATTGGTTTAAAGGAAGAGATTAAGTAAGGTGAAAAAAGGGTGATGGGACTGTCTGACATGCTACAAGCTGTAACTATTCTCTCAGAGTAGTGATGAGAAGGGTACCTACTACCCCATCTGAGGATTTTTTAAAAAGTATGTTTACACATGTACATATATGTATATACATATTGTATTGCATATACAAGTGTATAAATATATGTGTGTATAGAGATTAGGAAATACAAAGGACAAACTGTCGTTCTCTTTATTACAGCAGTTTTTCTTTTTAAGTATATGGGAAAATAGAAAAAGGGATATTTCACTAGAAGGAGTAATGTCTTTGAGCATAGTAAAAAGTCCCATATACTTAAAAACTTACTAAAACTGATAAAGTAAAGGAGAATTCTCAGTATCCCTCAAGAGGGTCTTCTAGAAAACCAGGATCACAGAAGTACAGACAGGACTAGCAAGGACCTTAAAGATTCCAGAAGAGTTTCTTCTATTCAAGTCTAGCAAGAAAATTAGCAACCTTGAAGGACTGTAAGAAATGCTTAAATGCATCCATGATATAATCATTCTACGTGAGAGAAGATCATAATCTAGCCATCATTTTTTGTATCCATGTCCGCTTATAAATTCCTTCAGATAGAATCTATAAAGCTTAGTTTAGGTCATCCTCTAGGTAGTTTAACATTCTGAGGGTACTAGTACAGCACTCAGCTGTTACACTCCTCTGCTTCATTGCTTACATGACTGGCTCATTTACTTTTTTAACTGTGCATTTATTATATATCTTTTTTTTTTTTTTGCTTTTTGGAGAGCAATTGGGGTTAAGTTACTTGACCAAAGTCACCACAGCTAGTAAGTGTGTCAAGTGTCTGAGGCCGGGCTTGAACTCTGGTCCTTCTGACTCCAGGGCTGGTGCTCTATTCACTGCGCCACCTAGCCGCCCCTATTATATATCTTTTAATTCACTTCCTGAGGACACATCATTGTTGGCATGGCACATCATGGTTGTCTTAACCTAGTTATGGCTACCATGTTTTTTCTATTACCCTTCTGGGACAACTGCAATTCCAATTCAGCAGACTGACTTATTCCATGATTTGTAGCCATAAAGCATTAGAAGAATATTCAAGTTAAAATGGTGTTTTGATATCAGGGTGCAGTTTGGAATAACTAAAACTGTCACAAATTTTCCAAGTTATAGCCTGCTTTCTTCCTCCAATTAATTTTTGGGGTCAATTTTGATCTGTCTACAGTGACTGTCTCATGTGTATGTATTGATGAAGTATTCAATGTATTGTCTATTCAAATGCCTGTAAGAGTCTGAACTGGAAATGTTTTCTCATCTATTGAGTTTTTCCTATGTAGACTATTAGGTCAGTCTCACTAAGGAGAGATTGTAGTACTCCAGGTCTTAAAACAAACAGCACAACATCATGGACAAAAAGAATAGCAAAATCTATATGGAATAACTTTTGTCTAGACGTTCTCTGTAAACATGGTGAACAATTTTGGCAGGCAAACATTTCCTTTTTTTTAATGACTCATCTGACACTGAAGATTGGAGAATTAGTAACACAGTTCTAGCAATTGCTGAATTTATCAAAGAAGACTGCAGGCTGTCATATACTTTATAATTGAACTCTCTCATGACAAACCTTAAAAGGAAATACATTTTACTTCATCAAGTCAATTTTTTTTTCATAAGAAATGTTCTTCTCTACACTTTTCAATCAATTTTGTGATTATGAACAAACATTTGATATTTAGAGAGAGACAAAAATAAAAATGAGTTTTATTCTAGCCAAAGAATTTTCATTCTACTAAGAGAAATAATTTATTGCAGAAAATCATTGGCTAAAATCTACGTATTTCCTTCCTGTGTTTTTACTATAGATACCCTTGAAATAAGTATGTAGATCATGTAAAAGATTCTACAGGGGAGACTGGGCAAATAGCCATTGATGACTCCTTGACTGCTTTTTTCCCCTTGTCATCATATGCATGATCAATTTTCTTATTCTTTGGTATCTCTCCCTTTTCCAGCAATCTTGAAAATCAGTTTCTGTCTGCACCCAAAATAATGTCTTGCCAAACAAAGCTTTCATGTGTTTTAGGTATTGTTCAATTATCCTTCTCTCTCATATTTTTAAATGCCATTTCCACCACCTCATAGAGCACATAGAAGACTAGGATGATGAATCAAAATGGAGGCTTTAGTGGAGAAAATTTCAGATATCCTGATAGTTCTATCTGATTTTTCATAGTTTTGTTGTTTATATTTAACTTCATTTATCTTAATATAATTTGCTTAGCTGGATCTCACAACAGGCTTTCTAGATTTGTGGTCTCCTGCATCAATCATTGCTGGTTGTTTTTTTTAATTTGGACTACAAAACAAATTTCCCAACATAATATCCTTAAATGTTTAGACAAAATAGTTTTTATGAAAGGATAATGTAGTAGAAATGTGAACTTTCTCTATTCCATAAACCACAAACAAGGAACCAAAACTCATTTGGTAGGAGCAGTGAGCAACTAAGAAAAATCAAAAGTACTTCTCAAACTAGAAACCACCCTAGAAAAGTTACCAAAAAATGATAATTTTCAAAGAATTTTATTTTAAATTGTTTTATAAGTATTTCTTGATGTAGTTTTTAATTTCTTTCCTGAAGGACAATATCTATTAGGGCAGTAAGCTATAGTGGGAAAACCAATGGACTTGAAGTAAAGAGAGAAAAACCTGTGTTTGAAACCTATCTACTACACTAACTACCTGTGCGACTATAGACAAGTCAAAGCCTCTATGAGCCTCAGGTGCTCTATCAATAAAAGGAGAATCATATTACCTTAATTTTCCTGCTACATTGGGTTATTAAGAACAAATGAGATAACATTTATAAAAGTGTACTGTAAATTTTAAAGACCTATATATATATGTCAATTATTACTGTTAAATTTTAGATAATTCACAAATGCTATAATCAATAACGGTTCACCTGATCACACAAATTATGACATAATTAAACTTTTTATGTAATAGAAAAAATCAGCTTCTATTATATTTGGTACTGCAAATGTACATATGAAACAGCTATACTGCTCTTCTCCGATATACTTTTCTCTAACAGATGTGAACTTGAATCATGGAGAGGCAACCAAATTTTTGCAATTTTTTTTTGCATTATAAAAGTTAAGTAAACAAAGGAAACCTATAGTGAATCATTTTTGTAAACTAAAGACTCTTTTTGCAAGGAGAACTTAATTGTTTAAGAAATTCATTTTTTGTATAGGGGTTTATAAAATTGATTTTAAAAATTTGCACAATTTCAGTAAAGGTTTTTTTTTTTTTTTCAAATGAATATGTTGGTGATATATAAGATGCCGACAAATAAGAGTTCAGTGTCCATAATAGGATTTTTTTAAAGTGAAATAAGGTTTACAGTATCATAATTGCCAAGATTACTTCATAATTTCATACTTGAAGATTGGTATTACACTAACTTTTTTCCTAATCCACCAGTATTTCTCAGAAATAATTGCCAGTGATTCATGAAGTTCATTAGCTAATTCCCTTAACACCCTAAGAGCCATTCCAGCTATCCCTGTTGATTTGTATTTATTCATTTTTCTAAGAATTATTTTACTTACATTTTATATACTTATATTTACTGGTTCCTTTCCTTGTCTGAGATATCTTTCTATTTTTTCTTATTAAAGTACAATCTTTAAAATCATTTCAGTAGCACAACCACTTTAAAATTAATTTCATTAATTTCATCCACCTCCTCATTTATTAATAGATTTACTTATTCTCTACTATATTTTATTATCTTGACACACTTAAGAAAGCCTCTTTATTCTTGTTAACCACTTCTGGAAGAATTAGTTCATGTTGTTTTGTTCAGGTCTACTCTTTCTTTGCAAACTTTTACTCTATAGATTTGAGCATTTTTTTCTCCTCAGATGATTACGATACATTTGCTCAAAGATAAATTGGGTGAAATAGATCTGTGGCAACAAAAATTTTTTTTTAGTTTATTTACAGTGACTTCTTTCAGTTATTTCCCCGATAATAAGACACTGTCTTATTATATTTTTTTTTTTTTT
>NW_027185887.1:679254-688436 GCF_028583685.1 Petaurus breviceps papuanus | reverse complement strand
GGAAGGGGACGGTGCATACAGAGGGTACCGTAATGTAGCATGTAGTGCAGGGGATCACCTTCACTACAGTAGAAATCTCAATAGGGCTTATTTTAGGGGGAGGGCTTATTTTAGAGGAATCTTACACAGTAAGGGGAAGGCTTATTTTCGGGATAGGTCTTATTATCGGGGAAACACGGTATTTATTTGGGCATTTATTCTTTCATTCATTTATATAATTGTGCATCTATGCATTTATGTCTATTTATTTCTTCGTTAGGGATAAAAAGCAAACCATTCCTTTTTTTCCCCTTCAATCATTTTCCATGGTATTATTTTTTTTAAACCCACTAAATTTAGCGAGGCAGGTAAAGGAAACTTTATTTACTTTTTTGCCTACTTCTTGGATAGTGGAAACCTTCAATAGAAACTAAGTGGCATTGATGTCTTCAAGAATGAAAACACCTCCCCCTCAGATTCTCAAGGTGATTTTCAATGTTGCTTGTTGATTTCCTTTCACAGTTATTCCAGGTACCATTTCAGGGACATAACTTCAAATACAGTTTCATTCTGTGAAATCTCTTTAATATTCAAAAATTCTAAATTTTTCTCTCACTCACTGAATTTTAGGTTAACTGAAATTAAGTAAAAAATCCTGCACATTTGTCAAGACGTCTTTTGCCCTTTTTGTCGCTTAACCAGTCTTGGCACTCTGGAGGCAGTGGAGCATCCTGTTCTCTTTATATGGGTCACAGATGGCCTGAGCCACATGCTTCACTACCAAGTCATCAATCAGGATCACTTGGCTTTTCTTCCCTTCTGGTAGTTCACTTTTAGTACTTGCCTTTCAATCACTAGTTGGGTGACCACATGCTCTTCCTCTTCTCAGTCTGATTGTCACCTGACTAAGGGCAGACAACTTAGAGCTGATGCATAGGTTGAATACTTCCCTATTTTTCCCTTTCTAAGCTAATTCACCTTCTTTCACCTTTTTCCCCCAGTGAGATCTATATCAACTGAGATCTTCTTCTTTTTCCTCACAGAACCTGTCTGAAGAAATCTAATCATCTGTAAACAAAACATACACATTGTTTAAGCAATGAAAAAAATGTGAAAATGAAGCAGATATTACTAAACTAGAGGTTTTGCTAGTTTTTAAAGGGAAATAGGAAAGCACTTTTTTAAAGTGTATGGAGTATGCACTACATGCTAAATATACATACAAACTTAGCATGTTAATTTAAAAAAATATTAGTAGCATTATGGTAAAAAGAAGGATTTTATTAAGGCTCTTTTCTTAAAGAATTCATTATACTTTGGTCATTTTTAATTCAAGCCCTTCTGAAACTTGGCATTGCTTCCTACACAGTTAACGCACGGGCAATTTATTTCACATTTCAACTTCAGAAACTGTGTTTCCTTCTCTAGTTACTGGGTAAAATGATAGAGAAATTCCACCCCCATTCCTTCACTAAATAAGCATTTAGAAAGTACTCAATATGTGCCAGGCCCATATCAGATGTAAGTGATACAAGAACTCAACAGTGTCATTCAGATGTAGCTTGTCCATATACATGAAAGAGACTTGAAGGGTAAGGAAGAGAAAATGTTGGATCCAAGAAACAATTAGGAAATTATTTCAAAAGTTTATATAATAAAGGGCATACATGGATTTATATGAGCAAGTATTCTCAGCGTCTTCCTTTCACATTTGGTAATGGTTTATAAGAGTTGAATCAACTGTACCACAACTGAGCAGCCACATTTTCTGAACTAATAAACCTACAAGTACATAATGGGAATAATTCACTTATCTGGACTTACTGAAGAAGGCTAACAATCAAGGCAAAGAAAAACAATGATAGAAGATTGCTCAATGGGCATTCAATTCTCTATATCTAAGTAATGAACAATGCTTTCTTATTCAAAGTATAGGATAAAGCTCAATGTAAAGAAAAAAATTACATTCACTTTTCAATAACATTTGCAATTTAACTTTTTGAAGAAATTAATGTCTTAATTCACAATAATTGATATATTTGGAATCTTGCAAGTAGGGGTAATTTCTATTTTTAAGTTGTCTTGTCATGACTGGCAAAGTTCACTCAATAATGGGTAATGTGCAAGATGTAATTTGGCTTCATGAACTTAATTTAATAAAAAAAAAAAACTATGCTAAGCAAACAGTTCTTTTCTTGATTCTATCAGCCCCTTTGCTGATTCTAGAGAATGATTTCCTTAAAAAGTAAAGAAGGTAATACTACAGAAAGGAAATATTAAAGTACAGTGAAATGTAGATTGCTTGTGACCTAATCAGGACTAAGCATTTAATATGATTTTTGTCCTGATACAATTAAACACAGGGAAATCATTTACAACATGGAGGTTCTATGAGCACATGGAGTGTAGTGACAAGATATTATGAATGTAGAATAAAAGAACTGTATATATAAAATGAATGGAAGATTGGTTAAATAGCTCACCCAACAGGTCAGTGTAAATGGAAATGGGTCACAATGAAGAGAAATCACTAGTGGAAAACCTAAGGGGTCATAGATAGGTCACTGCTTTTCAACAGGTTTACTAATGACCTAAAAAGGGGCTGTATCAGTAAAGTGGCAAAATTTGCTGAAGACATCAAAATGGGAAACACTGTTAATACATTAAGTGACATAGATCATGACTAGAAAGATTTAAGAGGAAAGGGTATAACAACTCTTGGAGAAAGTGCATATTTTTATTTTTTAGTCTTATGGGATTTTTGCAAAAATATGAAATTACCTACTATACACTCCAAAAACTGCATACAGTATTATGATATCTAAGGATTCAAAGAACAGGTGTGAGCGAAAAGGTCTTAGTAACATAACAAAGCTTTAAAATATTTTTTAAAAGGTCTTACTCATAAAGGATAGCAACATCTAAGAGTAAGTGGGAAAAAACAGATAGCCACTGAAGTGAAATTATGAAGGATTCTTTTCAAAAGACTATAAATTATTAAACCTCTCATTTTATACTCAACAAATATTTATTAAGCATCTACTATGTGAAAGGGATTGCAAAGAGCATCCTTTTGGAACTACCAATAACAAGCAATTCAATATAGTATATAAACTGGTCTAAGAAAAATCAAAATTGCACATGACCTAAAGTGCAATGGAAAGATACACAGAAAGGGAGATAGAGTTAAGCATCTTAAAATGATAATCTGAGAAATGGTATCAATAAAGCATTCAAACAAGAGATGGACTGATCAAAAAGTGAGATAGCAAATGGAAAATAACAGTAAAATATTGACTCCACAAATACATTGAAAGGACCAGATGATGCTTTCAGTGTACTGGGCAAAAGATGCATGAAAATTTTAAGGAAAGATATGGAAAAAAATGGTAGGAGATAGTGAAGCAGATAGCTTGAAATCTACACCAAAAAAAGTAGCCCTCACATGGAGATGATCATATTCATCAAAGTGATGAAGTATAAACTGATGTGTCACTACCAAACTCAAATTTCTCATTTGCTCTCCACTGCTTTAAGGATAAAATACAAACCATCTGCAAGGCATTTAAAGTGCTCCAGAAACTGGGTCCAAACTCAAACTTTCTGCCTTACTTCATCAGGCACTCTATGTTCCAGTCAAACAAATAGCTAAGCTGTTGCCTTACTTCATCCTGAATTCTCCCATCATTGTCTATTCACCCAGGCCATGCACTATATTTGAAACATACTCTTTTCTCACCATGCTACTTTTCAAGGGCAAATTAAGGTATTATCTTAGAAATAATTCTAATAAGAATATAATATATAATATAAATAATAAGAAGAAATGTTCCTGATGACCAAGGCTTTCCATTATACCCGTGATGAAAATATTCTTACCTCAAATTTTCTCTTAGCACTTTGTCTGGACTTCTCCTTTTTTGTATTACAAACTACTCTGCAGTTTTCCTTTTCTTATCATGTAAGACCACAATTGCTGGATTGTAAAGGTCTTTTTAAAAAAATTCAGTATTTAAAATTTCAGAGTTCAAAAAAATTCACATTTTAAAAATCCCTCTTTTACTACCAGAAAAACTTAGTTTTAACATCTGACTCAAGTATTTACTAGTTGTGGTCCTGGGCAGGTTAATTTAACCTCCTTCAAACCTTAGTTTCCTTGACTCATAGGGTCCTTGGTGAAGATCAAATCAATCCATTGGTCAAAAAATACTGTGTCTACTGTGTGTCAGCCATTGTGCTAAGCACTGGTGATACAAAGAGAAACAAAAGATGGTGCTTGCATTCTATAAAGTCACAATCTAATGGGGGATATAATAAGAAAACCAAAATGTACAAATGTTGTATTTGATCCTGGGGGCAACAGGGAACCACTGAAGTTTATTGAAGGGGGAGTAGGGTAGGGTGGGAAGCATGATAAGGTCATACGTAAGGAAGATTACTTTGGTGACTGAATGGAGGATGGGTTGGTGTAGGGAGAAACTTGAGGCAAGACACCAGCAGACTATTACAATAATTCAGGTGTGAGATAATAAGGATCTGCACTATAATGGTGGAAAGGTTAGAGTAAAGAAGGCGTAGTATTTGAAAGATATTGCAAAAGTGAAATCAACAGGTCTTAGGAACAGATTGACTGGGGGGGGGGGTGTGGTTAGAGATAGTGACAAGTCAAGAATGACACCAAGGTTATGAGACTGAAGGACTGGCAGAATGGTGTTGCCCTTTACAATTATCAAGAAGGTAGGAAGGGGGCATATTTAGTGGGCAAGATGAGATCAGTGAGACCCAATATTTTTTGGACATTTTGAGTTTAAGATCTCAAATGATATAATTTATGTAAGTTACTTTTAAAGAATTAAAACATCGTATGAATTATTCATTATTATTATTATTATTATTATTATTATTGTTACTATTATTACCCTTCAGAAGGTTGCAAGTTTCCCAGTATTGGATGTCTTCAACCACAGGCTGAATGAGAAGCAGAGAGCCACAACACAATTATACTGAACGTTTTCTAGCTCTGAAATTCTAAGACTCATGAAAATTAGATTTTAAATGAGCATTAGAAATCATTAATCTAAGAAATGGAAGACATTTTCCTTTAGTCACCAAGTAAATGCTGCTGTTATGAAGAGTTATACTATTAATTAGAGAACATGATATAGTAGACAGAAAACAAACCTTAGAATCTAGAAAAGTTAGGTTCCCACAGGCTGGCTGTACATACCCATACCCATACTATGACTTCATGCCTCAGGAAAATTTTTTAACATCATAAGCTAAAAATTTTACTGCTCTGCATTAGAAGAGGGAGTGCCCTTATGACAAGATTCCTATCCCAAGGAAATCACAGCTCCAAAAGGAAAAAAATATATATTTTAAAATCTCCAATAGATTCAATCCAAACCTTAACTCCACTTCAATTATACTTTTCCAGCTACATTTGACCTCTCAACTTATTTGTATGCTGTTCATATTCTATCTCTTAAACTACAAGCAATTTGAGGGCAAGCATCTTGCACATATATAGCTCCAAAAGAGTTTAACAGAGCACCTTAATTACAATAGGTGATCAATAAATATTTTTAGTAAAATCTGAATCATACTTGATTATTTTTTTAAACTCAGAAAGTTAATAAAATGACTCAGGAACAAAGGTGGGGGCAAAAGAAACTGAAAGTATTAGCTTGATTTTAAAAAAGGAGTATCAATGATCTACACTCAATGATGCTACAAAGTTACTAAGAATATATCTTAAGTAATATTGTAGCTGCTTACAATATCATGCAGAACAACTTTGGTAACTGAAGGTAAAACCTGTCAATGGTATGTTAGTGTTTTCAACTTCATTTGGAATTATATACAACCTAGAAAATAGAAAAAAAAAAGCATCTTGTTGATTATTTAT
Source organism: Petaurus breviceps papuanus (assembly GCF_028583685.1). Taxonomy (NCBI): domain Eukaryota; kingdom Metazoa; phylum Chordata; class Mammalia; order Diprotodontia; family Petauridae; genus Petaurus; species Petaurus breviceps. Next base: position 682,549 of record NW_027185887.1, on the reverse strand, counting down.
TGTATATATCTGTTACTATTTATTAGTATGTGCATCTTCATATATATGAGATACACATTTATATACACATATATAAACAAAATTAATATACTTAGGGGCGGCCAGGTAGCACAGCAAGGAAGAGCACCGGCTCCAGTGTCGGGATAACCTGGGGATCGAATCTCGGGCTCAGACACTTAACACATACCCAGAAACACCTGGCCGTGTAACCTTGAATAAGTTACTTAACCCCAATTGCTTAACAAAAAAAATTATATATATATACACACATACACTTATACATACATATATAACATGTATACAAGTTGGGAGTTTTCTGCCCTGAATTTTGAAAACAAAATAGTTTTAAAAGGTAAATCTAATATGATGCAATAGGGATGAATTATTCTCTGACCTTCTACTCTTCCCTCTAACACTTCACTACACATACACAATAATGCATTATCTTAGTAAAGTGCAACTGACCCTTGTAAATCTTGTTATTTCCCCAAGTGTAGAATTAAATACTTCATGACAGGAGTGAAAAACACATTTTTTTCCATTCTTGTAGTTTTTCTTTTGTTTCTTTTCATATTTCACCCATTTCCTAAATCACAATTCTTTTGATAAAATAATGGTTTTGGTTTAAATTTTTAAAAAATTAAAAACTCAAACTCTAAAAACAAATAAGAATATAAGGTAAAAATGCCAAATCTTTTAGAAAAGGAAACATGCTCTTAATGAAAGTAAGAAATCCTAAATTACTATTATGTTATAGTTACCTCAGTGTCCCCTCCATAAAAATATAAGGTATTATAAAGACTGGTATCAGGCTTTAATTTGGTTTCATTAATAATCACTTAGAAAAAAATAATAGTCACTTGAAAGAGATTATGCATCATATGGGCAATGATAGACACTGCATTCTCACTATACAACACTGAATTTTTCACATGAGTTTCATGTCAATTTTCTATGCTCAAATAATTTGAATGTGACTCTTCATTAATTATTCTATTCACACTGGGCAACAGCTCCTTTCGAACTCAGTTATGCCCATGTGTTTATATCATGCCTATTACCACAGAACCTACCACTTTGACAAGCATGCTATTTTAAACTAAAACAATATGAATAAGGAGAAGGAATAACATTAATTTTGCTATTCAAACTTGGTATGAGTTAGAGGGTTTTTTTTAATGTAAAAGCAGATGCCCAAAGAGAGGTCTGCATATACACCTCAATCATTACAGTATTCAATTTGACATATGGGCAATATGACATACAAGATCCCTTTATGAAATGTTCCCAGAGCACTTACCATTCCTAACTGTTCTTATGTAAGAAAGAAGACAAGTGCTGGAAAACACACACACACGTGTGTGGAAAAGTGATTCAATATTTAAGGGAATTTATATCAGGAGAGAAAGTTTCCCAAATAATGAACAAATATTTATTAAGTACCTACTATGTACAAAAGCATAATGGCAGGTGAAGGAAATATAAAAATTAAAATGACCCTATTCCTAACCTCAAGGCATTTACTCTTTACTGGATATGAGAAAATCATTGTTCCTTTTAGAGGCATGATGAGTGTCAGTGACCCATGTGCTCAATATGAGGCCAACAATGTGATGTGGAAGAGCCAAAAAAGTAATGTAATTATAAGTGGCATTGAAACAAGGCTAGATGAGTGATAATCCTGCTGTATGCTATGTTTTGCTCTGAAAACATCTGTAATCTCATATTCAGTTCAGGTCATCACTTTTAAGAATGGTAATAATAACCTAGATATTATACAGTGGAGAGTAAATGTGGTCTAGACTTCCTAACATAGAAGGAATGGGTTGAATGCACTAGGTAATCATAGCCAAGAAGACGTAATGAAAATATGAGAGGTATATTCAAATATGTGAAGAGCTGTCATATGGAAGAAGGGATCAGATTTGCATATAGAACCAGAAGGTACATCTAGGATCAAAAGATTGAAACTGTGTAGAAGCTGACAACCTGAATGTAAAGAAAAACAAATACATATTTAGAACTAACCCACAGTGGAAAGGGTTGCCTTATAAGATAGTGGATTCCCTCTTATGAAAGGTCTATAAACAAAAGCTAGATAACAGATTGTCACCTAATTTGTAAAGGGAATTCCTGTTGAGGTCTAGGGAGTGGTAGATGGCTGACAATATCCTTTACACGTCTGAAACTCTGTACATGAAGGCAAAAACTAAGAGTGACACTTCACTTCTCCAGAAATCAAAGCTCATGTTAAACTTAGGAGAGAGATGGTTCTACCACATAAGCCCTAATTTCTAACATAAACTTAAATCTGGTCACAAGCAAAATGGAGAAAAGCTAAAAATGTCTTCTCTGTAGAGGTGTGCAAGCCCAAAAATATCTGTAGAAATCAATAAAGATGTATCTCTGAAATTAGCTCAAATTGGCAAATTTATCCAGCCTTCTTTGAAAAATGCTAAATTTATATTTATATAAAGCCATGGTTAAGTTATATGACAAAGAGGACAGAAGAGAAAAGGTACTAATAGCAGCATGGTGCTCTTTCATTTCCAAAACAATCAGGGTTCAGGTAACAAAGAATTAGTAATAGCAAAGGATAGAAGCTCCTTTTCAGAAGTGTTAGAAAATCCATGGATGAGTTAGGTATCACTAAAATCTCTTAGAATTTTATGATTCTATCTGGTCTTGATTCCAATGCATAGACAATAAAATGTATGGATATAAATTCAGACTACTACAGTGCTAAGTACATTCATTATCATTACTAATAGTATAGCTCACAAAAATAAACATACTTATAAGCTGCACTATGGTTTATACAGTATTTTTATCAAAAATCCCTGATAGGTTCATATTGAAAAGACTATTATATCCATTCTATATGTGACAAAGCATAAGGTCTGAGAGGGTAAAGTGAATTGCTGAGTCATACATACAGTTGGCAACTGACAGATATGAGATCATTTACCTCAGATTATTAAACCTAGCAGCAATTTTCAAGATGTTTTAGACAAACCTTTTTATTTAATGCAAGTCAGTCATCCCATTTAAAGACAACTCCATTGCTGTACTGTGGCATGGAGAATGCCCCACGGGGCTCTTAAGAAAAAAGTCAAAAGAGCTCAAGTTCATGTAGGTCCCACCAAGATGAAAAAGCTTTAGGTGACAGATTATGTATGTTGCTTAAATGCCAGATGAACTAGGTGTAAAGAATCTCATCACACAATTGGCCACAATGTTTACACATTTTGGGGCCCCAGGCAACTCTCACTAATTTTGACTCTGCCCTCTACAT
>NW_027185887.1:627658-679244 GCF_028583685.1 Petaurus breviceps papuanus | reverse complement strand
TGTTATATATGTTGGTTATAGGTAATGGGGTAATGAAGCAGTTGGGGGAATATGTGAAAGGCTCCTTTCAAAGACCAGGTGATGGGAGATGAAGAAATGGGAGATTAATTTTTAAATTAATGGTTCTCTAAAGCCCATTCAAGTATTTGGAAAATTATTTAATGTTTTCAATAATTCCAACCTATTACCAGGAACCAGAACTTCTTTGACACCAAAATTATTCTGATGATGATATCAGCAATTAACCACAGAAAATCATAATTTCCTAAGAAGAAAAAGGATCACTCATTCAAAGGGAAATAAAAAAAAGTATAATGGAATAAGCAGGTAAATGTTATTGTCCAGGAAATATAATATTGAACAAGGAGGTAGATTAGGCATGTGGTAAGAACAGAAAGATAGTTGGAGTGCCACAAAGGAACAATTGGGAGGGAGAGGGGGATTGCGATGGGGTAATAGGAAGAGAAGGGGAAAATCTCCTATAAAAGATGGCTCAGCCTTAATGGAACTAGAGAGTCCCAGAATTAAGAACGAAGAAAGAGTCCATTTCAGGCAGTGGGTCAATCTATACAAATATACAAAGGTAAGAGAAGGATTTTATACATGAGGGACTCTCAAATAGGTCATTTTGACTAAAATGCAGAATACATGTGGAGTAATTTGAAATAAAAGGCTGGAATCATTGTGAAAGATTTTAAACAGTTCCAAATTTTTGCCTGAAACAAAGACCTATCTTTTAACATCAATATTCTTCTACTGATGCTATATGGTTGTCAGTATTTGAATATCACAGTCTTCTAAAGACAAATTCAAGTTAATAAAATGAAATGAAGAAGCATATAATAGGTATGAACAACTGAAGCAATTACCAATGAAGAAGTCTAAAGAGATAAGTGGTAAAAACAACAGCCTCAGAGACTAGGAAAGTGGACTAGTCATGTATTAAGAGCAAAGAAGAACCAATGGATAACTAACTCTCTTACTCTACTCTATATTGAGACCTATAGAAAGGCCCATCACATATTCTTCATGAATGCTGTGAAAAATCTAGGGAAGGATATGAACATGAGGTTCACAGGATAAGAAGGCATGAATGGGTAACAAACTGAATCGAATATGGGACATGAATGGACTCTCAGATACAATGAAGTTCTGATTAGGTATAGCTTATATAGGAAGACACAAAATCTCTATCTGTAAAGAACACAGCCAACTTCCAAACAATTTGTTCTGCAATGGTGCTGAGGTATATACACAATATATGAGGGTTTTCAATGTAATCATTGTTGATATTTGTGGAATAGGAGTCTAATTATTTAATAGATTATGTCCTTAGGTATGAAGTCCAAAGGAAAGACATTCATAAAATGCCTTATTGAATATCGAAAAAAATTCTGGTATATAATAGTATTGTGCACAATTATATCTACATGGGAAATTAGCAGGGAGGTGCATATGAAGGTTGGTAAATCTGGCAAAACAGCACGGAAACATTAAGTCTCAAACAACTGAATCATGTCACCTCTTTTTCACCTACTTAGAAATATGAATACAATGGATTTCAGGAAAGGAAAGGAATGGGTGCAGGGAGAATTTGGGGCCCTAGATCTTTAAAAAAAAAACAAAACACTGAAACCTGTTCCATCCTGAGAAGCATGGGATGGAGGGAGGAAGGGATGAGGGGGGGAAATGAATAAATGAATTAGTTACCTTCCCAGTTGGGGGCTACAGTCAGTCTCAAATTACAGATTATGATGGACTCCAACAACAACACTGGGATGGAGAACAAGAAAAAAGGGAAGTAGAAGAACAAGAACAAGAACAAAAGCATTTATAGAATAAATTAAGGTAAAATTGTAAAAAAAAATAGTAAAAAAAAAATTATAAAACACTTTACAATTATTAACTCAATTTTTTCCTCACAACAATGCAGGGAGATGGGTCCTATTGTTATATTCATACTTTAGATGTGGTAACTGAGGGAAACAGAGGTTAAGTTACTTGCTCAGGGTCACACAACTAACAACAGTCTGAGGGCAGATTTGAATTCAGGTATTTCTGACTCCAGATCCAATGGGTCCCCAAGCTCTAAAATTCTTACAGGGAAATTTATCCAGAAATGATCTCAAGAATGAAGTTCTAAAAATACAGAAATAAATGATTCCATTAAAGAAGAAAAAGAAGAGTTAACTAGAAAAACCATTGATTCTACAGATAAAAAGCCACTATTTATACAGAGAAATACATTAACCAGCCTATTTTCTAAGGTATAACATGAAAAGTGAAGAAAGGGAATGGAGCTGAAGAAAAATGCAAGAGCATGGAAGAGTCCTGAAAGAATATCAGAAACCCTAGAGTTCAAAATGAACAGAGGATGACACAGAAAGCTAAGCACAAATGAAATGGGTGGGGGTTTTTTATTGCAGTTTTTTTAAGGTATTATACAGACAGGAAAATGAAAGAAAGGATAGAACCAGCAGCTCTGGTAAAAGGATTAATGTTAAAGAAAAGCAAAACTATTTAACTCTGTCAAGCTGAATGTGTTATAGACATTTAAGGTAAGACTGAAGATATAAAGAAATAACTTGGTCACTGAGTTCAAGTCACCAAGCCCAGATGATTTATATGTAAGGTACTGATAAAACTTACCAATCCGATTTTTAAAAAACTCACAGTATAACACAATAAGTAACATAGGCAGGCCTGGAAATAGATGCATGATGTCCCCAAATCCAAGATAGGCAACAGAATGGCAACTACAAATTAGAGGCCAGGTATCTTGACAAACTTTTAGAACATATTTTTAGAGGGACAACTAGTATACATCTAGAAAAGGAGCTGGTGATTACAAGCAGGGAAGCAGGGTCATTACCAAGAACAGGTCATGCCAGACTAATCTTACTGCCTTTTTTGGGCAGGTTAATAGACTGGTAGATCAAAAGAATACAATTAATATACTTCTCAAATATTTCAGAAAACATAAAAGAATCTCACATTGTTCTCATGTAAAAAATTAGAGTGTAGTAAAATAAAAAGGTGAAAATTGACTAATAAATTGAAAAACAATAGTCAAAATTAGAACAAGGTCAATTTGGAAGTCTCCAGTGAAATGCTCCAGGAAGCTTATATTATTCAGCATTTTCACTAATGACTTGGGTAAACACATAGAACGCAGTTTTTTTCAAATTTTTCAATGACACTGTGCTGAGAGGGATAGCTAATACCGATTTAAAAGTTGGGATACAATAGCTTGACAAACTGCAACGGTGAGTTCATTCTAATAAGATGAAACTTAAGAGAGATCATTAAAAGAGAGTTACATCTGAGTTTAAAAAATAGTGGGTTCAAAAATCACCTTTATGAGGAGATGAGAAAGCAATTTGTCTGAAATGTAACTGGGGTAAAATTTTAGTTGATTAGAACTAAATATCAGAAAACAGTACTTTAAGGCAGTCGAAATACCTAATATGCTCTTAGGCTGAATTAAGAAAGCTAGAGTGTTCAGGATTAGGAAAGTGACACACTTGGCCTAGACCACATTTGGAGGTACTGTGCTCAAATCCGAACTCTACAGGTTAGGACAGACATTCGTAAACTAGAGAGTCTACATGGCAAACAACATGTGAGGCTGATATCCACAAAATCATGCAAATGAGAATCTGGTGAAAGCCCTAGTAATATTTAGACTTAAAAAGAAAAGTGAGAGAGGTCATTATAACTACCTTCAAATATTTGAAAGCCTATATGAATAATTAGAGTTGTTCTGCTTGGATTCACTAGAAAGGACAGGATACAAGAAGTTAGAAAGACACAGATTTAGACTTCAAGTAAAGAAAATTCACCTAATAATTAGAGCTAGAAACAAGAAGACTGGTTGATCCTGGTGGAAGGGAGAAAGAGTGGGAATTTCTTCAAATAATAGGTTCAATCAAACTAGAAGTTTCTAAGAAGGCTGCCAGTTGGTATCTGGTAGAGGTATATATTTTCAGATAAAGGTAGGAATATATGGTTTCTGAGGTCCCTTCTAAATTTGAAATTTTATTACTGTTCAACTTGAGTTCAAATATAAGAACTGCCACTTACTACCTACATAATCTTTGGCAGTGCATTACAAGTAAATGGGGAAACACCTAAAATGTTAAACTTAATTGCTCCGAGATCATGCCATATGAAGTTTGGTTGAAGGAACTGGGAAATTTGACTTGTTGAAGAAAAGGCAATGGTAAGGTGAAAAACAGACACAAGAACACAGAAGTGTTCCACTATTTGAAGAAGCATCATTTGGAAAAAGAATTAGAATTATTCTGCTTAGACCTAGAAGCCAGAACTAAGAGCAATGGACAGAAGCAGAGGATTCACATGAAGAAAAACCTTCCTAAAATCAGTTATCCCCAAAGTGAAATGGGGAGTCAGAAGGAGGGCGTACTTTTTCTCATCCTAAAGGTCTTAAAACAAAGGTCAAATGATCTGTCATACTGCATGTTGTAAAGAAGACTCTTGTTCAAACATGGACTATGCTAAAAAAAAAAAAAGAAAGAAAAGAACTCCTAAATTCTCAAAATATGTTAAGAGATTGTTGCTTCCCTCATTGTTATTCAACCATTTCAGTCATGACTGACCCTCTGTGATCCCATTTGGGGTTTACTTGGCAGAGATACTGTATAGGTTTGCCATTTCCTTCTCCCGCTCATTTTACAGATGCAGAGACTGAGGCAAAACAGGGTTTGACTTGCTCAAGGTCACATAGCAAGTAAGTTCCTGGGGCCTCATTTAAACTAAGGTCTTTCTGACTTCAGGACTGGTGTTCGAACCACTGCACCACCTAAGCTGCTCTTTCCTTCACTGTCAAATAAGTAAAAAGAGGTTTATCTGTACCTCCCTCCTAATTAGGAGAAGGTAAGGCTTAGAGCTTCCCCATTGCTATCAACTCCCTGTTTTCTTTAGGACAGCTACCTGCCAATAAAAGTGCCAATGAAGCCTTTTGCTCACCCTCCTCACCCACTCTAATTAAAACTGGAGCCTTTGTTCAAGTCTCTATGAACTAAAGGGTTAAATTATTTTCAAAAATGACTTGAAATTTTGGGGGAAGACTCAAAGTAAAACTCACAAACCATCTTCCAGGTCCTTATATTTCCAGCTTTTTAAGGCTGGTTCATAGGACCAAGTCTATAAACAATTAGATGCCTGTGTCAGAAACACTTTCAGGTTGGGTACAATCTATTCCACACTTTCAATTATGTCATTTACAAGACTCCTGTAAACTGGGATGAGAGGTATTTACAGAATGGAGTAGCCTGCCCCTCTCTGGTCATTAAATTGATATTCGTCTGTTTGTTTGTTTTTTGTTTTTTAAATTTAGAAGGAAATTAATGACATATCAGGGAGCACAAAAGTATTTGGATAATAAGAACTGACACAAGGGTAGTATAGTGCTTTTCATGATAATCCTAAATAGACAAATCAAACTGTTTTATGAACCACTCTGGATCACCATGGATCACCACACTGACTTTTGATCTGCATTCTCATTTTACCAGTTCTAACAACATTAAAAGGAGAATTTGTTTTTCCTGTTTTCTCTTTGTCTTGAGGGTATGAGGCAGTTGCCAAAAAAGGAAGGTGGCAGTACTTTTGCAATGTCTGTCACTTACTCCCATACCATTTAAAAAATCACAACTTCACTCTTTAAGTCTTCATATCCTCCAAAAGAACACCCAAAATATTATGCTAAAGAGACAACATAAAGTGAATATACAAGTACAATTAGAAACCAAATTAAATAAAAGTGACAAAAACATGTTTTCTTTCAACAGCAGAATAGTATAATGTATGTTTCTTACTGGAGTTCTCACCAATACAAAAGAAAATACACACTAAGATGTTTATTAAAATAGGAAAAGGTCAAATTTAATATTCATGGTAAAAATACACATTTTATTACATGGCATTAAGCCTGAAATAGTATTTTCTTTTTTTTTCCTTTTGTTTCCATGTGTTTCACTTTTGCTTTTTTTTTTTTTTTCCCCCTTTTCCAGGCTTTCTAGTAACTCTATGGACAGACTGCAGCTCTTCTTCCTCAAAACTCCTACACAATATTAACTCAAAAATTCTGGTTCTTGATGTTGTTACCACTCTTATACTCTGAAATTAGTAAAACTGAGTAGTATGAATTTAAAAGTTTTTTTGTCTCCTTAGTTAAGTGTAATATTAACTTATATGCCACTGTTATTAAGACCCATTTTTGAAATTTATCTTCATTTTTCATTTAACAAGTATTTATTATCAACTGTGTTCAGCACTAAAACTAGTCATTGTAAAAGGTACCCAAAAAACAGAAATAATGTATTTCATCTGCACTTAAGCAAAATACAATCTATTCAAGAAAACAAATAACATAGACTGTCTTTGACATAATATAAATCCCATCACTCTGGAAACCAGGATTAGTGTGGGGAATCAAAGGTGATCATAATTATGAAAGCACCACCTGCATAACCCACCCAATGCATTTTCTATTGACAAGGCAGAAATTAAATAGGAATATATTTAATTGTGCCAGAATAGCAAAAACACTGGTAAGGAAAAATCAAGTAATAAAACTCATATAAATATCCCATTCCCCTTCTTCTTTAACAATTAGTTACCACTACAGCTGGAGGAAAAAGAATGCTAGATTTGTAGTCAGAAGATCTGAATTTAAGTAACACCTCTGTTATAGATTACTTATCTAATCCTTGGCAAATCACTCTAACTTTCTAATCTTGTAACTTCCTCATCTGTGAAATGAGCCACATGAATCATTTATTCAATCCTAAACATGTAGCTGTAGCCTTAACCTGAGAGAAATGGAATACTTTTTAATATTTGTAATGCCTATAAGCATCTACTACATAGGCTATGCAAAGCTTGAAAATTTTTTAAAATTTTACTCTGAACTTAAGAAATAAAACAGGAATTTCCATAATATAATAGAGTAAAAAGTTAAAAAAGATGGTTGCACATAAAATCACAAATCTATTATGTACAACTTGTTATTCCTTTTAATAAAGTTATCATGTAACTTGCTTTTTTTCCTTCGCTTCTCTCTATTCCTTGTCCCAGAGATGACTGCAGTTAGACACAAATGTGTGCATATGCATACACACAAACATATATGTAAAATCATTCCATAGATACTTAGATTTACGAATTCTTTCTCTGAATACAGATTTTGTCATCCTTCATAGGTCCTTTGCAGTTAATTCAGGTATTTATAATGGTCAAAATGGCTTAGTTTCTCAAAGTTGTTATTAAAACAATATTTCTGTTACTATATACAGTATTCTCTTGGTTCTGGTCATTTCACTCTTTATTATTTTGTAAAAGTCTATTTATGTTTTTCTAAAATCATCAAACTCATCATTCCTTATAGCAGAGTAGTATTCCAATACTATCATATACAACAACTTGCGAAGTCATTCCTCAATTGATGAGCATCCCTGCAATTTCCAGGTCTTTGCCACCACAATAAGAGCTGCTATCATAGTGGAATTGCTGGGTCAAAGGGTATAGGCAGTTTAATAACTCTTTGGGGATAATTCCAGATTGTTCTCCAACTCAAGATTGTTTTAATTTGCACATTGCTAATCAATAATGATTTAGAGCATTTTTTTTTCATTTGACTATAACTTGTTTTGATTTCTTTAATGGAAAACTGCCTGTTCATATCCTTTGGCCACATATCAATTAGGAAATGACTTATATTCTTACAGATTTGACAAAATACTTTATATATTTGAGACATGAGACCTTTATCTGAAAAACTGTCTATAAAAATATTTTCCCAATTTTCTGTTTCCCTTCTGAACTTGGTTACACTTGTTTTATTTGTACAAAAATTATTCAATTTAAAATTTTACTAAAACTCAAGGAGGTACTCTAGTAACATAGGAGGGAGGAGGAAAGAGGTTGTGTTGTCTGCCCAACTCTCATCATGGCAAAAATTCTGACCCACATGTACTGAGATAGGAATCAATTAATTAATGAATCTAATCAAATCAATTAATTAATTAGGTGCCTGCTTTGTTTTAGGCAATACTCCAATCACTGGGAATATAACAAAGACAAAAATTAGGCAGCCCGGGAGGGTTTCAATACCTTAAAAGGAAACGCTGGCCATTGAAAGGAAAAGGAACTTCCTACCCATGGGACCAAAGCATGATACCCAATACTCCCCATTCATTTCCAAACTTTTTCCAGATGTACAACAGAAAAGAAACAAAGAATTTTCTACTTCTTCTCACAATACAGAGAAAGACTATTCTTTTTTTTTTTTTGCTTTTTTTGCATACAATTCTTTTCTTTTTTGCCTTTTTTTTTTAGGATAATTGGGGTTAAGTGACTTGCCCAAGGTCACAAGGCTAGTTTTTGTGTTAAGTGTCTGAGGCAGGATTTGAACTCAGGTCCTCCTGACTCCAGGGCCAATGCTCTATTCACTGTGCCACCTAGCTGCCCCGAGAAATACTATTCTTGACAAATGCCCATGATAAGTTTAGAAAACAGAAGAGTTAGAGAACTCAAGATGCAGGCAAATATGATTAATTTAAAATAACATCAGTTAATGATGTTAGTATTTATTTATTTTCTTTTTTTTTCTGGAAGGGAGGAAGGCAAGGAAATTGGAGTTAAGTGACTTGCCCAAGGTCACACAAGTAGTAAGTGTGTCAAGTGTCTGAGTCCATATTTGAACTCAGGTCCTCCTGACTCCAGGGCTGCTATTCTATTCACTGCACCACATAGCTGCTCCTTGATATTAGTATTTATATAGCATCATTTGAGTCTCACAACAACTGTGTGAGATTAAGTTATTTTATTAATATCTATTTATTTAAATATGTAATATATAAATATATTTAAATATAATTAAAATTAATAACTTGTTATTATCCTAACTTTACAGATAATGAAATTAAGTCTGAGAGATATTAAATGAATTACTTAGGGTCACATGGTAAATTTCAGAGGAAGAATTTGAACTTTTAATTCAAAGTCCAGTGTATCAACTAAACCACCGACCTGTTTCATTTTTTCATTGTTACTATAGATTAAGTGGGCTATGTCAGTTTGGAAAAAATAAATGTTCTATCTTTCAAATAAATGAATTAAAATTTGGGGGGGCTTTTAAAATTATTATTCCTTTTAATGAACAGGGGTATGTCTGTATAGCAGAAGTGACTGAATACTCAAAAAACAAAAGACATAAGATTGTCCTTAGGTGGGATTAATCTAAAAGGCTTAGAACATTAAAAATTTTGACACCTGAAAATTCTGGCAAACTTAAAGGTCATTTAATGAATGTCAAAACTCAATTTAATTCAGCAAAGATTTAGAAACAAATTGGATGCTTATCACTTTGGGGAATAGCAACACAAAGTGCAATCTATGAATGTATTGGACACTTATCACATGAGGAACAGCTAAATAGTGATACATGATTTTGGTGGAATATTATTGTACCAAAATAAAGTACAAATGTGATAAATACAAATAAGTGTGGGATGATCTCCATTAAATTATTCTGAGTGAAGTAAGCAGAGTCAAGAAAACAATATACACAATGACTACATTCATGCAAAGGTAAAGAACAATCACAAAAGTGAATGTTGCAAATTTACAAAAAAACAAACATGGCTCCAAAGAAAAGATATGACAAGTCACCCTCAATTCCATGTATTTTTTACAAATGATATATGTACACAAATATAGAATTTTGCACTTATTTTCAGGCTTTTGTCAATTATTTTTGCTATTTTGCTCATTTCTTCCACCATTTCTTTTTAATTTTTTAAAAATAATATTTGTTATATAGCACAGCTCTTAGGAACAGGGAAGGGAAAATGATGAGGATTTTTTAAAAAGATAATAAAAATGAATTTTTCAAATTTAAAAAATCAGTTAAATCTTGCAAACAGAGCACTGTCCTAGTTTGCCAGCTGAAATACAAAGGATAGATAAGATGCCCACCTACCCTCATAGAGTAAATGGCTACAGCACACACCCAGAGAATGATATTTCCTATGTGGATCACAGAGGAGCAAACAGAGTGCTATGTGAAACGCAATGGGGAACATTGATTGCAGTGTCACAGAAAAGGCTTCTGGCAGAGGGTAACATTTGCTTTAGTCGTTAAAGAAGAGGAGAAACTCCACATTTCCATTTGGTTATCATGTCATATTCATTCTACAACCAAAATAACTTTCATCTATAGGATGCTAGTCATTCTCTTGCAAACACACTAAATCAGACCTTCATCACCTCTTAGTCAAATTCTTGAAATAACCTAATCAGTCCTCCCAATACCTAGTACTTAAAAGCCAACTCCTCAGCAATCTGGCATTCAGATTTTCACAATGTGATTTTCACCTACATTATCAGTCTTATTTCATATATACTGATACTTTACCCAAAATGGATTATCAGCTTCAAAGTAGAAGTTCAAAGCCAGACACTATCCTACCAAATTTCTACTTTTTCTCATATTCTGTGCCAAGCAAACAAACCTTTACCAAAACATTTCTACATGCTGATATTTTTCTAGCTTTCAAGGACAAGTGGAAAAGCTACTTCTTCCACAAAACCCTTTTTAATAAGATAGTTGCATGAGAGATAAGTCAATATCCCTCCCTACACAACATGGGTTAGGCCATTTTTTCCCTAAAAGGTGATAAAGCTATGCCCTTGATTTTCTAAGTGTAATGGCAAGCAAAGAAGCTTAGCACCTTGTTTCAGCTATTTAATTATTTAGCACTTTGTTTCAATTCAAGTTTCTTTTAAGCCTTGCCCATGATTATATCAAGTCTTTGTTAAGAAACAGAACTTGTGAACTCCACAGTGGGAGGAACTTGCTGATGTAACAGGAAGGGGCAGAACAGGGAGGTGACCATATATAAGGAGAAGCCCAAGTTAGGAAAGAACAGAATTGAGAAGGGGTTCTGTTTGTGTTGATTTTTCTTTGTACAGAAGTCCTGGGACCTTACTGGAAGCCCTGAGAGAGGATTTTTTTGTTGTCTGTTTCCAGAAGTCCTGGAGGAGGGTTTCAAAGGTCATGGGACCATACTGATGATATGTGTTGAGTTCTCAGACATTTTTGGTGGATCTGTATTGATTTCACAGGCAGATAGTGAATTGATGATGGTGCTGGCAATGTGGATGAATGTTATTGTGGCTCTATTAAGCTTTGTCTTCTCAGAAACTGTGAAGGACTTCAGGTGGACTGGATACTGTGAGTTTCAATATGGGACTGGACAAGGAACTGGATAAGGAGCTGGACGAGGAGCTGAGAGCTGCCTACCTGTAAATCCAGGTGATGATTGGGGAGATTCAGGCAGGAGCTGGACCCATGGAAGAGGAGCCATAAAATTTGGGAGCCCAGCCTGGAGTAAGATTAAAAGACCTCTCCTTGGGTACTTAGTGTTGACTGAAAAGATCAAAATTTACTGAGGCTTAGGGGTGGGAGAACTTTGCATTCCAGAAATTAAGACATTGTGTTGTAGGGGTGGAGAACTTTAACCTTTGTAGTTTGTGTCCCTTAAGGAGACTTGGTCCTTAAGGATGATTGAGATAAGGACTTACTGAATGATACCTTTTGTTTAAAACTATGTGGTCACTTTGGTGATAAGTTGTTATGATATAACATTGTGAATACTGTACTCTGGTTTCTGTGAATGTTTTGCTTTAATTTACTGCTGAACAAATAGAGAGTTTACTATACTATGCCATCAGAACCTTAAACTTGTTCACAGTAGCAGTCCTCTGGTGAGCTGCTCGTGCTTGGCTTTACACTAAGCCTCATACTGTGTCTCCATCTTTCTAGTGGCCTCTGGCATCCTGGTCACCCAAGTTCATAAAAAGACCCACCCCTGTGGGAACTGGACATTTCAGACATTGGATATAAGAAGACCACAAGAATCACTGCTGACCTAGTGATCAGACTCATTTCTACAGAGAGTCGATTTAAACTGATACATAAGTCTACACAAGGTATATGCTGGAGTTTCCTTGTTCAATCTATTCTATATTATGTTTACCTAAGAAAACCACTCACTGTTAACAGGCACATAACCTACAAGTGCCTCATTATGTCCCAAATCTGAACTTGCACTAACAGGTCAACAGCTATGCTGGCAGTATTTCTTTTTCACCTAACTTGGTAAGACCATGAACATTCTTTATTCACCTATATTTATATAGCACTATGCACTAATAATATTAAATATTATTTATTATATATAATATTTTATATATTATATATAATATTTAATAAATAAAATATTACATTTATTTGTTTACATCTTTTACGTGTCTCAATAATCTTTGTGATGGAAAAATTATATTATTTATCTTTGTATATAGCATTGAACTTGGGAAGCAGTGAATAAAATGACTGAACAGTTGATCAGAGTTTAATTTAATTTAGTTATGGAAGTACTTGTTATAAAGTGGCTTTAACTATAAGGTCCTCTTCAAGAATGAAGGATAACAACCAACCAAATAAAGATAGCATTATGAAAATGTTCCAGTGTTTTAATTAAGGAAATGGGTGTGAGAATGTTTCAAAACCAATGACTTCATCAGCACAGGGGAATTCCTTTTGTAAAAACTCACACTTACTAGTATAGATCAGTAACTCAATAACTCTTCTGTGAAAGATATTAAGTATTAAAGAGTTGACTTGGGGACTGAGAGCTTAAGTGACTGATCACTTGCAGGTAGAATTGAAAGAGGCAGGATTTGAACTGAGGAGTTACTAATTCTAAGGCCTTCTAACCACTATACCAGGCTGCCTCTCATTAGCAGCTGAGACAAGGAAACCTGGAAAAAGAAACTTTGTAGGATCTCAGTAGGAAATTATTGATGAACATAAAATAGATATTTAAGATATAGAAATACAAGACGATTAGAGACCGAATTGCGAACATTTGCTGGATTATGGAGAGAGTTCCAAAAAAAAAATATCCTTTTCTGTTTCATTCACTACACTAAAGTCTTTGACTATGTGGATCACAACAAAATGTTGCAACTCCTCAAAGATATGGGACCAAAGTATCATTTTACTATTGAGGAACCTGTATGTGGGCCAAAAAGCAAAACTTAGAACAAAATATGGAACAAATGATTGGTTTAAGATTGGAAAAGGAGTTCAACAAGACTGTATATTTTCATCTTACTTATTTAACTTATATGCAGAGTACATCATGTCAAATGCCAGGCTGGACAAACCAAAATCTGGAATTAAAGCTGCCTGGAGAAATACCAACAATCTCATATATGCCGATGAGATCACTCTGATGGCAGAAAGTGAAGAAGAATTAAGAAGCCTTTTGATAAGGGTGGAAGAGGACAGTATAAAAGCTGGCTTGAAGTTTACCATCAAAAAAAAAAAAATAAGATCTTGGAAACTGGTCTCAGCACTTCCTGGCAAATGGAGGGAGAAGAAATGGAAGCAGTTTCAGATTTTATATTCTTGGGCTCAAAGATAACTGAAGATGGCAACTGAAGTCAAGGAATTAAAAAGGGCTTGCTCAGGGCAGCTAGGTGGCACAGTGAATGGAGGACTGGCCCTGGATTCAGGAGGACCTGAGTTCAAATCCGCCCTCAAACACTTGACACATACTAGCTGTGTGATCCTAGACAAGTCATTAACCCCAAGTACCTCACCAAAAAAAAAAGTCCTGTTCCTTTGGAAGAAAAGTGATGGCAAATCTGGACAGCATCCTAAAAAGCAGAGACATCAACCTTTCCACACATGAAAAAAAAAAAAGGCCTGTATAGTCAAAGCTAAGTTTTTTCCAGTAGTAATATATGGCTGTGAGTGCTAGACTAAAAAAGAAAGCTAAGCTCTGCAGATTCAACACTTTCAAATTCTGGTACCAGAGAAGTCTTTTGAGAATCCCTTGGACAGCAATGAGACCAAATCAGTCTATACTTAAAGAAATTAATTCAGACTATTCACTGGAAGATCAAATATTGAAGGCGAAGCTCAAATACGTAGGTAACAAAATGAGAAGGCAAGACTCACTGAAAAAGACCCTGATGTTAGAAACCACGGAGGCCAAACCTAAAAGAAGATAGGAGAGGATGAGATGAATAGTGTCAAGGAAATAATGAACATGAACTTGGACAGACTTTGAGAGATAGTGGAGGATTGAAGGACCTGGCATGCTATGGTCCATGGGGTCATGAGGAGTTAGTCATGACTGAACAACTGAACAACAAAACAACATTAAAAACCCCAAACTCTCTGGGGGGCGGAGCCAAGATGGCGGAGTAGAAGCACGACCTTCCCGCAGCTCCGGCTTCCACCCTCCCCAATCCATGTAAAAAGGGGACTCTAAACAAACTTTGGAGCTGCAGAACCCACAAAATGACACAGAGAAGCTAACCTCCCGCTGAGGACAGCCCGGCAGGAATCGGCCAGCGCAGCGCTCTGGGAGCCGAGCCCAGCACCACGCTGAGGCTTTAGCCCCAGGGCGGGCCTGACCAGCCCCCAGCCAGAGGGACTCCAGATCAGCAGCAGCTGTGGCCATTTCCAGATTTATCAATACATAGATGCGAAGGACAAGGTGAGAGGCCAGTGCAGTCTGGACTTTGGGACCCAGGAAGTGGGAATGCGTGGCTTTTACCCCCGGAGCGAGAAACCGCTGAGACACCAGCACAGCCTACCAGCGCCAAGTGGTGGCTTCAGCTACTGGCCTTCAGAGTGTAGGGGGACCAAGCACCAGTCTGAGGGGTCATTGCTCTTGCTTTAACCTGCTTGGATCTAGATTGCAGTGTAGGGTGGAGGTCCTGGGGTGTGTGTCCAGCTTACCAGAGCGTGTGGAGACCTCAGAGAGGGCACCCATCTAATACCTCCGGCAGCTGAGAAAACCCCAGCATTTGGGACGAAAACTCCCCTGTCTGGTGGCAGAGTCCTACTGTGGCAAAAAGCCCAAAAGTCAAATCATTGAGTGGCAAAATGAGCAGGCAAAGGAAAGAAAGCAGACAGAAGATTCCAACATTACACTCCTATTTTGGGGATAAGAAGGAGCAAGGCATGGAACAGGAGGAAAACAGTGAAGTCAAAACTCCTGCACCAAAAGCTTCAAAGGAAAATACAAGCTGGTTACAGGCCATAGAGGACCTTAAGAAGCAGATAAGAGAAGTGGAGGAAAAATTGGGAAGAGAAATGAGAACAATGCAAGAAAATTATGAAATGAGAGTCAACAGCCTGACTGAAGAAAATAATACCTTAAAAAACAGACTGACTCAAATGGCAAAGGAGGCTCAAAAAGGCAATGAGGAGAAGAATGCCTTAAAAAGTCGAATTTGTCAGATGGAAAAAGAATCTCAAAAGCTCACTGAGGAGAATCATTGCTTCAGAATTAGATTGGAGCAAATGGAAGCTAATGACTTTATGAGAAATCAAGATGCGGTCAAACAGATCCAAACAAATAAAAGAATAGAAGGCAATGTGAAATACCTCATGGGAAAAACCACTGACCTGGAAAATAGATCCAGGAGAGATAACTTAAAAATTATTGGACTGCCTGAGAGCCATGACCAAAGTAAGAGCCTGGAAAGCATCCTCCAGGAAGTCCTCAAAGAAAACTGCCCTGATGTTTTAGAACGAGAGAGCAAAATAGAGATTCAAAGAATCCACCGATCACCTCCTGAAAAAGATCCCAAAAAGAAAACTCCTAGGAATATTATAGCAAGGTTCCGGAATTCCCAGATTAAGGAGAGAATATTACAAGCAGCCAGGAAGAAACAATTTGAATATTGTGGAAACACAATCAGGATAACCCAGGATCTGGCAGCCTCTACACTGAGGGATCGAAGGGCCTGGAATGTGATATTCCGGAGATCAAGGGAGCTGGGATTAAAACCAAGAGTCACCTACCCAGCAAAACTGAGTATCATGTTTCAGGGGAAAATATGGTCATTCAGTGGAATAGAGGACTTTCAAGCATTCTTGCTGAAAAACCCAGAGGTGAATAGAAAATTTGACATTCAGATACAAGAAGCAAGAGAAGCATGAGAAGGTAAACAGGCAAAAGAAATCATAAGGAACTTATCAAAGTTGAACTATTTTTTTGTTTGAAGTAATCGGGGTTGAGTTGCTTGTTCGGGGTTGCATGGCCAGTTGTTGTTTCTGGGTGTGGTGCTGGGTCTCTGGGCCCGGATTTGATCCGGGTCGTCCTGGCACTGGAGCCGGTGCTCTTGCTCGCTGAGCCACCTGGCCAAAGTTGAACTATTAACATTCCTACATGGAAAAACAATAATTGTAACCTATGAAACTTTTCTCAGTAGTTGAAGGGATTAGAAATATATATATATGTCTTTATAATAGGGTATGCGGGCATATGAATACATATGTGAATGTGTATATATACGTTTACAGGTATACATAGATAGAGGGCACGGGACCAATTTAACAGGAAGGGATGATACTTAAAACATGAAATTAAGAGGTGAGAGGAATATAATGGGAGGAGATGGGGAGAGACAGAGTGGGGCAAACTATCTCATACAGAAGAGGCAAGGGAAAATGGTTACAATGGAGGGGAAGAATAGGAAGGCAAAAGGGAATAGGTCAACCTTATTGCTATTGAATCTGGCTTGAGAAGGGAGGGAAATACACACTAAATAGGGGATCTCACCCTCCAGGAGAATGGGGGGGAAGGGGATGTGAGGGGGGATGATGGAAGGGAGGGCAGGCTGGGGGGGGAGGGAAGTTGGAAGCACCCACTTTTGAAAAGGGACAGGATCAAAGTAGAGAACAGAACAAGTGGGAGGTGGGATAGGAGGGAGGGAAAAATAGTCAGTAAAATAAAAAAAAAGAAAGAAAGAAAATATACTCTGCCCCCTAATAGGATGAATGTGGTCACATGTAGCCTGTGGCGGGAGGCTTGTTTTTCAGGAATTCCCACACCTTGTTACTTTGTGATTGGGCAGTGGGTCAAGAGGGTTGTTACATTGTCTGAGCCAGGAGAAGGCTATATATACCCTGATGTGAGGTTTTGCTTTGGGACTCACTTTGGGAAGAGTTGTGTGATTTGACCAGATGAGACTCTGGGCAGCCATTGAACCCCCAGGCTTTGAAAACCCAGATGTTGGTGCTTCCCTCTCTGGTAACTAACTAGGTATGGATGTAATGGTCAGACAGCTGGAAGCCCTGTCTGCTGATTTGTTTCTCTGTCTGCTTGTAACTTCTGTTTATATTCTCTGAAGTTCAGGGTGCTGGCTTTTTCCCCTGAACTAGGTAAATGATATATGTTTGATTGATTAAAGTAAGATTGTTAACCCAAAAAAAATAAAAATAAAAAAAATTAAAACCCCAAACTATCTTCCTGTTAAAGTCAATAGAATCGAGTTCCCTTAAGAGCAAGGACTGCTTCAATTTTTGCATTTTTATCTCCAGTGCTTCGCATGGAGTTGATAATAAATGCTTGGCTGCTTGGCACAGCATTTAGAAAACTAGACTTGACATCAAGAAGATCAGAGTTCAAATCATGTCTTGGATACTTATTAATACTATGACTATTGGCAAGTCATTTAATCTTTCTTAGTTATAGTTTCCTCATCTATAAAATGGGAATAATAGTTCCTATCTTATAGTGGCACTATAAGGGTCAAATGAGATAACTTATGTAAAGTGCTTTGTAAACATTAAACTACTATAAAGTTGCTAGCTATTAATTTTTTTGCTATTGCTACTGACTGATTCAAAAGGTATTTACCTCTAAAAAATCTTTACCAATTCCTCCAGTCCAGAAGACTGGAAGGAGGAAGAGATATTTCCTTCTCACTTCCATAGAAATTATATGTCTCTTATATACTTAACAACATTATATTTTGCATTCCATTTTTTGTGAATGTATCCTCTACTCCAATATATTGCAAGACCATGTGGGGAAGGAATATTTTATAATTATTTGTTTTATTTCTCTCACAGCTTATTTGATAATAAAAAATTATCTTTTGGTAACACCTTCAAATAGCACAGGTGTCCCTGATAAAAACAAGTTAGTAATCCCCTAGTACTATGAATGCAAACATATCAGAGTAGTGAAGCCTATTATTTGTAGCCCTCTTTTCATGTCATATTCAAATATTACAATAGTAGAGTTTACACAGCCTTGTAATTCTGGACACCTGACCGACATGTGCTATAATGTTTCACAGCTAAGGCTTCAGGATTTTTTGACATATGGCACCATCTCTCAGTGAGGTGAAAGCCATGTCACAACCAAGCTGCTTTTCCAGCTGTGACATGTCTCTATAAAGAATGGGGGTGGGGACTACACAAGGAGGGGGAGAAAGATATACTTTTCATTTTGTCTAGAGTCAAGCCAAAGTATTTTATTCTACTTTCTAAATTTTATTATAACTTCAACTACTACTATAACCCTCAAAAGCTAAATACAATGAGAAGTCTTTTAAAATTACCATTAGTATCTCATAGTTAATTAGAAGAATTAGGAAAATAATAAACATAAATGACAGGATCTATTCATCATTTCTCCAGAGAGCAAGGCAGATACATGTGATATCCCTTTGGATTAGTCTGTGTGTACCTTTGATGTAGATAAAAAGTATAAAAAATTATGTTTAAGAAGACAGCTGTTAACAAGATAGGGGAGTTGATAACTATTTTATAAGATAAGAAATATTATATCCCATAAATCCTTGCCCAATAACTCCATGAACAGATTTCCACATTCTTGACAATTTAAATACCTACCGGGTGAACTATACAGAGGAAAACCAACTATCCAAATATATGAGAAGTTTGCCAGTATAACAAAAAAAAAAAAATTAAAAAGTGGTATATTTATACATCACCTCTACTAGCCTTGTAAAATATTACAAAAAGAGGTCCCAAACAAAGCACACTTGAAGTGTATTTTTTTATCCTCCACAAATGCAACTGAAAAGCATATTGCAGAGTCAAACATTGCATTGTTATGCTATAGCTTCAGTTGATTCAAACAATATTAGATCACTAAAATCGAAAAAAAAAAATAAGAGGTGCAGATCAAGTGGAAAAATTAAGTGTCCTTCAATGTGTGCTTCATAAATGCAATTCATTTTAGTGAAGGCAAATGTCAGGATCATTTCCTAGGATTTTCTTTTTGATTATTATAAGCAACTTACATTTTTACATACTGTCATTAAAGATGCTATTTGTGCATCAAAAGAAATTGAGAATTCAATTGTGATGCAATATTCAAATCCCAAAGTTGGAATTAATTTGCACTCCAGAAAAAAAAAAAATTACTCGAATTAAATGGAGAAAAAAATTTAGTATCATACAAAAGTTTTAAAGTCATCTAAAAAAAAAAAGCACTGAAAAAAAGTTTCCACTTTAAAGTATAATATATTTCTACTCCATTATCAACGATATTGAACAAAAACAAAGAAATTCAAAACGAAATTGAACAGGAGTTCTTTAAAATGTAATAATATCTGTTTATTAATGAATTTCTAAAAATTAAAATAATGATCAGATCTTCTTTACTTTGATATATGTGTGTGTATCTTTATTCTGTGCAAAAGAAAAAATCAACTTAATGTCAAAAGTGAACAAGAGAAAGTGTGAATGCTACTTATATGTGCTACAAAATATCAATCATTTAAGGAAAATGGAAAATACTAGATAAAAAGGATGCTAACTAGTTGGATATGGAGCAGCTAAAAAGAAATGCCACAGAAAACAACAGGACTGCTAGAAAAGTGCCAAAGTGCACCTCTTAAATCTGTGTACCTCTAAAAGAGACAGCAAAAATCAGAAATCTAAACTGCTGAAAGGAGAACTGTCACATGAGATGTTTATCTTTAATAGGTTTCTCCTAGAAAAACATATGGCTGATCTATTACATGCATTATGATCCTATCTACCAATTAGAGTGCTGATGGATCAGTCAACAGGGCAAGCTGAATTACAGTGTGAATCCACCTGGAAAGGGAAAAAAGGGGGGAAATACATCTCCAGGTCAGCAAAAGTAAAAACTAAAAATGACAGGTAATGTAAAACATAGTAGCAGCAGTTTAAACAAAGAAGATGCATGCTCAGTGCAAGGAGTTTCTTCACCAAATTCTTCAAAATAGAAGGCAAGGAAGCTGGCAGAACATGGTTTTATGGGGGAAAAAATTATTACTTTTTTTTTTCATTTTAATTTACCAAAATTTCATTGTCACATCTGTCTTAAAATAAAGAAGACAAAAGTTTAAAGAACGTACTGTCCCTGGCCTTTTGAATATTATATTATATTTTCTATTACATGAATAGAAAAATATTACTCAGTAATAATCTTATGCTTTCTATAATATCAAGATTCATGGTAGTTCTGAAACACAAATATTCCTCTACATTACATCAGTGGATATGTGATATGGGTACTTTCTCTACTAGTGCAGATGACAAACCACTGACAACTCATCACTCTTCACAATTCCTGTCCATGTTCTCCTAAAGACTCCCTCAGAGAATCAACCCACCTTCAGGCAAAGCATTCAAATGTTTAATAATTGACAAAAATCATATTGCAGCTGAATGTATTTTTTTTTTACTTTACATAGGACAATGGACTTAGAAATCAGAAACAAACCTTGCCTTAGACAGTTATTAGCTTTGTGATGCTATCAAATGTCATCGCTAGTACTCAGTTTCCTGTTCTGTACAATGAAGAGGATGAAATTAATGGACCTTACCAACCTTTCTAGTTCTAATCTATAATTTTATGATCTTATGAACATGAATACATTAAAATAAAGTAATATTGCTCTTTACTTTCAATTTTATTTCAAATTCTAGGGTGTATGGGGTAGTTTGGGTTATTTTGGGGTGGGGGGTTAGTAATGTCATGGTAAGGGTGTTTATAAACTAAAGTAGAATGAACTCTATTCTACATTACAGGAATCAATCAGTAAAATATATTTTGTATAGCAAAACATCACAGAGTATAAGAAGACTTGGAAACATAGTCTTCACCTAATTTACACCAGGCAAAAACTCATATATATTTATGACCTTCATATACACTGAACACGAACAAGGTGTTTATTTTTGTTATTTTACTGGGAGACTTTTTCACGGAGGCCAGAACTTTTTTTCCCCTTTATTATCAAACTGAAGGTTAAAAACAATTTTGCAACGAATATTAGATTAACACCAAAATTATGTATATGCCTAAAAAATAAGAAAAATAGATGATTCAAAAATACAATTTTTATTTGGGATATTTTGTGGTTTATCAAAAAAAGATGTATCTTGTCTTTTCAGGAAATAAATAAGCAGAAAAATAAGTTTGCAACAGCCATATGTTAAAATGAGATTGACAAATGAATGAAAGTTATCAAATTGAGAAGAAAAAAAGAGACCCTATTGATTCTGTGCTACCAACAATACATAAGTTTTTAGATACATTTTGCTTTTAGTAGAAAGGAAACTAAAAGACATTTTAATATGATTGGAGAATGAGAGAGAGAAAATATGGAGACATAGGTAGTCTATTAAAAGAGCTCATATGAGAAAAACCAATACACAAAAGCCTGATTTTGAGACAGTTCAAGTATGTTAGACAACTACTAGAATATATCCTGATGATTTTGTTAGAACTGAAAGAAAAACAAAGGCCAAATCTATTGTTGGGAATAACAAATAATGAAATAAGACAAATTGGACAGTGCTTCCACCACCACCCTACCCTGCCCCCTCAAATAACCACACAAGAACAATAACAACAGCAGCTGTAGCCACAAGCCATGATGAACCCTAAATCAGACACAGACCAGTACCCTTTAGAATACTCTTTGTAGACTGTGAATATTATTATTCACTTAACCAACTATCAATACCAAAGTATAGTCACTAGGACGACATAAAAATGTCCCATCATATGGAACAATGAAAATATTGATTATAAACATCTTAATAACCTAACCCAAGGCAAATGGAAGAGTTTAGCTAAATTAAAAATATTCAGTGAGGTACAGAACTTGAAAAAGTTGAAAAGAACATAAAAAAATTAAAAGCATCAAATGACTCAGAGACGAGAAGTACAAAAAATACTGTTTATATAATTTGTTTTCAAGTACTGGCCTTTCCAGGAGTAAAAGCAAGCATGTCCATTGTCAAGATTACATTTTGATATACTACTAAAAATTCTGGTTATAGCAATAAAATGAGAAAAAAGTTATTATTATTATTGTTATCAGTAATGCTAATGTTATTTGTACTCAATAAATATAAACATCTTAACATACACAAAGGAAAGATGAAGACTGAAGACTTCAAGCTTTAATCAGGAGGTCAAATGGTGCCAGTGAACAAAGATAAGTTTTCTTTGACCTCTTCTAGGCAGGATAAATCAAGCACAAAGTAATTAAGGAGATAGTTTTGATTTAATCTTATTAAGAGATTTATTGATAGCCTCAAATCAAAGCACAAAGGGAAGAATATATTTAAAACAATTTACGCTTACACAATTGTGATATGGAATATAAAAGATTTGGCAAATATCCCAATAAAAACTTTTATAATATTAAGGAAATGGGCCCATCACCATATGACAGGCATATAAAAACTCATATTTCCTCACCAAAAGGGTGATTGATAGATATCAGAACACATTAAGTACACAACAAAAACATACAGCAATACTTTTGAAACATAGAGACATCATTTCACTGAGCATTAGTAAAGAATAATAACAGGTATACAACCCTGTATAAGCCAAAAGTAAAAAGTGGTCTTCCTATAGATGAAGACTTTGAGATGACTAAGATACAAGAGTGAAAGGAAAAGGCTCTAAAAGGATGACATTCAAATGAACTCAGCTGAAAAAGAAGTTGTTTTTTTAAGTCAGACTAGTTTGATTTGTGGAAACAGTATTAGTTGTGATGACAATTCAGAAATAGGTCATCATCAATTCATTTTTTTAAGGTAAGCATAGTGATCAATAGAAATCATAGCAAGGATATGGTAGAAACCATGCAACATGTTCAAACGGTGCAAAAATTTGGCACACACCAAAAATCTGGCAAGATATAAGCTAGTAATGAAAAATCATGTATCAAAAAGTCACTGTATTTCATTCACAAGCAAACAAATGCTCATACTATATAATTACAGACTTCAAAAATTTCTCAAAGAATTCAATCAATAAACTATACCAGAACTGGAGAATTATTACTGACAACTGCCCAACATGACACAAATAATAGTGATTCATTAAAATTAAGAACAACATCCCCAATTGATGTCACTATGCCAAATAAGCATAATTGCCAAACTGGGTGGAATAAAAATTTGTTGTCAAGTTATCCCTCTCTGCAATAAGACAAAAGGTAAAAACAAGCATAACCACTTTCAACACTACTACTTAACATACCATGAGAAATGCTGGCTGTAGCAATAAGACAGGGGGGAAAAGGAATAAACAGAGAAAATGGTAACTAAATCATAACTTTTTGCAAATAATGCGACGATGTACTTAGAGAACCCTAGAGTCAACTCAAAATTAGCTGAAACAATAATTTTGGCAAAATTGATAGATAAAAAAACAAATCCACATAAACCATCAGCATTTTATTGTATCAGACAAAACAGCAGAAAGAAATAGGAAGTGAAATTCTATTTTGAAAACCTATAAAATTCATTAAACAAGAGTGACTTACCTACCAAAATATATATATGGAAGCACAGACAGACAGACAGACAGACAGACACACACACACACACATACATACATACATACATACATACATACATACCAGGTCAAATTTACAAAGATTTATTAAGCACCTCTCATGTGCCAGGCACTATTACTAAGCCCTGGGTAAACAGAGAGGCAAAAGATAGTGCCTGCCGTCAAGAAGCCTACAGTCTAATCAGTGGAAGTAGAAAAGGGGTGGACAACATTCAAATTATGGATAAACTAGATATATACAGGGTAAATTAAAGATATTCTAAGAGAGAAGGCATAAGCATTCAGAGGGATCAGAAAAGACCATATAAAAAGTGGAATTTCAGTTTAAACTTAAAGGAAGTCAGGGTAGACAGGAGAGATAAGGAGGGAGGAAATTGTAGGCATGGAGAACAATAACCAGTAAAATGAAACTACAAGGATATAAATACAAAACACTCTTTATACAAAGAAATTTAAAATATTTAAGATTTAAATAACAAGAGAAACACCAACCACGGGTGTGTAGACTAAATCAATATATAAATATGACAATATAACCTAAAATAATTTACTTATTCAATGCAATACCAATCAACCTATTAAAGGATTAGCTTATGGAGCTAGAAAAGATGATGTCAGGAGTACAAAAAGGTCAAGGACATTAAGAGAAATAATGAAAAAAAGGGGGGAATGGAGGAAGCCTAGAAGCATCAGATTTTGAAACTATGCTACAAAGCAATAAGCATCAAAATTATTTGATATTAGTTAAGAAAGAAAGTGGAATAGATTAGATACACAACATACAGAAGGAAATGAATTTTGTGGCCTAGTATTTGATATAGTAAAAGACTCAAGCTTTGGTGATAAGAAGGCACAATTTGACAAAAAAACTGTTGGGAAACTGGAAAGCAATCTGAGAGAAACTTGATATACACCAGCCTCTCATAACTATACACCATGAAAAGCACCAAATTTATGCCTTTAGATAATTATGGTGAAATTATAATGAATTTGAAGGAGCAAAGAAAAAATTATCGTTCAGATCTATGAATAGGGGAAAAGATAATGACAAAACAAAAGATAAAGGATCACAGAATATAAAAAGGTTAATTTTGATTATATAAAAATTTAAAAGTTTGTTACACACACAAAAAAAAACATGCAGCTAAATTAGAAAAGAAATAAGTAAATGGGCGGGGTGTGGGGGAGAGATTTGCAGCAAATTTTGCTAATATGGGTCTCATTTCCAAGACATACATGGAATTGACACAAATCTATAACAATAAATATCATTCCATAAATTGCTAAATGGTCTAAGGATATGAATAGACAGTTTTCTAAGGAAGAAAAACAAAGTTATACATAATCTTTTTTTTTTAATGCTCTAAATCACTGATAGAGAAATACAAATTAAAGGAACTCTGGATCTAGTTACCAAATTTGAGTAAAAAGAAAATGACACATGCTGGAGAGTCTATGGGAAAATAGGCACATTAATGCACTTATGGTATAGCTATGAACTGGTCTCGTCACTCTGGATAGCAATTCAAAACTATGCCCAATCATATTACTAAACTGTTCATACCCTCTGACCCAGATATACCATGACTAGGTCTATGTCCCAAAGAAACCAAAGAAAAAGGATAATGCAGAAGTACTAAAATATTGATATCACCTTTTTTTCTAGGAGGAAAGAACTGGAAACTAAGAATATATCCACCAATTTGGAAATAAATGACATGTTGGCATTATGAACATGTGCAGACTAGAAGGAGCAAAAACAAAAGAACAATTTACATAATTAAAACACTGCAAAAACAAATTTGAAAGTTTTAAAAACACACATAACTTGTTTTCCTTGACTATACATATTTGTTACAAATATCTTGTTTTTTTCTAATAGGATAGAAGGTTTGAAAGTAAAAAATAAATTTTAATAAAAAATTTAATTTAAAAGTTGTAACAAGTAGTCTATATCATAGTCAAACATGATAAAGTACACTTGATTACTGCTGTCCTATCTGCTACTTAGAGTTGCACCATTGCTTTTGTTTGTCCTAAAGAATTTAAATCCAATTCATCTATAGAAAACAGCAATTAAACCCACCTGCAGAACAGTGTATAGAATATTAGGAACAAAAAATAATATCAAGATATCAACTTGTCCCAACATGATTTCTATCCAAACTCCCTTAAATAAGGTGAAATGAAAAATTTTAAACAATAATCATGTAAGTAATAAACATTTGAGTCATCTAAAGATGACCAAAAATATACCCTAAACTGAAAACAAATTAGAACAAATATAAAGAAGACAACTAGTAAACTATGAAAATTCTCCCTAAGGAAGTAGTAGGAACTCAAATAATTTAAACTCAGATGGATAATCCTAGAGAACACATAGTTAAGGAGTATGACAGAAAGAGTGGACTATATGACCCAAAAGGTCTTTTGAATCTCTACTTCTAATGATTCAGAATTCTATTAATTTATGAGCACCTTGAGGCAAGAATGAAATAAAAATTTTATACAGCTTTTACATAAGATAAACCAGCTTGAGGGCTAAATCAGAAAATGGAACATTTATTTTTCCCCAAACCCAATCTCAGATGTAGTCATTATAAATATAGCCATAATGCAATTATTTAATGTTGATACCCAGAAGCCAAGAATTTTCCTAGATTGATTGGCTTCAAGGGAAAGCAGGAAAACACCAACCAAATGCTAAAACAATGTTCAAAACCATAACTTTCTATGGCAAAAGGGGGCCTCCCATACTTCTATAAAATTTTAATAAGGATTTCTCCAAGAATTCAGAGAACAATGGATATAAAGCTAGAAGGCAAATTAGAAGTTATATGACCCTGCTACACAGTCCTCCATTTTACAAATAATAATAACCAGAATGTATATGGTACTTAAATGATTGCAAAGTGCTTTACCCATGTTATCTCATTTTATCCTCACAACAACTCAGATAGGTAAGTGCTATGGTTATCCCCATTTTAAGTGACACTCCCAGGGTTACACAAAAGGTAAGTGCACGAGGTTAGATTTTAACTGAGGCAGTCCTGATTCTAGGTCTGGAGTTTCATCTACTGCACCATGAAGATACCTCTAACATGAAATGAATGTGAAAATACTGCAGCCAAAGAGAGATTGTGTGACTTCTTTAGGGTCACTAGGAAGTCAGTAAGAACACAATGTTGACTGATACAGCATCCTCCACTCTAGGAGAAGATGCCACTAAGTAATTAATCTCTATGTACATGGGAGATAGGCAAAAAATAATCATGTCTGCCCTGATAGTTATTTAGGTCTGTTACTTGAAGGTATACAATTTTTACCTCAAATAAATTTCACAGAAAGAAAAATTACTACTTGAGAAATAAATCATTTAGGAAAACCAGATCTTTGAGAAGTAGGGTACACAAAAATAAAGAAGTCTTTTTAAAATTGTCTCTAATTGTTCCTGCTAGCTAATGAATTAAATGTATGTTGGAGATTTTACAAGGACACAAGGACTTTCAGGACGCTTTATAAATTGCAAATTGTAAGGAAAGTTTGATTGCATTTCAGAAATAATAATAATATATGAGGCACATATTTTTATCTAGATGTAGATTTAAATTTCTAAAAATGAATTTTGGATAAATACTTCTTTATAAAAAAGTATACAATAATTTTAAAGTCAAGAATTGATACAACACCTTCAACTCAAAATGGACACTCCCAATACATCATACTTAATAGTAATAATAACTGTTATTATTGTTAATAATTTATATGGCACTGACTATGTGCCAGGCAGTGTACTAAGAGCTTTATCTCATTTGATCTTCACAAAAACCCTACGGGTTAAATGCTATTATTATCTCCATTTTACTAATGAGGAAACTGAGCCAATAGAGATTAAGTGAAGTGACTTATCCAGGGTCATTTCTCTGAAGCAAAATTTAAACTCAGGTCTTCCTGACTCCAGTTCAAGTGTTCTATCCATCTGACATTGTGAGTCTATTTTATTTTAAAGCATTCATTCAACAAATATTTAGTCAATCAATAAAAATTGAGTAAGCACCCATTATATGCCTGGTATTGTGCTCAGCATTGGGGATACAAAAAGAAGCCAGAGACTCTTTGCCCTTAAAAGAACTTACACTCGAATGGGGGAGACAACAAGTAAAATAAATGTAAAGAAACTAAAAACAGAATAAATGGGAGATAATTAACAGAGGGAAGGCACTAGAATTAAGAGGGATTTGCTTCCTGTAGATGAGATTTTTAGTTGGGATATAAAGGAAGTCAGGAGATTAAGATGAAGAAGCATTCCAAATAGAGAAAATGCTTGGAGCTGAGATGCAGTGTCTTGCTCATGGAACATCAAGGAGGCCACTGTCATTAAAATGGAGAATACATGGCTGGAGTAAATTATAAGAAGCCTGAAAAAGTAGGAGGGAGCTAGGTTATGAAGGGCTTTGAAAGCCAGAGGATTTCAAATCTAATCTACAGGCAAAAGGGAACCACTTGATTTTATTGAGGGGGGGGGGCGGGAAACAGTGACAGGATCCAACCACATTTTAGAAAAATCACTCTGGTACTGAAAGGAGACTGGACTAGAGTAGGCAGAGACTTCTGTGATAGTAATGGCAATTAAAGATTCCCCTGTATTGGCTTGGTTTTCAAACTGATTGTGTTAAAACCCAGAGTTTGTTAATCCCACCTGTGGGATGGGCTTGTTGATGTGAAAAGAAAGTCCTGAACTGGGAGGAGCTGGTGATGTAGATTTGGAGAGACACTAGAGAGAGGCGGAAGACTTTTTTTTTTTTTTGGAAGCAGCACCTCGTGGAGGGAGAGAGAGGCTAAGAGAATTGCTGGTGGCCGCTTTGAATTGCCCTGGACTTTTGAGACCTGCCCCCTGAGCTGCCAAGGACTGAGGAGACATGGCTGTTTTGCTATTTTGCCAGATTTGTCCACTGGTGAAAGACAGTCCTTTTGTTGAAGAAGTCCTGGAACCTGGCTGTTCGCTAAGAAGCCCTGAGACTGTCCTGCAGACAGAGAGTGAATACTGTCCACTGGTGAGGGACAGTACTGTTGTTGCAGGGGTCTGGAGACTGTCCTGCAGACAGAGTGAATACTGTCCACTGGTGAAGGACAGTGCTGTTGTTGCAGGGGTCTGGGAGCCTTTCTGTTGGTTCAGAAGCCCTGAAGAAGGATTTTCTTGTTGTATGTTTACAGAAATCCTGGGAGAGGGCTTTGCTAATGTGTTCAGGGGTTCTGGGACTGTTCTACAGACAGAGGATAAATTCATGAAGGGTCTGGCAATGTATCTTATGGCCTTGCTAAGCCTTGTCTCCCCAGGAACTAAGATTGCTGAGAACTTGCCTCCTGTCAAGATGAAGAAAAGACCTCCATTTGCGTATTAAATGCTGTGTTTAAACTTGATGTAACTCTGGGGTAGATTCAGTTGTGATCCAGGGGTGGGGAACTTTTGACCTTATGTTTGGAAACTAATCTACATTTGAGAAGAGGGGCTTTGTGGTGGACTTAATTAAGGTATAGCCTAGGGGTGGAGAAGTATTTAGAACAGAGACTTTGTAATTGATTGAATGATTGGAAGGTCCTGGGGTGGGGTAGTACTTGGAGATTATTTAATCATACTTAGTAAATACTGTATTTTGAATGATGTCATGTTTTGATCTTCTCTGTTCTGGGTTTGTTACTGAATAAAATAGAGAGCACCTATGCTGGTATTTTGAACCTGGGAAGTTGCCTTTGCTTGGTATTATATTACAACTTCTAGAAGACATACCCACCAGCATGCTACCGAAAGAGGGTGAGAGGTGATAAAGGCCTGTACCAGGGTGGTGGCAATATCAGAGAAGAGAAGTGGATATTTTGAGAGATGTTATGAAGGTAGAAATGACAGGACCTGACAACAGATTATCCATGGGGCAAGGAGTGATGAGAGATAATGAGAAGTCAAGTATAACATCTAGGTTGGGAGCCAATGTGACTGGGTGGATGGCGTTGCCCTCTACAATAATAGGATAAGTAGGAGGGGAGCAAGGTTTAGGACTTAAAATAATTAGTTCAGTTTTAGACATGTTGAATTTAAGCTATCTGCTGAACTTTACTGCAAGATGTCTGAAAGGCAGTTAGAGACGTCAGATTGAAGATCAACAAAGAGGTTAGGGCACAAATAGGTAGATTTGAGAATTATGAGCACAGAGATGGTGATTAAATCCATGAGTGTTGATGAGATCACCAAATGAATTAGTATCGAGCCAGAAGAGGACACAGTACAGAACCTTGTGGGACACCAACAATTACGGCATGTGATCTACATGAGGATGTAGCAAAGGAAACTGAGGAGAAGTCAGATAGGTAGGAGAACCAGAAGGGCGTAGAGTCCCAAAAAAACCTATAAAGAGTAATAATAACAATAATAGCTAACATTTGTATAGCACATATTATGTTTGAGGCACTATCCTAAACATTTTACAATTATTATTTCATTTCATCCTAACGACAACTCTGGCAGTTAGGTGTTATTATTCCCATTTTACAAATAAGGAAACTGAAGCAAAAAGAGGTTAAGTAAATTGCCCAGGGTCAGACAGCTAGTAAGTATGTAAGGCTGGATTTGAACTCAGATTCAACAGTCTACTCACTACACCATCTAGCTTTATCAAATAGTATCAAGTAATATCAAGGAGGAAAATTCGATAAAGTGTCAAACGCTGCAGAGAGGATGAAGAGAAGGGGAATTAAGAAAAACCATTGGATTTGGCAAATAATAGATCATTGGTTAGTTTGGAGAGAGTAGTCTAAATGAAAAGATAAGTTTGGAAGACATTGTAAGAGATTAAGAAAAGAATGAGAAGAGAGAAAGTGAAGACACCTATTATAGACAGCTTTTTCAGGAAGGTTAGCCACAAAGTGCACAAAAATTATAGCAAGATACTTAGCAAAGTAGTGAAAGGAGCAACTTATTGTCTGCTATTACAAAGCATCACAACAAAGAGTGGTAAATAGCAGAATTAGCCACCTGTTCTCAAAGAATTTATAATTTAGTAAAGGAGCAAAGATTTGTAAACATATAGTTAAAAATACAGAATAAAATAAATGAAATTCATAACAAAGAAATAACAATTAATACTAATGATGTTCAGAACAGGGGATGATTGATTATGTCCGTGATTATTATGAAAAGTTTCTTGGACAAAGTATTATTAAAGGTGCCCTCTGAAGAAAGTGTAGGATTTCAACAAATGAAGGGTAAAAAGATGAGATAAGAGATAAGTAATGAAGGCAATTGAGGTGAAGGAGGAACATGAACAAAATTATTGAGTAAGGGAAAGGAAATGGAATACTAAGCAATTCAGTCTGAATGAGGCATAGGAAATCTGAAAGGTAACTGTAGAATATAAAAAAGCTGGAAAGGCAGACTGGGGCCAGTGTTGGAAGCAGGGACTTGATTATAGGCTTTGATTTATTTAACAGGCAATTAAGCATGAGGCAATGCTCAAGTTTCAGAGGGCCACAACCAAAGTAATTAAAATTTAACTGGATAGGGGTAAACAGGTTAGACTGAGGGGGAAAAAAATGGAGAAAAGCGAGGTGAGCTAAGAAGTTATTAAAATAGTCCAGACAATAGGTGATAAGAGCTAGAAAAAGGGTAGTAGAAGTAAGAATGAAAAGTACCCAGAAAGACAACACCAAAGGGTTAATTAAGAAAATTCATAGTACCTGAAGTTCAATACAATTGGATTGTACTATAAAAGGATAATAGCAGATATGAGAAGCAAAACACATAAAATGATCATTGCCATAATTTTAATGGAAGATATTGTATGTGTTGCTGTTTTTAGTATCTACTAGAGGAGGAAAATATGATGAAGTTTAAAAATTTAGTTGCAATTGTTATGAATCACTATTTACAAATATTTAAAATAATTTATTTATAATTTTCATAAAACTCCTAATAGATTTACTTGCAGTAATAATTCTTGGTAGCTTTCTAGTGTTCCTCATGTAAATAAGAGAATGGGTCTGACAAACCAAATCAAATAATTACTTATCATTGTATTCATTTTTTTCAATAATACCAATAAAATTTATGCTAGCACAACTTCTTCCAGACACCATAACAACTATTGTTAAAGTGATGGTA
This sequence comes from Petaurus breviceps papuanus, assembly GCF_028583685.1. NCBI lineage: Eukaryota > Metazoa > Chordata > Mammalia > Diprotodontia > Petauridae > Petaurus > Petaurus breviceps. The sequence continues at coordinate 647,363 of NW_027185887.1, read as the reverse complement.
GCAACAACAGTATTACCTCCACTCTTTCTTACTGTACTGATAGTTTTCTATCTTCCTAAGAAGACTTTGTCAAAATTACTAGAATAGCACATTAAAATGAAATACTCTAGCCCACAGTAATTATATCTACTGTTATATAAGAGCTAGTTCTAATTACACACAGATCAAAGTAAACAATTTGCCCATAAAATAATATCTGAGGAATATTATTAGTGTTTATTTTGATAAATGTATATATATAGTAAATTTCTTTCCAAGTTAATTTTAAGTGAAGTGAAGCAAGAATACTGAAATATAATAATCTGTTAAGAAAATCTTTTTCACTCATCCATCAGATTTCAGGCCAAACTAAAATTCTAAAATCTGTTTATTTTGTGAAAGTAACATCAAAAATTACTCCCAAAGCATTAGAAATAGTGCAGTTATGGTCACTGCTTACAATGATTGTTCCCCTTCCCACCATGAATATTAGAATTATCCTTTTCAATATAAACAGCTAAAATGATTCAGACTGTAGAGCTAGTGATCTTTCCACTGTACCACACTGCCACCTTAATCCATCCATTTATCATCCAATCTAACTCCTCCCCTGTAATGTTAATCTATGCCCAATATATTTATTTCCTCAATTCCCACCACTGTCTCGAACCCTTTCAATCAAATTTCTGCTGTATTACTTGACTTAAACTGATCTATTTGGAGTGACTAATGGCTTTCTTATTTACAAATCCATTTTTATCCATCATTGTTCATCTTAATATCAAAAATTCAGACAATGATAACCATACTCTTTCTGCATGCTCTCTATTTCCTTTGCTTCCGTGATACAACACTATCCTGATGCCTCTCTAATCCTACTTCCTTTGTCTTGTGTTGACATAAACTAAATGATGATTAACCCTTAAAAGTCATCTAATCCAATCCCCTCATTTTATGTACAGAACCTGGGGTCTGGAACAATGGAACAGCTGGCTTAAAGTCACACCTGTAGAAAGAGATAGAAGAGGAATCGCAGCACAAGTTGTATGATTCTAAGTCAAAAATTGTACAACATTCATTGATGTCTCATTATCATTCCAACTCCTTAATATGTTCCTTAAAAAGCTTGACATTAGGCATCTTCTCTTAAAATCTGGACATCATTCACTCCCACAACAAATAAGGTAAGCTTGTCTCTTTTATCTTTCTAAGGACCAGGCTACTTCAACATTTCCTGGTCATTTCTAAACTATGCCACTTACAACCTTCATTGTCTTCTTCATTCTCCTCCCACCAGAATGCAGATTCTATTTCTGCAGCTCAGGGATTTGACAGATGAGCTTTCGTCTTTTCTTGTCTGGTACTACAATACCACTTACCATTATAACACTTAGAACCATATCCTAACTATGCTGCCATCAATGGTTCCTCCTGCCCCTGAGATTCCCTTCATTTATAGTCTTTTCCTATCAGAACATAAGTTGACTGAGGGAAAGGATTGTCTTACTTGCTTGCATTTGTAGCACTTAGCACAGTGCCTGGTTCATAACAAACAACCAAGATTAATAAATACTCATATCCATAAATGATTTATATTCATCCATCCATCCATCCATCCATCCATCCAACTCCTTAATTTGTTTGATTACCAAAGGTCAAAATTCAGCTTTCTTTTTTCTCAAACAAAACTTTTGAAAATCTCATTCATTTCCAAAACAACTACCCTGTAGTTGCCTCTCAAAGCTATATTCCCAATCCAGAAATCACTTCTGAATTCTAGAATAGCATTTCCAACTAAATTTCACATAACTTTAACAGGGATCTATATGTAAGCTTCTGAAAAGCAGGGGCAATCTACCTTTTGTATGTATCCCCAGCACATAGAACTAGTTATTTAGTAGGTTTGTTGATTTTGCTCCAAAACCTTCTCATATCAAGATCAGTCTGTGGTACAACAGAATTTACCTGGAAGATCATGTTCATAATTTTGGGGTTACCCTTGACTATCCCTTCTAAACCACTTATATTTCTCACATCTTTCCCTTCCTTCTTATTCTGCTATTTGGTACCGTAGTGGGGACCCTTTATATCACACAACTACATTATTATAATAATTTTTGGAAGGTCCTTTCCATCTTCACGTGCTCCTCCCTCCAAACTATTTTTCATACCATTGTCAAAAAAAATTCTTCCTACATATAAATCTTGTCATGTCACTTTAATATTCACAAAGTGATATAAAATATGATGTAAAATAAATACTACAAAAGAGTTTTTTCTAATATAGGTGGAAAATTAAAGTCTACAAAAGCAAAAAATAGATCTTTTTCTCATAAACCCATATAGAATAAGAGGTTACTTACTTTCAAACATATATATAGTGATAATATGACTATTAATGATCATTTGTCATTTCTAATTCTGAAGAATTATATAAACGTGGCCTTAATTTTTTTTTAGAGTTAATTCGACTTCTTACTTTGATACTGGCAGCTTAAGCTCTACTCACCCTAAAACTAGGAGAGGGCATCATTCTGGAGTTACAGGGAAATAGGTACCGTGTTTCCCCGATAATAAGACCTATCCCGAAAATAAGCCCTCCCCTTACTGTGTAAGATTCCTCTAAAATAAGCCCTCCCCCGAAAATAAGCCCTATTGAGATTGCTACTGTAGTGAAGGTGATCCCCTGCGTTACACGCTACATTACGGTACCCTCTGTATGCACCATTTCCCCCCCCCAGGTGAAACACACGCCATGCTCCGAGCTGCATCCAATCAGAGCTGCAGCAGTGAGCGCGTCATCCTGTTCTTTATTGAATTCATTATTGAATAAAGGTACATTTTTTTGTTCACATTTACCTGTTTATTAAAATTGCTGTCAATGTTCATTAAAATAAGCCCTCCCCTGAAAATAAGCCCTCTGGTATTTTTCTGTCCAAAAAAATATAATAAGACAGTGTCTTATTATCAGGGAAACACGGTAAAAGTGAAAGAGATAAAGGAATAGTATTCTCTTAGAAGAAACAGAACTATAAAAAAAAAAAAAAACCTCCTTTCCCACCTCACCTCCAATGTAGATGACAACAACAGGGGTAGCAAAGTCGGCCTGAACTAAGCCAAATCCTCTCTTGATAAAACAAATATTTTTATCATGGCACAAAAAGCATAACTTTACAAAATAAAGAGCAAGCCATAATCCACTTTGCCTATTTCAAAAAGGAATGTTGAACTGGTAGGGAAGAAAGCGGGGTTAGGACTGAGATCTCAGTCGAGGAGGAACTCCTAAGTGCTGGGACGTGGCCAACATAATGCAGTTGATAAATAACAAGAAATGAGCAAAGTTTTAAAATTTATAGTCACAGGAAGATGACAACACAACACAACAGACAAATTTTACTGATGCTTTTCTATCACAGGCAATTGTTAGGTCCCTGTAGTCACAAGAAATATGTATAGAGAAGGATAAATCAGTTGCCCGTAACTTGTGACTAGGAAGGCACAACTTTCTTTAACCTGTAATGCTAATGACTCCATACTGCTTCCTAAAGAAAGTTCAAACTATACTTTCAAGCACCCAAGGTCCCCCACAACATAGACCTATCCTGCCTTACCTCATTTTGTTGTTGCTTTCAAATCAAACCTGACAACTTCCTTTCCTCAAATGCAATCTGGGCACTCAACTATTTTCATGGCTTTGAGTCTGAAATGCCATTGCTTCTCTTCTTTACAATGTGAATTCTTTTCCATCATTTAAATCCAATGCAATTGCCACATCCTCCATTAATTACAATAAATCCTCCTTATCTGTGAAAAACTTTTTCCTCAAACCTCATATAATGTTTTAGAATTGGGGTCAGCAAACTGTAGGTACAAGCTGTACAGTTTGATGACACATTTTGGTATATAAATGACTAATTCATGTTTCTTGATATATCTTGTATTATACTTTATGATTTCTCTTTGTTAGACTGAATACTCCTTGAGGGAGGGGACTGTTTCTTATCTTATCTGCACCCAATAAATGCTTACAGAAAGTAGACTGCATTATATTATTCAGTTTCATTCACAATGTACATTCACTTACACAATGTATATCTCCTGAGTGATGCTATATCCATTTCAAATTAATGATTAAATTTACTTTGATAAATTTTTGATCTCATCTATGTGGTTCCTAAATCACTCTCTACAGATCATAACCAATCCATGCCTTCACAACTTTTTTGAATCTTTCCCAAATCCTTACATAAATCTATCATAAAGTCTATTTTAAAAAAAGTCAGAGGGGCGGCCAGGTAGCACAGCTGGTAGAAACACCTGGCTGTGTAACCTTGAGCAAGTTACTTAACCCCAATTGCTTAGGGGCGGCCAGGTGGCTCAGCGAGTAAGAGCACCGGCTCCAGTGTCGGGATGACCTGGATCAAATCCGGGCTAAGATACTCAGCACCACACCCAGAAATAATAACTGGCCGTGTAACCTTGAGCAAGTTACTTAACCCCAATTGCTTTAAAAAAAAAAAAAAGTCAGAGACTTTCATTGAGGACTTTTAATATTTTATGAATAGCATATAGGTCATACCCAACTCTTGCAGCAGGATTTGCTCCCCTCCTTTACTGATTATTCCTTTTCCTGATGATGCCTTTCCTTCAGGATTTCAGGTCCTAGCTCAGACAATTGCTAGCTATATGAACTTGGGCAAGTGACTTAACCACTCACAGTCTCAATTTTCTCACCTATGACATGGGAATAATAAGAGGACATAACTCACATGATTGTTATGGGGACTGAATGAAAAACATACATAAAAGTACTCTCTAAAGTTTAAAAGTGCTAAAAAAAAATAAGAGGAAGAGGAGAAATAGATGGTATTAAAGGTCTGTTTCATCTCAAAATGTTATGGTTGAAAGGCGGAATAGGTGAGAGTAGTGAGGACCAAAGTGATGAGAAAGAAGGGTAATACTAAAAATTGTTTAAAAAAGAGAGTGTTGCCCCAATCCTCTAACCTCTTTTCATTCCTTCCTTCTGAGATTTCATCCTATTATCCTGATTCCTGATTATATTATCCTATCATCCTGACTATATCTTGTACATACATAGTTATTTTATGTTGTCCCTCCCAACCCAATTATAATGTAAGCTTCTCGAAGGTAAGTACCATGGTTTTGCCTTTCATTATATCTCTACCACTTAATAAACTGCCTTACACATAGTATTTAACCAATGTTTGCAGGACTGATTAAAAAAAAATGAGTGAAAAGCATAACTAGTTAACTATACTTTCTGAGAACTCCCCACCAGGTAATATATGGGAATCTAATCTCTAGATACTTTTTCTATCCCATATTTTAGTTTGAAAGAAAGACCATAATTTATCTATGTAATGCCAATATATATTTTAAAATAGGGACAAGTAGGTTAAAAAGTGGCTAACTAGGAAGGGGATAATTTTCCAAAAGCAATATCAAGCTTATTATGGAGGGGAGGGGGTAAAAAACTCACAAGAGATTTTTCAAGTAGTATATTAGTTTAATTTCAGATCAACATCAAAATTTTAGAACAAGAAGAAACAACAACATGCAACATACTTGGGCCAATTCCTAGTATTGACAAAACATGCGGGACCATTCATATAGGTAGTTTATGAAGTGTAAAGTACCAAACAAAACCAATCTCTCATTTCTCCCTTTTTTTCTTTCTTTAAAAAAAAAAATACAAAAAGAGGCATGAAAATAAATCCTGTAGTGAGGGCACCTCATTATTTTGGTGTAACACAAACAACAGGCATTTCAAACTATGTTTTCAAGAAAAGGTTGAAGAAGTAAATGATGGTTCTTCTCAGTGGAAGACTCACAAAGGAGATTGTGCAAGGCAAGTGATTTTGCAGTTATATGGGGTCACTGCAAAACATGACAACAGTGAACTAAAAAAATACAAAACACAACCAAGCCATTATAATACACAGAGGAGAATGGCTGGGAAGGTAGTTTCTGGATTTACTAGCACTATGATCCTGCACATGAAGAAAAAGTAAACCAGACGTAGACTGGTTTACCAGGTCTATCAGGAAGACATGTGGATCATTTGGACAATAAAGAGAACATCCAAAGGAAGAGATTAATGAGACCATCCAAATTCTTCTATAAGCCAAAAAGAAGACTCATCTACTAGAGAGATATGGTACTTGTTTCGCTACAAGATGACAATGATTCAGGTTTCAATGACTACTAAAGAAACTAGACTATGAGAATCAAGAACATGGAAAATGGAAAAATTTGCCTTCTAAATAAGCTTAGTATATGTTTGTGAGGATGTCTTGATTTGATAGTTTCAGAAGAGAAGGTTTTTCAATGCTGTCATCTACCTAGGGTGGAAAAGTTCTTGGCAGGGGCATGAGATCCCCTGTGACCATCATTATATTGCCAAACAGAACTGAACTACTTCACAAAACAGGCTGGACAAATTCCTATGATGCTAAATGACAAAGCAGAGATTTCATGGACAATAGGCTATAGAGATACTGGGTCTAACACTGTCCCTCAAACTCCTAAAAAAAAAAAAAAGATTATTCAGAAGCACCCAGGAAAATATTTGCAAATGAAGAGGGATCTTGGTTGACCTTTGGAGTAGAGAGAACTTATAGTCGCATAATTTTAAGACTACAACATTTGAAATTTTCCAGTTAAATGAATAATCCTATTTTACAAAAAAAGAAATTAAGGAACAGAAAGAATGTGTTTTGCCCAAGATCATTTAAGTAAACAGTAGGAGAAATGGTACTTGGAATATAAGTAATATAATAACATTTCCCACACATATAAATTTTACTTGGAAAATGAAAACACAGACATTAAAAGGCAGAGTTGAACTGCTATATCTATGAGTGATTAGGGCCCTGATCAGCTAATCTAGTTTTATTGTCAATATAACTGTCAATGGACCTTTACATGGCACATGTTCTCAAAGATAATTGACAATACGACTATTTAAAATTGTTGTTCAATGGTTTTCAGCTGTGTCCAACACTTTGTGACCCCATTTGGGGTTTTCTTACAAAGATAGAGGAGTGATTTATCATTTCCTTCTCTAGCACATTTTAGAGATGAGGAAACTGAGGTAAACAGGGTTAAGTGACTTATCCAGGTGATATCACGAGCAAGTGTCTGAGGCAGGATTTGAACTCAGGAACGAGTCTTTCTGACTCCAGGTAGAGGACTCTATCTACTGAGCCACCTAGCTGTCCCTATTTGGAATCATAAATCTTCAAAACATACTTCATGAAGATTTTAAAGATTTGTAATTCTGGAGAAACAGGACTTCCACACGGCTCCAGCTCCCACCACTTCCAATTCATGTAAAAGGTGACTCTGACCAAACTTTGGAGTTATAGAACCCATCAAATGACACAGAGAAGCTAACCTCCCGCTGAGGACAGCCCAGCAGGAAGTAGCCAGCACAGAACTCTGGGAGCCCAGCCCAGCCCCCCAAGAGCCTGAGGTTTTACACTCAGGGCAGGCTTGAACAGCTGCCAGTGGGAGGGACTTCAGATCACCAGCAGCTGTGGCGGTTTCCAGAATTATCAACACATAGAGGCTAAGGACAAAGTGAGAGGTCAGTGCAGTGTAGACTTTGGGACCTGGTAGTTTGGGTGTGCAGTTGGCCTTTATCCCCTGGAGGGAGAAGATGCTGAGGTGCGGTGGCCGTGAAGCCGCTGCCATGTGGCAACTTCAGCTCCTGGTCTGCAGACTGTAGGGGGACCAAGCCACCAGGCTGAGGGACAATCGCTCTTGCTTTAACTGGCTTGGATCTTGACTGCAGTCTAGGGTAGAGTTCCTGGGTTATGTGACCAGCTTGGCAGAGTGTGTGGAGGCTTCAGAAAGGGCACCCAACTAATACCTGAAGCAGCTGAGAAAACCCCAGCAATTAGGACAAAGCTCCCATGTCTGGTAGCAGAGTCCTACTGTGGCAAAAACCTCAAAAGTCAAGTAATTGACTGGCAACATGAGCAGGCAAAGGAAGCAAACTAAGCAGAGCAATTCAACGTTAACACTGCTATTTTGGGAACAAAAAGGATGAAAACATGGAACAGGAGGAAGACAGCAAAGTCAGAGCTGCTGCACCAAAAGCTTCTAAGAGAAATATGAGCTGGCTCCAGGCCATAGAGGAGCTTAAAAAGGCTTTTGAAAACCAAATGAAAAATGGAGGAAAATTGGGAAGAGAAATGAGAACGATGGAAGAAAATTATGAAATGACAGTCAACAACCTGACTAAAGAAAAAAACACCTTAAAAAATAGACTAACTCAAATGGCAAAAAAAGGCTCAAAAAGGCAATGAGGAGAAGAATGTCTTAAAAAGTCAAATTTGCCAGATGGAAAAAGAATCTCAAAAGCTAACTGAAGAGAATCATTCTTTCAGAATCATATTGGAGCAAATGGAAGGTAGTGACTTTGTGAGAAATGAAGATACTATTAAAAAGACACAAACAAATGAAAAATTAGAAGGCAATAAGAAATATCTCATTGGAAAAACCACTGACCTGGAAAATAGATCCAGGAGAGATATTTTAAAAATTATTGGACTACCTGAAAGCCATGATCAAACAAAGAAACTAGAAATCATTCTTCAAGAAATTCTCTAGGAAAATTGCCCTGATGTTTTAGAATCAGAGGGCAAAACAGATACTGAAAGAATCCATTGATCACCTCCTAAAAAAAGATCCCAAAAAGAAAACTTCTAGGAATATTATAGCCAGGTTCTGGAGTTCCCAGATCAAGGAGAAAATATTACAAGCAGCCAGGAAGAAACAATTTGAATATTGTGGAAACACGATCAGGATAACACAGGATCTGGCAGATTCTACACTGAGGGATCGAAGGGCTTGGAATATGATATTCCGGAGGTCAAAGGAGCTGGGATTAAAACCAAGAATCACCTACACAGAAAAACTGAGTATCATGTTTCAGGGGAAAATATGGTCATTCAGTGGAATAGAGGACTTTCAAGTAGTCTTGATGAAAAAATCAGAGTTGAATAGAAAATTTGACATTCAGATACAAGAAGCAAGAGAAGCATGAGAAGGTAAACAGGGAAAAGAAATCATAAGGAACTTATCAAAGTTGAACTATTTACATTGGTACATGGGAAAACTAGAACTGTAACTGATGAAACCTTTCTCAGTGTGAGAATAATTGAAGGGAACAGAAATGTGCGTGTATGTATATGTGTGTATATATACATATATGTATATATACACACACATACACACATATGTCTATATAGGACGGTATATGGGCATATTAATATATATGTGAATGTGTGCATATATGTGTACAGGTATACTTAGATAGAGGGGACAGGACCAAGTTAATAGGAAGGGATGATACTTAAAAGGTAAAATTAAGAGGTGAGACAGGAACAGAATGAGAGGAGATGGGGAGAGACAGAATGGGGTAAACTATCTCATATAGAAGAGGCAAGGGAAAATGGTTACAATGAAGGGGAAGAATAGGAAGGCAAAAGGGAATGGGTCAACCTTATTCTCATTGAATTTGGCTTGAGGAGGGAATGAAATACACACTAAACAGGGTATCTACAAGAGAGTAGCGGGGAAGGGGAGGAGAGGGGGGATGATGGAAGGGAAGGAGGGCTGGGGGGAGGGAAGTTGGAAGCACCCACTTTTGAAAAGGGACAGGATCAAAGTAGAGAACAGAAGAAGTGGAAGGTGGGATAGGAGGGAGGAAAATATAGTCAGTCTTTTACAATATATCTACCATGGAAATGCTTTGCATAGCTACACACGTACAACCTATATTGAATTTCTTATCTTCAGAGTAAGGGTGGGTGACAAGGGAGGAAGGGAATGAATCTGGAATTTAAAGTTTTAAAATCAAATGTTTAAAATATATACTATTATCAATATTATTTCACATGTAACTGGGAAATAAGATATACAGGCATTGAGGCATAGAAATTCACTGTGCCCTACTGGAAAGTCATAGGGGTTATGGGAGAAGATATGGCAGACAGCAGACTGGAGGAGGGGATATCCAGTGGGATCGCTACTTTGGTGTGGTGGGTAAGGGAAAAATGGGGAGAAAATTTGTAACTCAAAATCTTGCAGAAATGAATCATGTAAACTAGAAGTTAAAAAAGCAATGGATTAATAAAAAAGATTTGTAATTCTGATTATTAAGCAATGATAATATTTTATTTTATTTTGCTTTTTGGAAAGGGGAAAGCAGGGCAGTTGGGTTTAAGTGACTTGCCCAAGGTCACACAGCTAGTAAGTGTTCAGTGTCTGAGGTCAAATTTGAACTCACGTCCTCTTGACTCCAGGGCAGGTACTCTATTCATTGTGCCACCTACCGCCCCAGTGATAATATTTTTATAACTAACAAACAAATATGGGTTTTGTGCTATAGCTTGTTATAAAACTGAACAATGAAAATTAAGAACTATTCATTAGGGCATGTAGTCATAAATAAATAAAATATTATGCTGTCAATGATTGCTATTAGAATATAAAAGTTCTTTCTATCCTCCACTAAAGTTTTATTCTGATATTCCACCATAGAATGGAAATGATAGTAGTTTTTAAAAACCATTTTATCTGAGAAGGGCTTGACCTCTGCTACCAATCAGGAAGAGGTTCAAGTAAAGGCTTTTCATCAAAAGACAAGCCAAACTAAATTCTTAGGTCATTATCAAATGGTTGGCCACCACCACTACAAGTCACAAAGACCAGCTACTAAGTTACAAAGGTATTATCATTTGCTAAAAAAAAATATTGAAAACTTAAACTGATGAAATTATAGATCCTTAAAATATATAAGCGTATTCTCATATACATTCATACCCATAACCAAGTTTACCATGGAAAATTAATCATTTAATTGATGACTTGCTAATATTGAGAAATATATAAAAATCTTCTAACAGAAAAGTGAATGACAGAGCACTGCTCTACAGGTACACTTATGTATAGAAAATTCATGCTTGATCCATGTAAACAGGGAGATTAGAAATCTACAAAATGAACAACATGCTCTATTCTGAACATGGAAGCACAACTGAACATCTGACTCCTCTATTCTATGTGATTTGAAAAAAACTTATAAGTTTCAAAATTTCATTTTTACAACATTTAAACCATAATGCTAAACTTAGATTGGACAACAGAACATGTCTCTCAAAAAGCAACACTGGTGTTAATGGATCTAAGATAAATTATTATATTTGTCCCTCCTCTCATTATAGCAATAAAAAGTTGCAGGGAAAACAAAAGATAATTGTGGCATCAAGAAATTCGATAATGGTAGATTTAATAGTATGCTTATGTTGCAGTCTACTGCTAAACAATTTGCATTGAAAATGTAGCTAGGTATTTATCTCCATCACAGCAACTATAAATAGGAAAGTATAAATCAGGCTGCACTGACAGTGCAAGTGGAGAATTTAGGAGCAAAAAGCACAAAGAGTTTCAACAATATATGACAAATTTAATTATTTATCTTAGTTTAAATCTGGTAAAATATAATCAAATTTTAGAAAGAAAATCAAAGTAGATTTATATGTGTGTTTAGCTCAAGGATAAAAAAGGTCAGATATTTTCATTAAAGAAATGAGATCTAAGAGTTTTCTTAAAAAGACTAAACACATCACCATGTCAGGTGACTGACTACCTTCTAAAATAAAACTCTTTCATCATTTAAAATGTGTCTTTTACCATATAGAATAACTTTTATGAAGAACAAAGGTCATTTTTTAAAAAGTAAACTGTTGCTATAAGGTAACTTTTAATTTGTGGACATAATGTCAATTGCTATGGTGAACACACGTTAGGTCACTAAAACAACGGTAGCTAAATTCCGATGTGACCTAGCAGTCCAGGTGTTCAGGAAAAGTGTTGTTAACAGTGAGGATTGATGATCTAATCAAACTGTCACAGTCAGATCCTCAGCAGGGTGGTTGGAAGGAGGTGGAGGAGGATAATATTCAGAAAGCAAGCACATGCTTAGTGTTACTTTAAATTGATGCTGACATTTTCAATTGTGAAAAGAATTTTTTTACTAAGTAATATAGGAAACAACTCTGCTAACCTTCCGGAGGATATCATATAATCAAAAAGATTGTTTTGCAAAAGCTAACTTCTTAGGGATGTGAGAACATATGAAATAAAAATAATCAGACATTTAAGAGATTTAGAATAGCAATGAAGTTTTTAATTGTTTTCTCTTTCTTAGAATAGTAATGCAATGAATATTTCTATATACAAATAACATTTTCTAGCATAATATTTGCATTTAGTTGGATAGCATTCCCACAAGGGCAGGAGTAACCAATAGTCACATGCTGATTAAACTGAGACCTCTGGAATCATATGGTAATTAGAATAATTAATATTATGCCTCTCACTATCACACAAGTATTTGTCACATGGAATTCAGATAGAACCAGTGATGGGGCTGCAGATATTCAGAAGCAGCCCAACCCACAAGACAAAACCATTGCTTCACTGCTAATAGCAATTCAACAAAACTCGAGCACATATTTAGAAAAAACAAAAACAAAACCTCTCCAAAACATTCTAGACAAAACTGATGCTCTTAATGGATCCCAACATGTATCTTGAACACAAAAGCCTACAAACAAGGAAACATGTCAGACTTGGAATTAAAATGCCTCAAAAAAAAATCACTATCTTTGCTTACTTTGGAGGTCAGAGATGTTTCAACAAAATCTTTAGAATGTAGAGACCCCAAAGCCTTGGGATTATTCAATATTCTTGGCGAGATCCAAAGCTTTCAATGTTCAACCTTTATTCTACAGCCAAGGACAATCGAGTTTGTTAAATTGCTTCATGTTCTCAAGCCACGTTATAAAGTATTCTCATGAAAATTTTGTGCTCCGTCATTCCTGACCTCCTTTTTGAAACAGTGCCCTAGTAAGTATTAATATTGATAGAAACCACATTATCTCTGTCATTCACTGCTGACACACAGACCCAAGGTAACACAACACAGTTTCCCTGCTTCAATAGCAAATAAACAGTGCAAAAGTAGAAAGACTGAACTGTTTCACATGTAATCAGAAAAAGAAGTTATGCAATTTCTTGTAAGATTGACCCAAGCTTTAGGTTCCTTTTTTTTTTTTTAATTTCTGATGCAATCTATTAAGACATAAAGGCAACTATATCAAGTCCTTTGGATAAATCCAATGGAAAATGCAAATGTGAAAGGAACTACAAAATCTTCAGAAAGAAAAATACCAAAGATCAACTCAAGAAGAAACTAAATAAATAATGTACAGACATAGTCTACAAATAATAAAGTATAATCAGGTACCATCAACTAGAATTCAGTACCATCATACCTATCTGACTCTTCCAGAATAAAGTTACATTTTATAGAAAAACTCATATAAATATTGTTCTATGAATATTTAGTAAAGAAGATAATATAAAATAAGGTTAATTCTATATAAGTTAGTTCTATAACTCCAAGATATCTTTTCTATATACTTGGATACTTTAACAGATAGTTGATTGTACCCATGTGGGAACTCTCCCCAAGGCCCAGGCTGTAACCCATGCATTCTTCCCCATCTTATATAATTCTCATCCATGTTTTCACTTAAATCCTCCATATGAGGTTAAAGCAAAGTATTAGGAATTTTCCTCTAGAGATCTTGTGACATTGTGTACATACCAGTGGAGCATATAGTTTGCCCATAAGTTAGTTAAGCACTATTCTCATCACATGATCACCCACTTCATTTTCTAGTAAGATATCTAGTTAACAATGTCCTGTGCACAGCCTCTCCTGCACAATTCTTCATTTACATCTACTAATTTTCTCTATGTACCTTTCCATTTCTCTTTTACAATCTTTGTCATTCTTGACCTCTCCATAGTCTCTGACATGCTCCTTTACCATCTTCTTGATACTTTTGTCTCTCAAGTTTGCCATGTCTCCTCCTACTTATTTAACTATTGCTTAACAGTTTTATTTACTGGATCTTTATCCAAATCTTGACCACCATACTGTGGGTGTCCTACAGGGCTCTGTCCTGGACCCTCTTCTCTCTTTACACGATTTCATTTGGTGATCTCATCAATTCCCATGGATTCAATTATCATTTCCATGCTGATGATCGGCAGATCTATTTGTCCTTAACCTCTCTCCTAAACTAGATTCTTTTATCTCAGACTGCCTACTGGACAATTCAAACTCGGTGGCCTGTAGACATCTTAAAATCAACAGGTCCAAAACTGAATTCATTTTCTTTTACCCCAAATTCTCTCCACCTCTGAACTTCTTTCCTTATTACTACCCAGAGCACTACAATCCTTTCAGTCACCTAGGCTCTCAATCTAGGTGATAACTTGCACTCCTCACTCTCTCACCCCCTATAACCAATCAGCTGCCAAGTCCTACTGATTTTTTATCATTATAACATCTCTTATACCCTCTTTACCCCATGCCTAGAATAGAGCAATCATTGGTTCTCCCTGCATCAAGACTCTACTCACATCATTCCCTCATATACTCAACTGCCAAATTAACCTTCCTAAAACACAAATACTAACCATGTCACACTTCTATTCAATAAACTTCAGTGGCTTCCTATCACCTCCACAATCAAATATAAAATTCTTTGATTGATTGGCATTCCCCTTTATCTTTCTAGCCTCCTTATATATTATTCCCCTCTACCTTCCATGTACTTTGGGGTAGATTCAGTGACACTGGTCTCCTTGCTCCTTTCATAAGACATTCTAGCCCTAGAATTCAAGAATTTTCACTGCCAATCCACCACACCTAGAATGTTCTCCATTTTTCTCTGTCTCCTGGCTTCCCTGGTTTCCTTCAAGTCCCTGATAAAATTCTACCTTCTACAAAAAAACCTTTTCTGATATCCCTTAATGCTTGACTTTCCTCCTACTGATTATCTCCAATTAACCTTTTCATAGCTTTCTGCAGTTTTTTTTTTTCATGTTATTTCCATCAATAGATTATGAGATCCTTGAAAACGTGGCCTTTTTCCTTTCTTTGTGTCTCAATTGCTAAGCATAGTGCCTAAGCACAGAATAGGTAATTAATAAATACCATTTGACTTTAGGCGACCCTCAGATTTAATTCCAAGATTCACTGAAATAGATTTTCATTCCCTCACATCCCTCCCACAAATTTAATATAAAATTTTGTATATTCCAACTAAGTCAGTAAATCAACAAACATTAAAGTGCCTACTGAATGCCAGACACTGGCCATATGTGATGAATCCACTGTATTCAAGCAGTAATTCTTTCCTCCTATACTGAAAACCACCTATGCATAAATAATGACTACTCTAAAATTAACATATAGAAAATGGAAGGGTGGATTTACTGGGTAATATTTTTAAAGTTGCATAATCATTATCTGAACATCTAATCACCTGTACCAAATAAACTGTGTTACTTCTTTTAAATTCTACTGGGGAAAGATTTATTCTAAGAACATTAGATAGCTTATATTTTGTGTAGTATATTTGTAAATTATATTTTAGTTATTTGTACATTATTGTATTGTAATTTTCGAGTAAATTTTTAAACAAATTTACTATGTTTACAGGAATTTGTATCAGCAACTATATACATGTGCTATATTTCATAGGAAAATTGAACCCTACAATATTTGATGAGGGCTTTTTAATACTGGTTTCAAATTTTAACAGTCATCACTCACATGCTTTATTCTTTTTGAAAAAGGACATAAACTTGAAAGTTTTATGGGGCAACATAGATTCAAGTTTTGGAACTAAAAGATACTTTGCACAAGTGAAATTGAGGTGGCTAAGAACAAACTCACTAGAACCAATAATTCATATCAGAGTAATCAAGAACTAAATGTCACCCTCTGTACTCAATGAGATATCAGAAGAGTCCTTTTGTTGTGCTTCTTAAGTATCAAAGCTAATTAATATACATGGACTAAACATGCTGCACTGAAATCATCTCTGACCTTCTAAATGAAAAACCTACAGAAATATGCATGTATTATCTCTATTTTAAGACATCCTATTAAAAATATCATGGGTATAATATGTGGTATAATACAACCAAGGGTTTACTTATTACTTTCTGATATGCTGAACAGTCTTGTATTTCTAGGAAAATAGTTGGTCAATAACAGTAAATACATATGGAAGTAACTTTAGAAAGGAAGGAAGAGGAGAGGGAGACAAGGGAAAAGAAATATACATAGAAGAGACTTAGTGAGCTGACTTTTGTTGAATCCTACAAAATACCTTTTAAAAGACTTAGAATTCACTTCAATATCCTAGAAAATTCTAAAGAAAACTGGGTCTCATCCATGTTCATCACTAACTTTGCATTACTCAAATCTTTACAGAAATATATTTATAACGATTGAAAAAACTAAGGAATTGTAGGGTTTGGAAAATTTGGGGGCACTTACCTCATTTATATTATAAGTTACAATTTATAAAGGCCATAGGCATAAGAATAATTTGCCAGACTAAATTAAACCACAGAAATAAAGTAAAGCCTAGGTTTCAGGAAAGAAACTGGACAAGAGCCATGATGTTCTTCATATAATACAGAATAAGCAATAAACAAGAAGCATGTATAAATCAGAAATGTTTATAAATCTTTTGGTCTAATATCACCTTAGCTTCTTTTATACTGGTCCATTTTTCAAATAAGGTTACAGTACAGGCAAATGAAAATCTGAATTAATGCAAACATTCGAATTTTTTTTAATTGCTATGAAAATGCTACTTTTTCATGCCACCACTAAGGAGGCTAAAAAGTATATTTTGCATGATTAATTTAACTGTCAACAACTTATTCTGATATAAAGGTAATGAACAGGCATCATTGTTGTTATATGTTAGAATATTGGATTGATACTTGGACCTAAAATTTATCTGTCATTGAGAGAGTAAAACAATTACAAGGGAATGAAACTTACTTGCAAATGAACAAAACTTCTGTATTAGGGAAGTAAAGAAATAGATTTGATCTATTACACATGATCTCTACAAATGCAAGACAACAAATAATGTTGCTTCTCAGAAAGACAGGCGAACATTACTTTAGTTTATAGTTTCATATCAGAAAGTAAATGGAAGAAAACCATCAAATTAACTGGGTTTGAGTGTGCATCCAAGAGTCTATAAACATAAAAGTAAAGGAGTTAAACAACAAAGTAGATACTACTACAGAAGTCTCTAATACAAGATATTTTGTAAATGTAAACATTGAACTCTTGTAAATATATTTTATACATACTTATGTAATACATATTCCTGTTCTTTCCCTGATAGAATGAAATGTCAGAGAGATTAGTGAATGTTTCATTTCTGCTCTTTTATGTTTAGTACCTTGTACAGTTCTTAGCATATACTAGGAATTAATAAATGTTTTTGATTGTTTGTTCCCATTAATATGTGGAAAGGGAAGGGTCCAGCAAAATGTAAAGAAAGCCCCAATTACAGAAAAATAGAGGTAAAAAATATCTGGATATCATTCTTAACAATAGCTAAAGGCAAATGCTGAGATTTCAAGGAACACAAGGCTCTGTCTTAAGACCTCATGTCTTCTCTCTCTATACTATCTCATTTGATGAACTCAGTAGCTCCCATGGATTCAATTATCATCTCTATGTACCAGATATACCCAGATGCAGCCCTAGTCTCTCTCCTGACTCACAGTTTTAGATCACCAAAAGTCTATTCGACATTTCAAATTGCATATAGAATAGGCTTTACAAATTCAATATATCAAAAACAAACTCATTTTCTTGCCCCCCCAACCCACTTATATTCTGAACTTCCCTACTATTGATACCACCATCCTCCCAGTCACCTGAGTGTCCAACATCAGTGTAATCATTGATTACTCATTCTCACTAACCCCACAAATCCAAACAGTAGTCAAATTTTGGCATTTCCATCTTTGCATCTCTCATATAAGTTCCCTTCTCTCCAATCACATAGCGACCATGCATGTTCACACTTTCAATGCCTCTAGCCTGGACAATTGTAATAACCTTCAAATGGACATCCCAGCTTCAAAAGGTTTCTCCACTTCAATTTATGTATCCTCTTCATGGTTGCCAAAGTGATTTTTCTAAAACATGTATCTGAATAAGTCATCTCCCTTCCTACTCAATCAACTCTAGCGATTCCCTTTCATTTCCAGGATCAAATGTAAACTCTTTTGCTTGTCTTTTAAAGCTCTTTACAGCCTGGCTACACGTGGTCTCCCCTATTAGAATATAAGTTGCCAGGGGCGGGGCTAGGTGGCCCATTGAGTAAGAGCGTTGGCTCCCATAGTCCAGAGGACCCTGGATCAGTTCCAGTCTCAGATACTTAACACCCACACAAAAAAAACTGGCCATGTAACCTTGGGCAAGTTACTTAACCCCAATTGCTTTAAAAGAATATGTTGCCTGAAGGCAAGTATTGTTTGTTTATTCTCTGAACTTAGAACACTTTAAAAATGACTTTTGACTTATTGATTGAGAAATAAAAAGACTTAAGGAAAAAGAAATATGACAAGTTTGAATTTATGGAATATTATGCAGCAAGCTGTACTCTGGAATAGTACTCTGAAAATGGAGTTCAAAAAAATAAACAAACTTATGAAGGCACATTTACATAGAGTAAGAAGTCATCCCTTTTTCATGTCTAACAGTACAAGCAACTATATGTAGTAAAGACATAGCTCTAAAACAGGACTCAACATAACTGGAGGTTTTTAACAAATAAAATTGAATTAAGAAAGAATCCATAGTTTAGTAAAGATTAAATGTGCCTTGTAATTAAAACATTTTTGTAATAGTAAATGAAGGAATGTCCATATAATCATTTTAATGATACAGAAAACTAAGAAAATATTTGTTTATAGTCAAAGCTTACATCTGTTTATAAACTGATATAATCTACTTTTAAAACTATGCTTGAATTTACTTATCCACAAAAATGTCTTTGTTTCAAAGTAATAACTTCAGGAGGTTATATATTTATCCTAATCACCTAAATTTTGTGGATCTTTCTGTGAAATGGCCTCTAGATGCTATATAAAATTCTTTCTGTATATAATCATCAATATCATTTAGTAGAAAGAATACTAACTTTGAGCAAGAACTATCTTAATCTTGGTATCCATATCTTGAAAATAATCATGTGAGACACTATCAGAGTTGTGCTAGAGCCTGCTCGAACTGGCTCATAAGAGTCAATTGTTAAATTTTCAGTGTGAATAGTTACATCTCAGAAATTGGCAAATATTACAATTCAGAATTTTTTTTATTTTGTTGGTTGTCTAGGTTTTTTAAAAGGATAGAGAAAAATGATAATAATGAAGAAAACTTAAAATATGTCATGCATAATTTTTCCCCCAAGAGAATCAGTGGATAAACATTTACTACATCTTGTTAAATGACCTACACTTGCACAAGAGTACCTTCCATGTCTTCATTTTGAAAAACAGATTGGATTGATTGGATAATGATCAAAAGACATTCAAAGCCAAGTCTGGTAAATGAAATGAATGAAAAAGGAGCTAAATACATTTTGTGGTCCAAAGATAAGATATGAGGATGAAGTATTAGAATTAACATATTTTCTAGCATCATAATAAACTGATTTGTAATAAACTCTTCCAAAAGATTTCTCAAAATCATTTAAAAAGTTTCATAATTATGTCATTCGGGGAT
>NW_027185887.1:612658-622658 GCF_028583685.1 Petaurus breviceps papuanus | reverse complement strand
CCCCTACACACACTTGCAAAATAGGCAGAACAACATATCTATCTACAAAAACTTTCTATATAGTCTATTTTGTAAAGCTAATAAGGTAAATCTTGAACTTGGGCTTGGCTATTAGGAATATATCACATTAAGTCACTGACATACAATCACAAAACTTAAAATTATTTTCACTAAATATCATGTGAATCTCTAACATAAGTTTCCCATCCAAAACATTACAGTTCTATCAGAATATACTAGACAAAAAGTCACATAACAAAATAATTACTCATACATATAAACACACTATACACAAAGACACGAAAAAACCTTTATTAATTATATGACATTGGGCAAGTAGTTAGCATCCTCTAGGATTTAATCATGTCATCTGTGAAATGAGAGATTAGACTTGATGAACCTTTTCAAATTAAAATTTCATGACTTTAAACTTGTATACTGCCCATTTATTTAAGAGCAGAGATCAAGAAATGAACCAGTTCTTTCTCTGGATGTTTTTTAATCTATCTAAGCAATATCTAACCTTCAAAAAATTACATCATCCTAATTCCATGAAGCTTTTCTAGAGACAGATCATTACTCTCTAGAAATACTCACCCCACACCACCAAAAATACTATCCTTCTTCTCTGGACTGTCATAATACTTCATCTAATTTTTGAATACATCTTTTAATTTCTATAAAAGACCCATATAGATGTGTCTTATGTAATGTATTAAATTCTAAGTTCCTAAAAGGCAAGGTTGGAGCATTAATTCGGTTTTGTATAATCCCCAGGGCCTACCAGAGTAACAGGTAAAAAATAAGAAATGAAGAAAAAAATTCAATTTTTAAAAATAACAATAAGTCTTGTTTCAAGAGTCTTGTTTTCACAACCAAGTTTTTCTTTCTTTAATATTTTTTAACTATGGAAGATGGCGAAGGAGAAGCAGGATCTCCACGCAACTCTGGCTTCCACCTTCCCCAATTCATGTAAAAAGGGACTCTGAAAAAACTTTGGAGCTGCAGAACCTAAAAATGACACAGAGAAGCTAACCTCCCGCTGAGGACAGCCCGCAGGCCTGCAGGAATCAGCCAGCACAGCACTGTGGGAGCTGACCCCAGGCCTATTTAGCCTCAAGGCAGGCCTGACCAGCCACCACCTGGAGGGACTCCAGATCACCAGCAGCTGTGGCCACCTCCAGAATTATCAACACACAGATGCAAAGGATAAAGCGAGAGGTCAGTGCAGTGTGGACTTTGGGACCTAGTAGTGGGGAGTGCATCAGCTTTTCCCCCGGGGCAAGAAGGCTCTGAGGAGCCATGGATCTGCAGCCCCAGCCACATGGCAGTGTCAGCCCCTGGCCTGCAGACTGTAGGGGGACTAAGCGATCAGTCTGAGGGGTAATCACTCTTGCTTTAACCTGCTTGGATCTGGATTGCGGTCTAGGGTGGAGGTCCTGGGGTGTGTGTCCAGCTTGCCAGAGCATGTGGAGGCTTCAGCAAGGGCACCCAACTAATACCTCAGGCATCTGAGAAAACCCCAGTGTTTGGTACGAAGTTCCCCTGTCTGGTGTCAGTCCTATGGCTAAAAGCCCAAAAGTCAAGTAGCCGAGGAGCAACATCACCAGAGAAAGGAAACAAAGCAGACAGAAGATTTCAACATTAGATTCCTATTTTGGGGATAAAAAGGAGTAAAGCATGGAACAGGAGGAAAACAGTGAAGTTAGAACTCTTGCACCAAAAGAATCAAAGGAAAATACGAGATGGTTTACAGGCCACAGGGAACCTTAAGAAGCAGATAAGAGAAGTGGAGGAAAAATTGGGAAGAGAAATGAGAACGATGCAAGAAAATTACAAAATGAAAGTCAACAGCCTTAGGGGTAGCCAGGTAGCACAGCGAGTAAGAGCACCGGCTCCAGTGTCGGGATGACCTGGAGATCAAATCCGGGCTCAGACACTTAGCATCCACCCAGAAATAACTGGCCATGTAACCTTCAGCAAGTTACTTAACCCAATTGCTTTAAAAAAAAAAAAAAGTCAACAGCCTAAGGAAAATCACACCTTAAAAATATTAACTAACTCAAATGGCAAAAGAGACTCAAAAAGGCAATGAGAAGAAAGCCTTAAAAAGCCAAATTTGCCAGATGGAAAAAGAATCTCAAAAGCTCAATGAGGAAAATCATTGCTTCAGAATTAAACTGGAGAAAATGGAAGCTAATGACTTGATGAGAAATCAAGATGCTGTTAAACAGATTCAAACAAATGAAAGAATAGAAGGCAATGTGAAATATCTCATGGGAAAAACCACTGACCTGGAAAATAGATCCAGGAGAGATATTTTTAAAATTATTGGACTACCTGAAAGCCATGATCAAAGTAAGAATCTAGAAATCATCCTCCAAGAAATTCTCAAGGAAAACTGCCCTGATGTTTTAGAACCAGAGGGCAAAATAGAGGTTGAAAATATCTACCGATCACCTGCTGAAAAAGATCCCCAAAAGAAAACTCCTAGGAATATCATAGCCAGGTTCCAGAATTCCCAGATTAAGGAGAGAATATTACAAGCAGCCAGGAAGAAACAATTTGAATATTATGGAAACACAATCAGGATAACACAGGATCTGGCAGTTTCTACACTGAGGGATCGAAGGGCCTGGAATATGACATTCCAGAGGTCAAAGGATCTGGGATAAAAATGAAGAGTCACTACCCTGCAAAACTGAATATCATGTTTTAGGGGAAAATATGCTCATTTAGTGGAATAAAGGACTTTCAAGCATTCTTGCTGATAAAACTAGAGTTGATGGAAAATTTGACATTCAGATACAAGAAGCAAGAGAAGCATGAGAAGGTAAATAGAGAAAAGAAATCATAAGGAGCTTATCAAAGTTGAACTATTAACATTCCTACATGGAAAAACAATCTCCCTGAGGGCAGGGACTAAATCACCTTGTCTTTGTTTCCTCAGTACTTAACACTAAGAGGCTGGGAAATGTTTAGCAAACTGAATAGCATAAAGCTACTTAATGACTTTTGCAAATAATCCCCCAGTAGAAAGAAGCATAAAACCTGAGTAATGAAATGCATGTAAAAGTTCTATGAAAACTATAAAAGGTTTAATGAAAGTAAGGAATACTGATATCCTCAGTGACAAATTTCAGAAATTTAAAAAAAAAGTCAACAAGTATACCAAGTTAAAAACCTCTCCCGAAAAAGGTCTTTTCTCTTATATCTTAACTTCTGTAGAAGCATTTCTTAAAATTAGATGTTCCAATGATACCATGAAAATGCTATTATTTAGAACCTAGCCCCCCCCCCCCAACTAACTCAGGGAACCATTCCCTCCCTGAGGTCTTCTCTACTCCTACTTGCCAGTTGCTGAACACTGTTTAAGATAGTAGCAAGTAAGTACATAACAAATATATTTTAACTAATCTCAACTAGGCTCATTTCTGCATAGTAATCTTTTTACTCCTAATGGACTCTGTAATAAATCTCCCCCCCCCCAAAATTGCAAAGCTCTTTTCCTCTTAGATCAGGCCATTCTTGTCTCAGTAGAGACACTTGCCTCCTGACTTTCTGAGAAAAGAGGCTATCCATAGTGAGTTCTCTCCTCATACTGCATACAATGTGAATCAATCTCTCATAGACAGTATCTTATCTCTAAGCTGCAATAACACTGACTTCTCTTCTCAGTCCCTTGTAGTAAGCTTAGACACCAAGAACTGCTCCTAATGCCTACATTAAAGGATGGGACTTATCCAGATTGTATGGTCTAGGGCAGGGATGGAAAATCTGCAGCCTTGAGGACACATGTGGCCTTCTAGGTCCATGGGTGCAGCCTTTTGACTGAGTCCAAGTTTTACAGAACAAATTTGTTTATTAAGGGGACTTGTTCTGTGAAGTTTGGATTCAGTCAAAGGGAGGCACTTGAGAACCTAGAGGACCATATGTGGCCTTGAAACCTCAGGTTCCCCACCCCCGCTCTGGGGTGTAGGGGTGCACTTCCACCCCAGGAAAAGTCATCTGCAAGGTTACTGTCTTCCTTACATCCTGCCTCTTAGTTCTTGTCCAGCTCACAAAGTACAAGGTACAATACAATCCCCAAAACACCTCTAGCTCCACCTTTCTTTCACTTTAGCCACCATCTAAGGCTTTTCCCCACCAAAAGATAAGATAGGAAGGGTTCCACAACCAATCCTCTGGATTACTTTACCAACCTCAAACTTCCTCTGCTGCTTTTCATTTCATAGCCCCCAGCTTAACCTAGCCGTATATCTAACCATTAGACAACTTTCTCTTATACCCTTTTAAAAGTCCCTGGCCTAGGGGAGGCCAGGTAGCACAAGAGCACCAGCTTCACTGTCAGAATGACTTGTGGATCGAATCCAGGCTCAGACACTTAGCACCCACCCAGAAACACCTGGCCATGTAACCTTGAGCAAGTTACTTAACCCCAATTGCTTAGAGGTGGCCAGGTGGCTCAGCAAGTAAGGGCACTGGCTCCAGTGTCAGGATGACCTGGGGTTCAAATTTGGGCTCAGATACTTAGCACCACACCCAGAAATAACTGGCCATGTAATCTTGAGCAAGTTACTTAACCCCAATTCCTTTAAAAAAAAAAAGTCCCTGGCCTACTTCTGCATAAGTGCCCCTCTGATGTCTGATCATGGTATGGCATTTATCAGAAAATCTCAGCACTGGAAAGAGTATCATAAGTTAGCCAGTCCAAATCATACTTTAGTAAATAAAAACAATGATCATCTCTCCAACATACAATCTAATAAAAATTTAGTATGTAGCTATTTATGAGCAAGTGTCCTAGAAAATGAAATAGCAAAGACAATTTTTTTAAAAGTTTAAAAAAAAAGAGCTTAAATTCTATTAGGTGAATATGACATATGAACAAACAAGTAAATACACACTATCACTTGAGACCATGAGGCAGGTTTTAAGGACAGGCAGACCCATAATATAAGAGGGCAAGGTTGACCACTATGCAATGTATAGAGTCTTGACATAGATGAAATCAAATATCAAGTATCAAAGACTACCAGGATTGTTTTCTTTAATATTAACCTTAGGATAATAGAACATAGGAGTATTTTCGAAAGGACACTAGAGACTGAATATTACTTACAACAAAAAATGACTTCTTAGACTCCAGAATAAAAACAATGATTTGGTATTGGCTTTCTTGCTTATTTCTGACAAGACTCAAATGTCATCTGTAACATTTTTGGAACTTCAAATGGGAGCTTCTGGAGAACATGATCACTTATATGTAATTCATTTTCCTCTTTAATCAACTTAGCTAATAATTTATCAGTTTTGTTAACCTTTTGAGCTTTATGTTAGTATTATATTCCTCAATTCTTGTTAAATCAATTTACCTTCTAATAAGATATCATCAATTGATGTTTTGTCTACTCATTTCTACTTAATCAATAATTAAAAACAAATTTATCCCAAATGACTACAAACGGGTGTGTATCCACGCATAGATCTGTACATGTTACAAAACATAATTAAAATACAGAAATATCCTCCAAAAGGTTATAGATAATTTTTTCCAACTTAAGTGTATATTACTTATCATCACTAATAGAGACTTAATAGATATCTTTTAATTCATACATTCAGCACACTACTATCCAAACAAATAAGCCTTCATGCTATTCTTCAAACATGATACTCCATCCCTTGCCTCTATACCTTTATACCATCGAGCCTATAATATAATATATATGATACTAATTTTTTGAGTATACAATTGCTGTTAGTGAGTTCTTTCCTTCCATATTTCTTATAATATTCACATAAAAAACCCCTAAATTTCCAATTCAACAGTCAAAAGCACCACACAAAGAGATTCAAAATCAAGGGAAAAGAGGGGAATATGTATGACATTCTGTTTTCAATCTAAAAGTATAAAAATACTCACTCTGGCTTGATAGTCAATTGGACGGGTTGAGCATCCATTCTATTACTAGCTTTATAACCTAGCAATGTGATTTCTACCAATTTGTTATTGATAAACAAATTGAATAATAGTAATGCAAAAGTTCTAGGAGATCTATTATGAGCTATTTTTTTCTGTACATAAACCTGCTATATTATGGAAGGAATTAGTTTTACAAAACTTAAAGATTCACACTTTGGGTATATTCATACTATAAACATGTTAAAAAGTAGATAAACTCTATTTATGTTTGGGTATTTAAAATTACAAAGAAGGTGAGCAAATCTTTGGGAGATATTATTATGAAATCAGTAGATTATCATACAACTGAGGAATTCCTAAGTTCTAGGAGAAGAAATGAGTAACTGAAGCTATCATAATTAAAGGGGAGATTTTGAAGTCACAAAATTCTTTGAAAGCTCTTCAAAGTACTCACAAAAGACATAACATAGTAGATATACCATAATGCGAAGTATAGGACAAGGCCAGTCATCATATTAGTATTCCTTGTCTAAATTTTCAAGTCTTTATATTAGGTATTTTTTTCCCCTTGATAACATAGCTTCAATTTCAAAACGAACTTTAAAGATATATAAATTCAATGCAGAGACAATTTCACCTGGAATTTTCTATTGTCTTTAAAATATAGGATATCTAAAAATACTTTACCTCGTAAGTTATTTTGGTTAATTCATAAAATGAGTAACGGTTAAGTTGCAAAGTTTAAGCGTAACATGATGCAAGGGATCTTTAAGTAAAATAATTTGTTGTTGTCATTCAGTTATTCAATCTTATATGACTCTTCATGACCCTGTGGATCATAGCATGCCAATACTGTCCATGGAGTTTTCTTGGCAAAGAACATGGAGTAGTTTGCTATTTCCTTCTTCAATGGATTATGACAGAGTTTAAGTGACTTGTCAAAGGTCACACAGCTACTAAGTATTTGAGGCTCTATTTGAACTCAGGTCCTCCTGATTCCAGACCCAGCATTCTATCCGCTGAGCCACCTAGATGCCTCAGTAAAACAGTTAAAGTATATTTAAACATTGAGTTCATTTTATCTATACGGCAGTACACTGCTCCAAAAAGGGACTACAAAACACACCAGGGACCCTCCTCTTGACCCCTTGATTCTTTAATGAGAAAAAAATGGAACTAACAGAAAATCTCTCATTCTCCCTACAAGACCAGATCATAACTTTTTCAAGGGACACAACTGATGACAATTTTGCACAGCTTCATGTATACAATTCTTCACTGACAATATCTCAAAGATGATACACACACACACACACAAAATGCATCTCTCCATTGCCTTTTTGTTGATCTATAATTTTTGTTATTCAGAGTACTCCATGATAGACAGCCAAATAATAATATCAGATTTGTATTTAAGCGACAGCTTATGTTTGTGGTAGAAACTCTGTGGTAACTGCACAAGCGCAGGGGAAGGTGAGTGATTATAAGTACTGCTACAATTTCCCAAATGAAATTACCAGTTCATTACCCATCCACAAAGTCTGAGAGAGACGATAAGAATGAAAAGGGGGGGAGAAGGAAATAGCTCTATATTATGTCTATCAAATTTTATATTGTGTCTGAAAGACAAAATAACTTCAAGAGGTATACTTTACATAATTAAAATACAAACTTTCAAAATATGTGCAGATGTTTTTGATATATTATGTTCTGTTTGCTTATAGTCTGCACAGAGAAAATTTAACTCAGACATAGCATCTTCAAATATAAAAATCGTAATAATACAATTTTAAGCCATAAACAGATAAAGACTAAATGGCAGGATAGGGAGTGGGTGGGTGGGTAAGAGATTGCTAAAGACCATATATTATGATAATACAAATTAAAAATAAACTGCAGTTGCCAGTACGTTTTTCTCACAATTGAATTATGTTTGTGACCAATATTTATAAAATTATATGTCCAAAGGTTTCATTACAGTACAAACTACAGTTACAAAGAAGACTGTTAACACCAAAATAATGACCATCTGTTAGCCTTGAACTTAGAGTGGACTACTGTACATCAACTATGAGATAGATGTATGTTGACAATAAATCAGCAGGAGCTATATTACATGTAGAAATATAGCCAAAGAATTCTTGATGGGAAAATCCTGTATTTTTTTATTTAGATAATCAATAGAATTTACTATAGAAGCAAAAATTATTTCCTCACCACTATGACATACCTAAACTGGAAAATTTTAGGGTTAAGAGCAGGATCAGACTGAACTCCATCAAAAAGTGCTGGTTTGACAACAAAATGTTACCATTGTCACCATTTTTTTAAAAATCTCAAATAATTTCTGACTTCAAACTTTCTGAGTCATTTCAAGCTTGTTTTGAATAAGGAACAATAAACTCTACAGCCTTGTTTTGTAATAGATGCCTAGCTTTTACTTCTGATATACACATTTAGTTAATGTAATAATAAATTATGTTATGTTACACTTTTGAATTAGGATTCGCAAAAGGGATATCTTATATTAGGATACCAAAGAGAAATGTGAACAGAATAGAAAACAAATCAGAATGAAGTCTAAAGTTGTAAGAATTTGCTATAATGTTTATGTAGTTAGAGATGTGTGCATGTGTATATGTAAACACAGAATTTGGTATTACAGTATAGTTTAAACATACTGTGCAGTTTTTTGAGAATAAAAATTTCATAGATAAAAAACTATGATTTCCAAAAAAAAAACCAAACTGTGATTTCGTACAAAGAGCAATAAACTGAGTGGAGTCAAGGATCTGAGTTCTAGTTCTGGATCCTAGACTTCAAAACTAGTGGTGTGCCATTTGTTAGCCTACTTGTTCTCATTTTACACATGAGGAAACTGATATTCAGAGAGATTAACAGTTTGGACTATATACTTCAAAGGGTAATTTTGAGTAAAAGACTATGAATCTTAAAGCATTATATAAACTGGAGTGCAGGCAGGTACAGGGGGAGGGATGTGATGATTCCTAACTTTTAAAAATATGTATGATTTGTGTTTTGTTTTCATTTGGTATATTCTTTTGAATTTATTTTATTTTTCTGTTTCTGGGATAGTCAAGCTGACAACTTTTTTTTTTTGGTCTATCAAACTCTGTAGTACAATTACATGAATTTACTTTTAATAAATTACCATCTTTGCATATATCAGTCAAACCACAAAGCCTAAACACTTGCAAACAAAATACATTATTAATCTAATTGTCACAGCCTATTTAGCTAACTTCTATTAGTATTTGCGATAATTTGCAATGTATCACAGAGCAGAATCAAATTGAAAACATAAAAAGTAAACTGATTATATTGTCCTACAGAAATTAAAATATAGCAAGCTTGCAATATTATAGTCAGGGCATTAATGTTTTAAATAGGTAAGAAAAATCATGTAATTTAATTTAGGGAACAGTTGCGCCCAAACTGATGGTTCAACATGCTGATGACGAGTTTCCTGGCATCCTAAAGTCATCAAAAACATCAACTCCCCCTCCAAGGGAAGGGAGTGGAGGCAAGTGGAAAGGAAGAGAAGCATTTCGCCATTTATTGTGTTAGATTACACTACTTAAATCTTAGCCATCACCAACAAGGGACTTCTACTTGGAGATTATATTGCTGTTACAGTTCTGCTGCTACTACTCAGAATTACTGTATATTAGGAAAAAGTGCCAGATACAAAGTATTATGAACAGAAAGTATTCAGAGCCAAAATAAAGGCTTTTAAAAGGCAGAAAATCACTCACTCAAAAGATCTTTAGATTAGGTCAGCTCTGGAGCATAGAAAAATTAGACTATAGTACATAAGAAGGTGAAAACTGAGGGGTTCATTTGTTGAAACTATTAACTAATTCTACAGCAGCAAGAAATAGGAATACCCTGATATAAGGGTGTCAAACCACAGAGTAAAAGTAACATATCACATTAAACTCCTATATGCTGGTACTAGCTAGCTAGTGAGTACTAGGGAGAAGAGAGGAGACGAGAGGAGAGGAGAGGAGGATAGAGGAGAGGAGAGCATAGAAAAATTAGACTATACAACAA
>NW_027185887.1:595797-612258 GCF_028583685.1 Petaurus breviceps papuanus | reverse complement strand
AGGAGAGGAGAGGAGAGGAGAGGAGAGGAGAGGAGAGGAGAGGAGAGAAGAGAAGAGAAGAGAAGAGAAGAGAAGAGAAGAGAAGAGAAGAGAAGAGAAGAGAAGAGAAGAGAAGAGAAGAGAAGAGAAGAGAAGAGAAGAGAAGAGAAGAGAAGAGAAGAGAAGAGAAGAGAAGAGGAGAAAAAAAAAAGGAAACATTTGGAAACTACTAAGGAAGGATAACAAAAGCAAAAAGAAATATTGCTAGAAACCAGGAAGAATAAGGTTAAGTCAAGCTGACAAATATTTATTAAGCACCTATTATTACCAGGCACTGAGCTAAGTACTGGGGACAGAAAGAAATGCACAAAACAGTCTTTTATCCTAAGGAGTTCAGAGTCTAATTGAGAACACAACATGCAAACAATTATGTAAAATAAGATAGATATAGGATAAATTGGAGATAATCCCAAAGGGAAGGCATTAACAATAAGGGGATTTGTAAAAACTTCTTGTTGTAGAAGGTAGCACTGTAAGAAACAAAAAACTGAGGTACCTATGCCATAATTATAATGAATGACATGATGAAGTTTTATTGAAATGTTAGCCAAATTTCAAAATTCAAATGATTCATTTTTAATTTGTTTAGTACACAGAATTCTATCTGACTGTATACCTCCAATCTGGAAAGCGCAACATAATGAAATAACTTGATGACAGGAAAGTCTACTTGACAAATGCCATTGTATATTCATACAGGAGAAGGAGGGATACCTTGAATAAAGAACTGAAGTTAAAAAACAGGTTTCTAAACCAAAAGAATATTGCTGAAAGTATTTACAAATTACTAAGAAAATTGAACATTTAAAATTGTAAGTGAAGAGGTCATAGCAAATATATAATTCTTTTTCCCTTTTAAAACATTCTGAAATATCCTAAACTTCAGGTTATATATGTGGAATTATAAGCATCACATTGCAATATATGGAGAAATTCATCACATTTTTTTAACGGTGACACACTTGTGCTTCTGACTGAATTGATACTAAGAAGAACCAATTTTCTGCCAAAAACCAAAAATATCAGAAGTAGCCATATTGACCTGGATGCTGAAATGGCTAAGTTTCCTTTTATCTAACTACCTAAATTTACCTATGTTACATTTACCTAATGTATTTAAAACTATGCAATGAAGCAAATGATGATATAGCAGAAGGGAGAAAACAAAACATTTTAAAAAACATAGCAGTTGATAACATAATAATTCTAGTGTTATATTTTGCAAAATGGCAAAGGTAGTACTTTTTGGGTGACATAAGATACATGTAATATTAGCAAAGCGTAATTCTAAAGTAAGAATACGAAAAATTGTTTTTTTTAATTATCTAAATAAAAGTGATCAAGTAAAAAGCATTCTCTAGTAGACATGCATAAAGTTATATAGAAGTACATTTTCCCATGTTTGTATTTTTGTTCCTGAATGACTGTTAAATAGAAAAGTGTTCTACAACCCTATTCTTCCTGTAAAAAAAAAAAGTCACAAATTCTCAAAAACAATTAACCTCATATTCTATAAAATTAATCTGACATATAGCACTTCAAGGGTGGGACCATGTTAACTCAAACAATCAGTCAAAGGGATTTCAATGCCAGAAGAATTAAAAATCACTGATGCAGACAATAATCAATGTATTATCAAAGTCTATACTGAAAATAGGCTATTAGATAAAATTACTTTCCCTGATATACCACATTTCAGTAATTTGTACATTAGTTTAGCAAAAACAACTTATTCAGGGGTCACAAGAAGTTAAAGCTTCAGAAGAATATTAAATTTAGAATCCTAGAATTTTAAAATTTGGAAGGAATTTCACTAATCATCTATTGGAACTTAAGCATATCAGATCTTTGTCTTAGAAATAATGGGGAATAAAAGCAAACTTTTCAGGTTTCTCATTAGAAATCCTAATCAATATCTGAATACCATAGCGTTTTGGTGGTTAAACAGTCCATAAAGATAATCTAGGCCAGAGGTCAGCAAACTACAATCCATGAGAAAAACCAATGTATTGTAACATGTAAAAAGCATTCTTAGTTTGTGAAAGTTATACAGAAACAAGAGGAGGGCTAAATATGGCCCTTTAGCCACAGTTTGTTGACCACCATTCTAGACAAATCCCCTCTCTAGAGTTGAAGAAACATGAGTCTGGAAAAATTACTTGATAAATTTTTTTGGCTAAATAATTTTTAAATTACTATTAGAAGGAATTACCTTTCTTTTGGTGTACCAACTCCATGCTTGCCTAGTAGATGAGTATTTAAATGCTTCTTCATCACAAAGGCAACCCTAGAAGAAGAAAAATATAAATAATAGTTAGAGAAAACACTCAAACATGACTCTCAAATACAAAATTATCTTTTGAAAGGCAAGAGTCACAGATAACTAAATCTACAAAGTAAAATAACTTCCTTGAAAAGATATTCTTTTTTAATGTTAAAACTTAGAATGACAGGCATTTTACAAATGGTCATATAGATATATTATAATATTTGAAAACACATTCTCCTATATATGTGGAAAATTTTATGTACTTTTTCAAGTATATCATAAAATAGTTAAATTCCAAATGTTTGAGTTTATGACTCACATACTTTCAATACTTCTACTACAAATAAAATAAATTCGTGTGTACACATACACACACACACACATACAATATTAGGACTTAAGATATTAGAGTTATAGCTGAAAAGAAGCTCAGAGGCCAACAAGTCCAACCTTTCATTTTACAGATGAGGAAATAGAGGACAAGAGAGGTCGACTGATTTTATCAGGTTAAAAAGTTAAAAAATAAGTAGCCTTTAACCAATTTCATCCATCCATCACTAAGTAAGCCAAATCAAATGTCATTTTATTAAATATTTACAGGGTCACAAAAATCAATAGTTTTGGAGATGATTCATTAAAAATTTGGAAATATTTAGATATGGTATGAAATAGAAGCAATTATTTGAGCTTATACTATACTATGTAATTGTACTTAAGTGGCAACAATTTTAATAATGAGTAGTAGTAACTGCATCACAAAAGTATTACCTGACATGATATCTTCTTTTAAACACAAATCAGTTCATTTAATTCAATTTTTGTGACATACATATGAAATATATAGGAGTCATGAGCTAGTTTATTGAGTACCATTCTTCCACCGATAATACTGAAAGATCAATTTAATTATGTCATGTGATTTCTTCGAACAATTTAGATATCATTTGGGAGCTTCAGACTTAAATGGGTCTCTGGATAAGCAAAAATTTTTACTGCTGTAACTTTCAGTGTGAAAAGGGCTTGCAAACATTTTTGTTAATTATGTATTACAGCTGTCCTTCATAAAGTTAATTACTAATAGCTGAAAGGCAATAGAATCTATTTGCATATGTACATGAAAGGCATGACATATGCAAAAATATGATTTTAATTAGCATTCTATGATATGAAGGGCTACAAATCAAACTGGCATGTTATAAGATTTTTAACATTAAACACTGAATTCATCTGGACATGTTTGCACTAATGGACAATGCAGCAACTCTAAAGCATGGTAACATTATGCAACAGATAAGCTACAAAAGCATAGAAAGAATGCAATTTTCAAAAAATAATATATCTTTTTATACATCAATGTAGTTTAAACATTTTCATAATACAGAGTATCTTGTTTCTGAGCAGTTTTCAAGGCAAAATGATAAAATTCAAATAAATTTTTTAAATACTAACTTACTATTGTAAAAAAAGCTTTAAAATACTATTATTTTCTTTTTTATATATTACAAATGAATGCATATGAGATCTTTAAAATCCAAATAACTGGCCACATTATCATTACTATTGCTATTCAACTGTGAAGAGAATTATTGTTTATTGGCAAAATAATTATACTAAAAATTCTCAGTTAAAACTATAGTTTGCTATAAGGTATTCCATATTTTAATAGGTTTTTTGTGTCAAAATAAACTTAAGTATAAAGTACATTATATCTTAACAGCAATATTATTTTTACATGAAATTTTCAATAGTTAAAATCCAAATGTGGAAAGTTTAAATGGCTTACTGATGTATCCAAGTAAAATCTGAAGAGGTCTGATAAAATTATGAATGGAATCAGTATGATCGTTTCTAACATAAATTTTTTCTTAAAATCTCCAAATTTAAAGAAAATAGCTTCTATACTACATTCATCAATGTGAGAAATGAAAATTAAATTGATTTATATGAAAAGAAAGATAAAATCTACAAGCTTTATTTCTAGTATGTAACTTGGAATTGTACAATGCTTAATATTTAACCATTTTGCTGCATTAATATAAGGATAAACTAGTGGAAAAAATTTTTTATAATATTTAAATATTCAACATTCAAATACTATCTATCGTGCTCTATCTTGTGCCTTCAAAATCTTAAGCCATAATTATCAATATCTTATTTTTCAACTTATAAGTAGAAATGGAAGAATGAGCACTGATTCATAAAATAAAGCATGTTTTGCTCCTCTTTACCTCAATGAAATCACTGTTTGTCTTCATCTGGGAAATAATAATTTGTTGAATGAGAAAGTTAACACACACCAAAACACAAATCAGTCACAAATATTAACAAATATTTAAACAGAATAGATGCCTAAGAATACGTGCTAATTTTTTTTTACTTGATATTTCATTCACTCTCCTAGAAGCTAGAGATGTTTGAACATTATCATAACACATAGGGTAGCATGAATTTATAATTTAATAGTGTCTTTTAGATCTAATTAGAGACTGAATAGAGAAATTACTAAAGGTAAATGCCTGGATTTTAAGGAAAGACCTGTTACACCATGGTATATTGTGAAGACTTTATTTTAGACTGGAATTAAAGCAAGCTTTTAAAAATATAATTTTTTTCTAAACTGTATTAATTATATAACACCAGTAATAAAACAATCAGTTTTCTTTTTTAAATTGATATCTATTACTTTAAAAATACCTACACATTATCTCAAGTACCACCAAAGGAATTTGACTTAATACCAAAAATCAAAGTAGAAATACATCACTTCTCCCCATTTACCTACCAAAATCTCAAGTGAATTCCCTGACTTCAAAGTAAAATTTATCTTGACTTAGCAAATTATACAACAAAAAATATCTATTTAATTCAAGTGTCATCAGTTCATAACTTTCATCAAAGTGAGTCAAGAAATATATCTAGCAGGTTATTTTAAAGCAATACTTCACATTATTATTAATATGGTAAAAAGAAAAGAAAAAAAGAGCCACAAGCCACAAGTCACTAACTGTTCTCACCCTACACATTCCAACGCAAGAAAAAAGAAAAGAAAAAAAGAGCCACAAGCCACAAGTCACTAACTGTTCTCACCCTATACATTCCTAGGCAAAGGAAGGAGTTCAGCAAATTCCTAACTCCACTCTCTCCCAGTTTTCTTTGGTCCCTGAATAATCAATTTCTAATTAAGGTGACTGGCAGAGGCTCTAGGAGCAATAGACAACACACTATTTGAATCACTATGTAATATTAAGCATTTTCTCCCGCAGTTGCTTTGGAAGATGTACTGTGAATTATAAAATGGCCATCACACAGCAAAACTTTCTAAAGTATTTAAAATGTTATCTTAAACCGAAGAAAATGGAGTAGGAAAAGGAAGAAGAGTTCAACTAACAGAATTTAATGATGAATCCCACATTCTTTCATCAGATTATTATCCAAGAACAATTAAATAGTGTCAAGTTCATTGATAAACACTGATGGAACCTCAGTAAAACTGAATGTGAAATGTGGGTTTGATTTTATCTCTATTGGGCAATACTGAATTTATATAATGATATTAACTTGAGAGAACAAAGTAAAACAAATGGTTGTTAACATCTACCATAGTAAAGTATTCATTTCTTTTAATAATTTATATTCCATTTTGGTTCCATGTTCCTTTTCTGCTTGAAGACAAAGTGTTGTGACTACTGTGACCCTTACTGTCTACAAGCTAACCCGGCAGTTCTTCGACTGGCAGGAAGATACAGTATTGTTTAATTAGACCATTCTCCCAATATCTCAAGTGCATAAACTAGATGTCATCCAGTCATCCTTACTATCTTTAATCCTTCCATTCAATTTGTTGCTAATGCCTGTCAATTAAACGTTTGGAACATCTCTAGAATACATCCCTCTCTCTCCTCTAACACTACCCTCATCATCTCAGACTCAGACAACTGCAGTAACTTACTGGTGAGTGGGCTCGCCTCAAGTCTCTCTCCACTTCAATAAGTCCTCCATTCAGCTAACAAAATGATTTTCCTAGAGTGCAGGTCTGACCATGTCACCCTTCAAATCAATAAATTCCAGTTATTTCCTATCACATGCAAGATCAAATATAAATTGGGGGAAGGGGGTATTTGAAGTCCATCATAACCTACCCCCACCCCTACCAGACCAACCTTCACAATCTACTTATATCATATAATATGGTATATGGTATATCTATGCATGCTTCAATCCAGTGACTGCTATTCTACTCCATCTCTATGGTAATTTTTCTGGCTAGTCCCTAGGCCTAGAATTTTATCCCTCCTCATTTCTGCATCCTGGCTTCCCTGGTGTCCTCGAAGTCCCAACTTAAAATTACATCTTCTATAGGAAGCCTTTCCCAATTGTTTTTAGTTCTAATGCCTTCACTCTGTTAAAATTATTGCT
Organism: Petaurus breviceps papuanus; assembly: GCF_028583685.1. Taxonomy (NCBI): domain Eukaryota; kingdom Metazoa; phylum Chordata; class Mammalia; order Diprotodontia; family Petauridae; genus Petaurus; species Petaurus breviceps. The sequence goes on along the minus strand of NW_027185887.1, from coordinate 605,534 downwards.
TATTTAGCTTGTCTATACATGTCTGTTTGCTTGTTGTCTCCCTGATTATACTGTCAGCTCCTGTAACACCAAAGACTGTCTTTTTGCTTCTCTTCGTATGTCTAGTGCTTAGCACATTACATGGCACATAATAGGTGTTTAATAAATATTTACTGACCGACTGAACAGCTACAAATAAATAAAATCCAAAGTTATATCCTTATCTATTTTATCAGATATAATACATTAGAGATGAGTTTTTAGAAATGTTGATTTAGTTGCTTTCAGTCGTGTCTGACTCTGTGATTCCATTTGGGGTTTTCTTGGTAAAGACACAGTAGTGGTATGCAATTTTCTCCTCAAGCTCTTCTACAGATGAGGAAATTGAGGCAAACAGGGGCCCAGGGTCACACAGCTGGGAAGTGTAATATGAACTCAGGTTTTCTGGATTCCAGGGCTGGCACTCATTCCACTGCAATGCCTCACTACCCTTGTGGAAACAATAAAAATCATTTTAATGACATTATTGACTTATTAGAAATTCCTACTAAAGCCTAATTTTAAGTATTACATGTATATTTCAGAGGAAAAAAAATATACCTTAAAAATTGGATATTTTAAAACTAATATTTGAAATTTAAAATAACAAAGAAGAGCTTCCATAATGTTCTGTTTATTAAACAAGAATGATTCAAAAAATATTTAATTGACCATAGTGCCAATTTTACTCATTTGTGTAAATTCAACAAGTCACTGTTGAAGTAGTAATGTGCTTAACAACTAATAGTGACTTCTATTATTTAAGGAATAGTCTCACTAAATTCAGAGACCTAACAACAAGCAGCTTCAGTTACAGAGCGATGAATTTTTCAGTCAAAGCAACTATAAAAAACCATATATTAGGTAATAAAGCAATCTGCTTTAATGAAAACAGCACATAAGCAGAATATAATAATTTACATAAAGTATGTCAAATCCTTCGTGCAGGTATTCCCTTAACTGATAGAGACTGCATTATTTCCATGCATTGGTAAGGCATTCTTCTGAAGCTGCTATAGTTGAAAAAATTCCTCACACTGTGATCAGCTTAGTAGATCTCTTAGTCTTCAGAACTTCACTAGGCTAGTCTAGAGAAAGGTGGTCAATTGCTAGGCCTAGATCTAAAGCCTTGCCAGCTTGGTAAGCATATTAAAGTTTGTAATATGATACAACAGAATAAAGTCTGCAACACGATGAGAGAACTCAAGGGCTCCTCCATATCATAAGACATAGGAAAAACTTTAGAAGATGACTTTTAGTCATAAATATGAAGATGTATGAGGAAGGGGAGGCCAGGTAGCACAACAAGTAAGAGAACCGGCTCCAGTGTTGAGAAGACCTGGAGATCGAACCCCGGGCTCAGACACTTAGCACCTACCCAGAAACACCTGGCCGTGTAACCTTGAGCAAGTTACTTAACCCCAATTGCTTAGGGGCGGCCAGGTGGCTCAGCAAGTGAGAGCACCTGCTCCAGTGTCAGGATGACCTGGATCAAATCTGGGCTCAGATACTCAGCACCACACCCAGAAATAACTGGCCGTGTAACCTTGAGCAAGTTACTTAACCCCGATTGCTTAAAAAAAAAAAAAAAAAAAAAAGAAGAAAAAAAAAGATGTATGAGGAAAAAATTCATGTTTACAACGACAAGCAAAGTTTTCAAAGAAAGTAATCAAAACTATCAACAAGCATATGAAAAAAACTCCAAATCATTAATAACTAAAGAAATGCAAATCAAAGAACAGACTTAAGATCTATGGTAAATGCAATGACAAATCATGATTTCAGATGATCACAAATGAAATACAGATAGACAGACAGACTGACAGACAGACTGACAGACAGACGGACAGACAGACAGACAGACAGACAGACAGACAGACAGACAGACAGATAGATAGATAGATAGATAGATAGATAGATAGATAGATAGATAGATGGAGGGATAGATGGAGAGATAGATGGAGAGATACTGGAAGTTGTGAAAGTGGGAATTTGTCTTGTGTGACTACTCATATTCATTACGAGGGTTTTGGTTGTATTTTTTCTACTTGAAGGTGATAGTGAGAGAGGACCTAGGACAGAGTAGTCACCACCCTCAGGGGGAAAAAAAAAGAAAAAACTAATTATTTAAGCATTTTTAAAAATGCATAGGAAACAATAAAAGCACAGAAAAAATCATGAGAAGTAAAAGATTTGTGTACTTTATGTGCTCAATTTATTATGAATTTCAAAAGAAAAAGAAAGCTATTCAAAATAGAAATTTGCATTTTCATGTGCAATTCCCATTTTCTATTTTAATTTTGAATTTGCAAAAATACTCAGGTGTTTAACTTCAGGATTTTTAAAAAGAGAATTCTAAAAGAAGTAAAATAAAATATGTGCATTGAGAAAGGCATTGTGTCAAAGTGATGAGAGAACAGGTGATAGAGACAGGATTCAATTCAAGTCCCATGTACTGGCTGTGTCACTCTGGGCAAGTCACTTAAATTCCAACGCCCCAGGCACTGAGACACTAGGTCTCTTCAAGTAATTTATTACATTACTGCAATAATTACTATAATATTTCAACATCCTGTTACATTACTGCAAAGAAGATACTGATTTACATTGGTAGAGAAAGTCTATCTCAGAGGTCCCTACACCAATGAAACCACAAGTATATTTTTAAAGAGTAAAAAGCTGTGGAACAGGGTAAGGGAAAAAGGAGAAAAGGAAGAAACAAAGACAAAGAGAAGCATATATATCCATATGGGAAAATATGCATTGAAATACATCGGTGAACAAAGCCAAGTTGCCCAACACCATAATCTACAAAGTTCAAAAAGGCAGCAGTTACCTAATTTCTCTTCATTTCATATATTGTAGTCTTTTCTTCCCAGATAATTCATAGATATTCCTAGAAAAAAGTCTCATGTCTTATGTCTTTTATGCCTCTATAACAAATATGCAAAGGGAAAGACCTCTATGGAGGATATCTATAAGATCAGGCAGGGGCGGCCAGGTAGCACAGTGAGTAAGAGCACCGGCTCCTTTGTTGGGATGACCTGGGGATCGAATCCCGGCCCAGACACTTAGCACCCACCCAGAAACACCTGGCCGTGTAACCTTGAGCAAATTACTTAACCCCAATTGCTTAGGGGCATCCAGGTGGCTCAGCAAGTAAGAGCACCGGCTCCAGTGTCGGGATGACCTGGGGATCAAATCTAGGCTCAGACACTTAGCACCACACCCAGAAATAACTGGCCATGTAACCTTGAGCAAGTTACTTAACCCCGATTGCTTACAAAAAATTAAAAAAAAAAAAAAGGATCAGGCACAAAGGGGTTGCTACTTGCACCAGTGAAATCAAAAAATGATGAGACTATGGATTCATGAAACAACTGTACCCAGGATGTAATTGAAAATATCAGTGAGCTAAAAAAGATTTCCTAATAACCTGAACTAGGATATGAATAAACAAATTTATTATATATGCGCTTTGAGGCCTTAATAATCTAAATGAGGAAGAAAGACCTAAATGTCTAGAAGAAAATTATCAAACGCCAGATAAACAGATAGACAGAGATAAGGATCTAGCAATGTTTTTCCTCTGAGCAAAGTTCATAACTCACACACATTACAAACATACAAATACATACACACTTTGAATTCAAGATTGTTAAAAAGTCAAATCTTAACTATGTGTTAATGTAGGCAGGGAGAGTATTAAAACAAAAGTCACTGACAAACTAAATATTCTTCTATAGGCGATAGTTTTAATATGTATCCATAATAAACTTATTAGAAAACTATATAGTCAAGGAGCAAAAGTCACAAAGGGGACTAAAAATGAAAATAAGCATACAATTACCAAAATTATATAATGACACAATACAATGGGCATAGATAATTTGCAAAAGTATAATATTTTACCTAATAAGATAACATTTAATGTCCCTTCTAAATGCCAAGAGCTAATAAGTATTTAAAAATGATGTCCTTTTTTCTTTGAAACATAAGAAATGTGAAATAACTATAAACTGTAAATGTCAATTTATGCTAACTGGTGGAAGGGTCAATATGAATTCACAGATATCAACCAGCCAATCAATAAGCATTTATTTATTAAGAGTGTACAATGATCCAGGCAGGACACTGAACAATGAGGTTACCAACAAAATTCAACTCGTCCTCTAGGACACTACATTCTAATAAAAGTAAAAACCCAAATCACAAAATATTTTGAAAGAAATGTTATATTTTTCTTTTCAATTATTTATAGAGCTAGGCTGAATCATTTCTAGTAAAGGGACATCCTCCAGATATCAGTCAAAGTGATATTCCTGAAGCACAAGTCTGACTCTATTCTGCTCAATAAAGAACAATGGGTCCCTAATATAAGCTACTTTGGCAATTAAAGTCCTTCACAAGCTATAATTCAGTCTAGCTTAAACTGGCCTCCACACTGAGCCTCACAAACACAGTGAGGATCTCCTTCATATTTTTGCAAGGGTTGTTTGTACCCTATGCCTGGAATGCACTCACTCTTCTCCCCTCTACCTCCTAGAATCTTCAGTTTAATTCAAAGCTCATGTCTAGCATGACTTTCTAAATGAAAATTTTCCTTACACCACACCCAAGTGCTACTGCCTCCCCCCAACAGATATACTTGCATTCTGTCTCTCTATAAAGAAAATAAGCTTCTTCAGAGCTGGAACTTTTTTTGTTTTTTGTCTTTCTATGCTCAGAGCCTAACAGAGTGCTTAATACATAGTACACACTTAATAAATATTTATTGCTTGAGTAGTTGCTTACGAAATCTTACAATAATTTCTAAGAGGAACCCAAATTTTAGTTAGATGTGATTTCAATAGGCCTAAAAAAAAGGGGGGCGGGGGATCAAGTTGTGAGCAACTCCAAATCTCAATAGTGTTTATACTATAATTTTAATTGGTAATTTTTTCTACATGGAAAATTTCGCTTAGCTTTCACATTAATACGATTAATATGATTTCCTTATGCTTTTAATTTCTTCTGGCTTTGATTTTAAAGACAGTTCCTCTTAAAACCTAATTTATCAGTTGGAGAATTAAGACACTGAATTAGTAGCGAAAAAAATATGTTCAAAAATTTCCTCCATATCATATTTACTTGTAATGGATGCACTTAGAATTTCATAATTAGTGTCTTCATATTAAAATCTAACATATAGGGGGGCAGAGCAGAAGCAGGACCTCCTCCCACTGCTCCGGCTTCCACCTTCCCCAATCCAGATCAGCAGCATCTGTGGCCGATTCCAGATTTATCAACACATAGATGCGGACAAAGTGAGAGGTCAGCGCAGTCTAGACGTGGGACCAGTAAGTGGGAGTGCCTGGCTTTTGCCCCTGGTGCCAGAAGCCACTGAGAGGCCAGCACAGCCAGCCAGAGCCACCTGGCAGCTTCAGCTCCTGGATTGCAGAGTGTAGGGGGACCAAGCACCAGTCTGAGGGGTAATCGCTCTTGCATTAACCTGCTAGGATCTGGATTGCAGTCTAGGGTGGAAGTCCTGGGGTGTATGTCCAGGTTGCCAGAGCATGTGGAGGCTTCAGAGAGGGCACCCATTTAATACCTCAGGCAGCTGAGAAAACCCCAGCGTTTGGGACAAAAGCTCCCTGTCTGGTGGCAGAGTCCTACTGTGGCAAAAGGCCCAGGGGTCAAGTGACTAAGGGGCGACATGACCAGGCAAAGGAAACAAAGCAGACAGAAGATTCCAACATTACACTCCTATTTTGGGGACAAAAAGGAGCAAAGCATGGAACAAGAGGAAGACAGCGAAGTCAGAACTCCTGCACCAAAAACTTCAAAGGAAAATACGAGCTGGTTACAGGCCATAGAGGAACTTAACAAGCAGGTAAGAGAAGTGGAGGAAAAATTGGGAAGAGAAATGAGAACAATGCGATAAAATTACGAAATGAGAGTCAACAACAGCCTGACTGAGAAAAATAACACCTTAAAAAACAGACTAACTCAAATGGCAAAAGAGGTTCAAAAAGACAATGAAGAGAAGAATGCCTTAAAAAGTCGAATTTGCCAAATGGAAAAAGAATCTCAAAAGCTCAATGAGGAAAATCATTGCTTCAGAATTAGACTGGAGCAAATGGAAGCTAATAACTTGATGAGAAATCAAGATGCTGTTAAACAGATTCAAACAAATGAAAGAATAGAAGGCAATGTGAAATATCTCATGGGAAAAACCACTGACCTGAAAAATAGATCCAGGAGAGATATTTTAAAAATTATTGGACTACATGAATGCCATGATCAAAATAAGAACCTAGAAATCATCCTCCAGGAAGTTCTCAAAGAAAACTGCCCTGATGTTATAGAAGCAGAGGGCAAAATAGAGGTTTAAAGAATCCACTGATCACCTCCTGAAAAAGATCCCCAAAAGAAAACTCCTAGGAATATTATAGCCAGGTTCCAGAATTCCCAGATTAAGGAGAGAATATTACAAGCAGCCAGGAAGAAACAATTTGAATATTGTGGAAACACAATCAGGATAACACAGGATCTGGCAGCTTCTACACTGAGGGATCGAAGGGCTTGGAATATAATATTCCGGAGGTCAAAGGAGCTGGGCTTCAAACCAAGGGTCACCTACCCCGCAAAACTGAGTATCATGTTTTAGGGGAAAATATGCTCATTCAGTGGAATAGATGACTTTCAAGCATTCTTGCTGGAAAAACCAGAGTTGAATAGAAAATTTGACATTCAGATACAAGAAGCAAGAGAAGCATGAAAAGGTAAACAGGGAAAAGAAATCATAAGGAACTTATCAAAGTTGAACTATTAACATTCCTACATGGAAAAACAATAATTGTAACTTACGAAACTTTTCTCAGTAGTTGAAGGGAATAGAAATATATATCTATGAGGGTATATGGGCATATGAATACATATGTGAATATGTGTATATATACTTAAAGGTATACATAGATAGAGGGCACAGGACCAATTTAACAGGAAGGGATGATACTTAAAAGGTGAAATTAAGAGGGGAGAGAAGAATATAATGAGAGGAGATGGGGAGAGACAGAATGGGGTAAACTATCTCAAAGAGAAGAGGCAAGGGAAAATGGTTACAATGGAGGGGAAGAATAGGACGGAAAGAGGGAATGGGTCAACCTTATTCCCATTGAATTTGGCTTGGCGAGGGAATGAAATACACACTAAATAGGGTATCTCACCCTCCAGGACAGTAGGAGGGAAGGAGATGAGATGGAAGGGAGGGCAGGCAGGCTGTGGGGGAGGGAAGTTGGAAGCACTAAACTTTTGAAAAGGGACAAGATCAAAGTAGAGAATAGAACAACTGGGAGGTGGGATAGGAGGGAGGGAAATATAGTCAGTCTTTTACAAGATATCTACTATGTTATTGTTTTGCATTAGCCACACATGTACATCCTATACTGAACTGCTTATCTTCCCAGTAAGGGTGGGTAACAAGGGAGGAAGGAAATTAATCTGGAAATGAAAGTTTTAAAAGCAAATATTCAAATATAGATATATTATTATTAATACTATTTTACATGTAATTGGGAAATAAGATATACAGGCACTGGGGCATAGAGATCCACTGGAAAAGTCGAAAGGGATATGGGAGAAAATATGGGAGATAGCAGATTGGAGGAGGGGAAATCCTGTGGGACTGCTATTTTTGGGTGGGTGGGTGGGTAGGGTAAAAACGGGGAGAAAATTTGTAACTCAAAATCTGGCGGAAAAGAATGATGTAAATCAGAAGTTAATAAAACATTTGGGAAAAAACCCTAAAATATAGTCATATTTTCTAAATGTCATTCTGATATCTTTTAAAATACAAGCCTTTGAATCCTATGTGAATACTAGACACAAAGAGTTAAAATGGACCAAATAACATATATTCTCTCCTCTTAAGAAATGATTGATAAATGGTCAAGGGACATATACGGGCAGTTTTCAGAGGAAGAAATTAAAGATATCTATAGAAAAAATGGTCTAAATGACTATTGATTAGAGAAATACAAATCAAAACAACTCTTAGGTACCACATCACACCTGTCAAATTGGCCAATATGACAAAAAAAGGAAAATTAAATTTATATGCTGGAAAAGATGTGGGAAAATTGGAACACCAAAACATTGTTGGGAGAATTGTGAACTGATCCAAGCATTTTAGAGAGAAATTTGGAACTATGCACAAAGGGTTTAAAAATACGCATACCTTTTGACCCAGCAATAACACTTCTAGTGCTGTATCCCAAAGAGAACATACAAATGGGAAAAGGACCAACATATACAAAAATATTTATAACAGCTCTTTTTGTGGCAGCAAAAAATAAATAAATAAAAAGGAAATTAAAGGGATACCCATCAATCTGGGAATAGCTAAACAAGTTGTGGTATATAAATGTTCTAGAATACCACTGTGGTATAAGAAATGATGAGCAGGAGGACTTGAGAAAAACCTGGAAAGACTTATATGAACTGAGGCTAAGAGGAACAGAATCAAGAGAACATTGCATACAGTTACAGCCACATTGTACAATGACTAACTTCGATGGACTTGGCTCTTCTCAGCAATGCAAGTTTCTAAGATAACTCTAAAGGGCTCCTGATGGAAAATGCTATCCACATTCACAGAAAGATTACAGAGTCTGAATGCAGATTGGAGCTTGTACTCTCTCCTTTCTGTTTTGTTTCTTCTTTCTTGTGATTCATTCCACTGGTTATAATTCTTCTTTACAATATGACTAATGTGATAATATGTTTAATATGAATACAGATGTAGAGCCTATATCAGATCGCATGTTTTGTTGGGGAGGGGGGGAGAAAAAGAGGAGAAAATCTAAAACGCAAAAGCTGTGGAACTGAATGTTCTTTTTCCCCCCAGAATTCATTAATTTTTAGTTTTCAACATTCATTTCCACAAGATATTGAGTTCCAAATTTTCTCCCCATCTCTCCCTTATCCTCCACCCCAAGAAGGCATACACACTGATTACTCCTTCCCCCCAATCTGGGAACTGAATGTTCTAAACTAAAAATAAATTAATTATTTTTTAATGACAAGCAAAATTTGTTTAAAAATTCAGGTTGTTACTTGGCAATTTTAGGTTATATTCTGCACTCCAATAAAATTCATACATACTTTTTAAGCTCATGTTATAAAAACAATAGATGAAATTAATGAGCTAACTTGTAAAGGACTTAAATTGTAAGCAAGGCCCATCGTTAGGGGCCCATCAGAGTTTATTGAGCAGAATGGTTTCAGACTCTACATTACATATGTAAATTTACAAAGTATCAGTGAACTTCCAAATGGCATAGATTGGTAATTATCTAATAAAAGGAATGGGGCAAAGAGGTGGCACAGTGGATAAGAGTGCCAGACCTGGAGTCATGAAGACTCATCTTCATGAGTTCAAATTTGGCCTCCAACACTTACTAGCTTATTGACCTTGCACAAATCATTTAACCTTGTTGCCTCAGTTTTCTTATCTGCTAAATTAGATGGAGAAAGAAATGATAAATTGGGACAGCTAGTTGGTGCAGTGAGTAGAACACCAGCCCTTGAGTCAGGGGGACCTAAGTTCAAATGCGGCCTCAGACTCTTAAACAAGAAAGAAAGAAAGGAGGATAGATGGAAGGAAGGAAGAAGGCAGGCAGGAAGGCAGGCAGGAAGGAAGGAAGGAAGGAAGGAAGGAAGGAAGGAAGGAAGGAAGG
>NW_027185887.1:570369-595787 GCF_028583685.1 Petaurus breviceps papuanus | reverse complement strand
AGGAAGGAAGGAAGGAAGGAAGGAAGGAAGGAAGGAAGGAAGGAAGGGATGGAGGGAGGGAAGGAGGAAGAGAGGGAGAGACGAAGGGAGGGAGGGAAGAAGGGAGGGAGGGAAGGAGAATCAGACATAACTGAAAAGATTGGACAACAACATTAAAAGTAATAAGAGCAAGACCAAAACTTAAATTCTCCTTTGTAAAATTAAATTTTGCATTAGTTTTATAGTCGAGTACATTTGATCTTATAAAAGACATTTAATTCTTTAAAAAGTAAATATTCCTCCAAATGTAGCTAAAAACACTCTCAGAGGTATTAAATAGCAGAAAGTATACAAATAAGTCTGGTGATTTAAGCTCTACTATAGTTATCCGTTTCTATTACAATGAAAAAGATTATGTTCCATTTTACATTTTGCGGACAAAACTAACATAACAACATGAGAATAAAAAATTTCACAAAATAATAACTATTCTAGATTCTCATAAACTCTTAGTCAAATTTATTCAAGGTATCCAACCATGGAACATGGAATTCTACTGATGACTCATGCATTTAGATTAATAGTTCTAGAAATAATATAGGCTTTGCTTTCAAGGAAAACCAATACAAACAAAAGCTAAGCTGAATTAAAAATTGACATAGTCCATTTTTATAATAACTAATGGAAAAATACAACCAGAATGTAATTTAATAACTTACTCTTCCACTTAAGTTGTAATTGTATAAATGAAATAATTTGACTTTTTCAACTACTGTAACAAAGAATTTAAAATATATGAATGTAATACAAATTTACTTAAAATAGCATTTCTTTGCTAACTATGGTATTTAAAATTCTGAAAATGAACTTAAAAGTAAAGACCTTTTGGAAAGTAGAGTTTTTTAAGAATGTAATTTTACAAGTTAACTTTATTATTAATATCATGAAAAAAGACATCAGTAAAAATAGAAAACACAATACAACCTTGATAGATTTGCATGCAAATAAACAATTAGAAGAATTTAGAGCTCTCTCTAAGATGTTTTACTGTTCATGGAATGTTGTGACTTCGCGCTCCCCTAGAAAGCACTATTCAGGAAATGGGTTAAGGTGAAAAGGGGAAGGACCACATCAGAGCAAGAGTCAAGTTGGCAACCAAAGTGGATGAACTAAGCTTTTTTTATAATTTTGTGCTAAATGTTTCCATTCACAGATTATAGCTTAAAAAACAGAATACTGTTTCATAATGTTTTCAGATTAAAAAATAAAAATAAACTAGCCTATACAAAATAAAAAGCCAAATGACCCTTTTCTATCATTCCTTAATGCTTCCAATGCCCAATTACCAGTGTGCCCCTATTATTAACATACTCATTCAATTAAGGCCCAGTGTAATCACAGCCTTTTTCATGAAGCTTTGCATGATTAATCCATATGGTGAATTCTTTTCTGAATTCACCATGCTTCATTTTAACATTACAGTTGTTCATGTGCATGCCTTACCTATCCCCTACAAGATTATCCAAAGTTGAGGTTTAAAGTCTCTCTACATATCTTTCACAACCTACAGGTATGGTAGCCCAGCACATATTAGGTACAAAGTTTCTATCCAGAATATATTAGGTACACAATAAATTCTTGATAAGTTGATGAATAAACAAATTAAAGAAGAAAATGTTCAAAACCTACATAAACACTAAATCTAGGACTATATATTAATTTAGAAAAACAAAGAAGGCAGCTGGAGAATCTTTATTTCCACAAATGCCCCAGCTGAAAATTGCCAATAAAATAGATACCAATTATTTTATAATAAATTAGCAATTGTTATTGTAACTAAAAGTTAATAAAGGAGAGATATACAAAATTAAACAAGGGCTTTAGCCCATTTCACTGATTCCAAAAAGAGCTGACCACCTTAATCTATCTGCACATTAAAACTGTAAACTACTGACGATTTTGTTTTTTGATAGGAAATAACCAGCTTCCAACATCCCATTTCTCCTAGGACCTAAAGCATTTGGATTTACTTTAATTTGTAATCCTACGGTGACATGAAATTTCCATTTTAGTAAGTTGACTATTATTTAATGTCAGAAGAATTCATCAATACCTTCTTACATTTATATAGTAATTTAAGGTTTAAAAAAGGCCATTTATGAAAAATGCACCCACATATCCCTTCAAGATCAATTAAAACTCTAAATCATCTGATTTTCCATAATCTCTGTGAGGTATACAATGGGAAAGTATTATCTTCCTCATCGTACAAATGGAGAACCTGAATCTCAGGTTAGTCTCATGATCACAGATCTAGTAAGCATCAGGATATACAACTCACAACACATTAGCCTCAAGATATGGAAATGTAATTTTACTGACTACTTAAAATGCCAATTTATATCACAACTCTCTGTTCCCTATTCATATGGTTTGATTCTTGTTCATTTACTTTTTTTAAAAGTGACCTGAGAAAAATGGACATATTATGTTATAGTTCTTTCTGTGGTTCTTTTAATATCTTGGTTATATCAAACTATTCCTCAGTCTGTCCATTTTTTGTATCTAATTCTATTGACATTATATTTGTCCTTGATTATCACAGAATTGAAAAGAAAATGCTATGAAATTTTACAATTTCCACAGAAAACCTAGTCATTTACAATGCAAAAGTTGCACTCAATAACTGTAACATAATGTAAATGGAAAGATCTTTTCTATTATGTGATTATGTCAAGTGGAAGCCTAAGATACATGAGTTTGAGTCACATGAAGCCTGTGGTAGGAGGATCTTGATGAATGGGTGGAATAGGAAGGGTGGAACAGAGCTAAAAGGAAGTTTGTCAGAGTGTTTAAAGCTGAGGGAGAAAAAGAGGAAGTAGGCAGTGAGCTGTGAGTGTCCCTTTGTGGGAAGCCCTAGCAAGGGGAAGGCTTGGGGAATGGTGGTGCCCTCTGCAGTGTTATTATGAATAGATTTCTTTATTGTTATGACAGATTTGGCTTTCTAGCGTTGGGACTCGACTTTCTGGTGTTTGAATAAATGTCTTGGTTCTGTCTTCCATGTGAAGAGTCTGTTATATTTTGCAATTCAGTGTTATGCCGGCATAGTCATAGCTGCCTCAGGCACTGTGAATGTCATGCTGGAGCTACAATAATCTACATATAGATCAAGATTTTTAAATTATTATATTAATTGAACAAAGATCAATAGCAGTTGTTTTTTAGAACAAGTAATTAGAGATTCCTGGGATTTTGTCAAAGTTCCCCAATACATCAATATAAATTCCCATAGAACATTCAAATATTATCACTGTGTTGAAATTTGTCATTATTGAACAATATTTTGGATGCTTTCCCCCCCAAAATATTCCTGAACCATGTCTAAGGACAGCAGATAATGAGCATAAGAAAACAATCTTCTATTAAACAAAATTCAATAACTCTAGGCCACTGGACAGACCATAGGAGTTGAGGTATTTTAATGAAGACAGTATCTTCTAATCATCAGCATCTTTAAAACTCACCTAAAAAGACTCTTAGGATTAAACCAACTTGTAAAGGTAGTGAGGACCTTTCAGTATTTGAAAAGAAAACTTCTCTTATTCCTAAGGAAAATACCAATGGAGCATCTGTCACTGTTCCAAACTCCCTACGAACTAGAAGATGGAGAATAGGTCTACCAATGTGTGGTTCAGTGACCTGCATCAATCTACAGAATAATTTACAATCCATATTGGACAGATCATAATAGACAAGGTTCAAGTCATCAATCAGGGAGAGTAGAGGTAAGAAAGAAGCATATCTTTCCATGTTTTCCCTATTTTTCTGTCTGCTTTCAATTGGTATTGATCAAGATATGGGAGATTCTACAGAAGCATCAATTAATTTTCAAGGATGAAAAAATCACTTCTCAAGCGTCCTTTCTGAGCAACTGACATGGAAAGGAAAATAAATGTATCTTGTAGGAGAAGCTTGGGGTTTTCTGTTTTTGTTTTGTTTTGTTTTACCAACAAAGTTTTTGTACCAGGATGTATATTCACATTTCACTAGATACCGTGTTTCCCCGAAAATAAGACCTATCCCGAAAATAAGCCCTCCCCTTACTGTGTAAGATTCCTCTAAAATAAGCCCTCCCCCGAAAATAAGCCCTATTGAGATTGCTACTGTAGTGAAGGTGATCCCCTGCGCTACGCGCTACATTACGGTGCCCTCTGTATGCACCGTCGTCCCCCCCCCCAGGTGAAACGCACGCTCCGAGCTGCATCCAATCGGAGCTGCAGCAGTGAGCACGTCATCTTGTTCTTCCCCAGTGATTTGCTTATTGAATAAAGGTACATTTTTTTGTTCACATTTACCTGTTTATTAAAATTGCTGTCAATGTTCATTAAAATAAGCCCTCCCCTGAAAATAAGCCCTCTGGTGTTTTTCTGTCCAAAAAATTAATAAGACAGTGTCTTATTATCGGGGAAACACGGTAAACACATTATGTTGTCTAACCAAAGTATTCCTGGAAAGCAATTTCTAATTATAACTCTTGAAAATTTAAATATATATTTAAGTTAGAAAATTTTTAAATTTAAAGTTACCATTTTATAAGCCCTTTTGCAAAGTCAAAAAAAAAAGTGTCCCAACTTATTTTTTGTGTAAAAAAAATTCTTGTTGAAACTCTCTTTAGGCATCCTATTTTTCTTCCCTGCTCTCAGATAGCTCCTTTTGCTTCCCCTCTTCTTTAAGGCCCTGTCTTGACTAATTTCCTTCTTTACACACTCTCCCTACATGACATCATCCCCATTCTAAGCCTCAGCTCTGAAACCTAAGTGGAAGGACTCTAGCCTTTTGGCTCTCATGTCCCAGGCCTACATCTCCATCTGAGTGTGGTGCTGACACCTTAATCACATAATACTTTAAATGCTAGGGTTCTTAACCAGGGACTCATGAACTTTTTTCTTTTTTCAATATTTTTATAACACAATTTCAATACAATTGATTTCTTTTGGAATCCTATGTATTTTATTTTATTTGGACATTATTTGAAGGATTCCATAGACTTCATGAGACTGTCAATGGGGTCACTGAAAGAAACAAACCAAAAAAAAAAAAAAGGTTAAGATCTCATTCTTTAATGATTCAAGGATCCATGATATTCTGCAGGCTGTCTAAGACCTTCACTTACATACACAGAAACCCTTCTACAACTTGGTAGTTGAGCTTTGAAAGTTGTTTCAGCACAAAAATTCCTAACTTTGCAACTAAAGTAGAGAGCTTTTCAGTACTTAGCTAAATTGGACATTGAATAAAAGTCTATCAAGTATATCTTTACTTGAAGATTTTCAAGCATAAAAGGACCTTATAAAGGTCCTATACTGAACAGGAATTACCTTCGAGAAGACATAGTGATTTGTACACTTTGAATGAGGAAGCATCAGGGGAAGACCTAAAAATTCCCATGTTTTAGAAATAGTCTATTTTTGTAGTTATTTGTGAAGTATTTCTTGCCTCCAGCTGACAAAAATTTTTAATACAATATATATGTTCTCTCATCACACCAATACAGGGAAGGAAAATATCTGCTGAATCCATTTTCATGTCAAAAAATTATCCACTTTCTCCTTTATAGGTACAAAGATAAGAGTTCTTCCAAAATTATAAAGAAAAAACTGTTAAAAGCTGAGGTTGGGAAATGTAGTTATGAAGGGAGACAATCATTTTCCCTAAAAAAGAATAATCTATATATTAATTTCTATTCATAAATATGAAGTAAAATTACATTGATAAAATATGACAATACAACTCATAACTGAAAACATAAGCCTTGAACTGCTGTAATATTTTTTCCCTTAAAGTTGGCATTCTAATAAGTTACATGTTTAAATAAAACAATAATACTCACCATCAACAAGCAACATTAATAAATACCTACTATATGTAAGGGACTGTGCCAAGGAGATCAAGATCTAAAAGAGTGTGTGGGTCTTCATGATTTACTTGTAAGCTTCTTTTATTGGTTATACAGAACCTTTTACTTTATGAGATTAAGATTAAATAAAGACCACAGGCTACATGTCCTCCTCAACACTATTAGAATTATTGATAGAAAAAATATTTTGTCTTTAGCAGAAAATAAAGCAAACAAAACAAATATAGAAAAATTAAAATAATTTAAAACCATGCTAGCAAACACTTGATAACGACTTGCTGGATAATTTCTTAAATTCAAGTATACCTTTCCTTATTGTTACTCTGACAAATCAAATACTGATAATAGAGAGTTCGGGTTTTTAGAGAATTATTAGAAAAAAGAAAGGTCTCAAAATTTTTGCAAGAATATATTTATCATCTGATGAATAGACTAACTAAAAATTAATGACCCATGAAACAGGTCAGACAAAAAAAACAAACACAATGCAATCAATTTTCAAGAACATGTGCCTTATAATTTTCCCCAAACACCTCTGTTTGGGAACAAATCTGAAGGTGTTCATGCATCATTACTAAAAACAACAGTCTATTTGAGTAAGTTGTTGATTGCTGTGGGTATTTCTTGTAAACAAAATAAACCTATAATAGATATTTTTTCCCAAAAGACACAGAAAACCAGATGACCTGATATAAAAATGGATAATAAATTTCATGACACGCTGTACCAAATAATCCACATGAAAGATTTGGTAATGGCAATTAAAAGAAACGATATTTGAATGTAAATACCAATTTATTTTCCTTAATAGTAGTGTCAATAAAAAATAATTCTCTTCCCATTCCTACTTCTCTAACTGCTAATAAGCATATTAAACTTAAAAAGAACAATTTAGGAAAATTCTGAAATCAAAAGGCATTCAGATCTGTCAAGAATCTATCTTGCAAACACATGACAAAATTAGCCTTGTTCTGAGGATGTGTTTACTTCAAAATTCAGAGGAGTTAATGAATGCTAAGTGATAATAATATTAGGCAGCAGTAAGTACATACATAAGTATAGTTAGTTATAACCAACCTTAAAAAAACCATTTCTATACTAAAATAATAATGTTATATTCAATTTCATTCACTGCCAAGCAGAAACGGCAAATTAAAAAAAAACACACAAATATCCAAAAACTTTCCATCGTGGCTATCACTCTTTTCTTATAGCTATCACATAGAAACTGCTTCCACAAGCTGGGAAATGCAACCTTGGGCTTAACTGACCGAGTATCTTCCATTAAAAACAGATTACTATCAACACCAAATAAACTAACAATAACTCAGAAACTGTTTATGATTTTATAAGTCTATTTTATACTCCTCAATTTCCTTCTAAGTACTCATCTTAAAAAAAAAAAAACCTCACTAATTTACCAGACATCTTACATATTAGTAAGTAGCTTGTCAACCTTGACCCAGGGCACAATCCAAAAATGTTCAAATATGTGCCAGATATCTTCCACCAATCTGCAAATGAAACTCAACATGTCCATTACTAAATTCATCTTCCCTTGCCCCTGTCCTTAACTTCTCCTATTATGTGGGTGGCGGCATCACCTTACTAGTCTTATACACTCATATTTGTTTATTTATTAAGCATTTTTTAAGGAATGATTGTGGGTCGAGCATCATAGAAAGCCTGAGGATACAAAGAAAGACAAAATTAAAAAAAGCTCCAGCCCTCAAACACCGTGCATTCTAGTGAAGACCTTTTTGACTCCTCTTGTCCACAGCCATGCCCCCACCTCAAATTCAAACAGTTGTCAAATCCAGTAGATTTCTTATAATGATGATGATGATGATGACGATGAGGAGGAGGATGACATTTACACAGCACCTACGATATGGTAGGAACAGCTCTGGGAATCAGGTGCTATTATTACACCCACTTTACAGATGAGAAAACTTAGACAAATAGAGGTTAAGTCACATGCCTAGGATCACACACTATTAAATGTTGCAGGTCAGGTCTGAAATCAGGTCTTCCTAACTCCAGGCCTAGAACCCTACCTACACCACCACTTAGCTTCCTCATGCCTTCTTCAGCTCTCCCCCTCCATTTAATTCTTGCTGGAAACATTTTAAAGACTCTCTTATTACCTAGATATCTAAAAGAAATCAATTATACTTCATGCAGTTTACTCCCATACTAATCTATCCTTAAGAAAGTTGCACTACTTACATTCCCCAGGAAATCCCCATACCACAACCTCCACATTTAAGTGTTCAGCTAGCCTCCTTTACTTGAAGAACTCTAGTCATGAGGAACTCATTGTCTCCTAAGGCACTCCATTTCACTTTTATACAGACCTAATTGTTGGAAATTTTTTCCTTACATAAAGCTAAAATATACCTCTGTGCAAATTCCACCACTATTCCAAGAGCTACCAACTCCCTGGGACCAAGCAGAACAAATCCAATATAACAATGAGCATTTATTAAGACCCTCTGATGTGACAAAAGCAATTGCTATGCCATTAGAACAAAAAGAGAAGCAAAAACAGACTCTACCCTCAAAGAGTTCTAACAAGGGGGCAACAGGCAAGCAATGGCTCCTCCCTATGGAAGTTCTTCAAATGTGTGAAGGTTGCTATCAACCTTCATTTCCACCTGCCCCCTCCCATCATCCACCAACCATGCTATCTTACAAATCTCTTCTTCATTCTTGGAGAAGAAACTTGTTAGCATTAACATTACCACCACACGCCTCAAATTGTGATGGATGGGAACACTCAAGCTGGAGGTTTTATGAGCAAGAAGTAAAGCTGTTAGTCCAATACTGACACGTTATAGTCCTATACAGTAACTTTACAAACTTGGAGTAAATTCATTATTGTGAAGCATGGAAAGGGAAATGGGTATTCTAGTTCATCAAAAATTCCAGTTCAAATATTGTCACATATATTATATATGGATTTTCAATTAAATGCACCTGATACTAAAATTCTTTTGAATATTTAATGACTCAAAAGTCACTGAAGGATTATACAGCACTTCAAAGACATCATTATTTACATCAATTGTCATCACATTATAGTTGGGCATAAATACCAATTTTACAGAATTATGACTGATAGAATAATCCTGCTGCATATCCTATGCTAGTTCACAATGAAATGAACACAAATTTTTTCTTTGAGGAACAAATATAAAATGAATCCCACACATGTATATAGACTTGCAGCAATGCCTATCAATAAAATGATTTTTCTGACAACTGAGGTACTGTTTATTGCATCAAACTGAAATGAACTGACATAAACAGAACAATTTAAGCCACAGGACTAAACTCATTTATAAATATCAAAAACAAAATCATTATGTAACAACAAAGTTTTAAACAATTTTAGACAGCTAGGTGACACAGTGGGTAGAACACCAGGCCAGGAGTCATGAAAACTTGAGTTCAAATCTAGTCTCAGACATTCATAGTTGTAAGCTTGACCCAGGGCAAGTCACTTAAGCCTGTTTGTCTCAATTTCCTTATTCGTAAAATAAGCGAGAGAAGGAAATGGCAAACCACTCCAGTATCCATGTGAAGATAACCCCACATGGAGTCATAAAGAGTCACATACAACTGAAATGACTGAGCAACATTTTGGTGTCACTAATCTAAGCAAGATAATTCACATAATAAAATGTAGTAACATCTATAAAGTTGCCTATTATTCGCAAAAATGAATTATTTTACCCAATAAAAAGCCTGTATGATGCCTTCACACATTAAAAATTTGATGTATTTGTTCTATATAACTAATTAAACATTTAAAGATTTCTGTAAATCGAAAAAGGATATCTCTCTCCTCAACACTTGCAACCTCAACTTTGGCATGTATTACATTCTGTTTTGCCTTCTGTTTTATTTCCAATAATCTCTAAACTTCTTGAGGACATGTACTATGTCAACCATCTTTGAATTTCCCACAGCCCATTGTTTCATTCTTAAGAGATGCTGTTAACAAAATAACTGCAGGAGAATGAATGAGACTATAAACTTGATTAAAAGTATTAGGATGAATTCAAATCTTTGGTGAAATTATTGATCATCTTTTGCTCACAAAAAAAGGTAACAACATGTTAAACTGATCAACAAAACCATATTTAATATGGACAAATATGAGGGAAGCAGTGGTATGATAGAAAGTACATGGAATTTAGAGAGAAAATTAACTAGATTCCAACCCTTTCTACTTGCTTTATGAAATATAGCAAGTCTCTAAGTATGAAAATCATCATGATCAAATAGGGATAGTAATGCCTGTACTACTAACTGCAGAGGGTTGTTCTGAGGATCAAATTTTATAATTCATTTGGAGCATTTTGTAAACTTTAAAGTCCTATGTCATTTATGACAACGATAATGAATACAATCTCTATGATTAGGCCAAAGACATCTATTACAGAGACAGCCAGGTTGAGTAGAATGCTAGATTTGGAGTCAGGAAAAGGGTTCATTTCTCAAGACTGGCTGTTTGAAATTCAAATTATCAAGACAGCTGATATGTGTAAATACAGCTACATGGACATTTTAAAGTTTTGTTTCACACTTTAAAAAGCCTTTGGGTTAAACTACTGTGGTACAGTGTAGAGGACTATTTAATTATGAGGAAGCACTAATTCAGCAGAAATAGCATCAGATAGAAACTGAAAACCTGGATTCCACTCCTACCTCCAGAATTCGAGTTTTGAAAGCTCATAATTTTGTGTCTATACTTAGGTAATGTTGCATCCCCTGACAAAACATAAGCTCCTTGTAGTCAGGGACTATCTTGTGTTTATCTTTCTATTCTCTATGTTCTTCACATGACAGGTGCTTAACTGATTATTATTCATTGGAGGACTGATGTGAACAAAACCCTAAAACTGTCTTGGCTTCAGTTTTCTTATTTGAAAAATAAGAATAATAGTTGGAATAGTTGAAATTACCTTTCAAGATAATGTAAGCAAATCATTTAAAAAACCAGAGAGTGCTATAGAAATGTGAGCTATTCTATTCCAAATACAAACATGAAAAGGATAAGAAAAGTATTAAGGTCTGGAGAATCAGACATGAGGATTTTTTGTGTTGCCAGATTAACACTTTATCAGTTTTCTTATTATGGTAGAACTGTTCTGCTGCACTTCTCTTATGTACTCAGCAATTCCCATCAAATCCACATAGCAGGACTTCTGCCTCTCTGACCTAATGTGAAATTAATCAGGACCCATTACAATAGCCTCATAACAACTCCAAATCTACCCTATCACAAATTAATCTTTCATCGTGGTACACTGTTACCTGTTAGTTAAAATTAAAGCTCCTTTTCCTGACATGCAAGGCCCTACCAAAGGACCCAGACTTAACTCCTTCTGTTATACCCTCCACACAGTCTACCTTCCAACCAAAATAAATGATCTTTGCCCTTCAACAAGCCCCACAATCTCCCATGCCATGTTGTTGGCCACATCTGGAATATCTCGCTTTTTGCCTGGAATAGCTCCCTTTTTGCCTGTGAAATTCTACTCATCTTTAAAGACCAACTCAAATGCCACCTCCTTCAGAAACTTCTTCCAAATCACCAGTTTGAAACCATTTTCCCTCATAGACCACACAATGCATTTTGTTTTGCATTTCTTCTAAGCTGGGTGGTGAAGAGGGCAGGTGACTGGATTAAAAAGTCAGAAAGACCTGAATTCAAATCCTGCTTTAGAGACTTTCTATCTTTGGAATCCTGGAGATGTTCATTTAATTTCTCTCAGTCTTAATATCCTCATCTGTAAAATGGAGATGATAAAAACAATACCTACTCACAGGGTTGTGGTTATAATCAACCAAATTAAAAACATGAAAAGTGCTTTGCACCCTTTAAAGCATTATATAAACAGAAGCTATGATTACTGCCATATAATACTATGTATTATAATTACATATGTTTCTATATTCTCCATCAGCTTCCCAGAGCAGAAATCCAATGAGAGTTTAGACCATATCTTACTTAATTTTTTTTACCTTCAACACCAATCAGCAAATTTCTGAACATACTTAGTTACTTAATAAAAGGCTGTGGAATGAATTCTCACGAATAGATAAAATTCAAGTTACTTCTATTATTTCCCATGATTTCAGGGAAAAAAAATCTGATGACTCAAAATATTTATTGTAATGAGATTTAGGGATTATCTGGAAATATAATTTGTTTGTACTACCATAAACAGCATAAAAAATCAAGAGTTAACAAAAACAATTAGGGTAATTTTAAGCCTCTCAATTCTAGGGCCTTCATTTTGGTTAGTCTCATTTATTTCTGAAAGGTTTAAAAACAGGGCAGAAATATTCACTGTTTCTCATATTTCCCCATAATCTATATGGCTATAAATAGATTATTGACTTTTTCTCTCCTCTTGTTGCTCATTCTCATTCTTCTTTAATTTCCTTTCCCTACTCTATTACAGACAAAATAAGAATGCTTACTATATCTGGAATACAGCTAATCTAGTAAATTTTTAAGATTTGGGTCTTCCTAGGGGCGTTTATAACCACATAATCATCTACAGAAACTTCTAGGGAATTGTGTATTTTTTACATTTTGCTTTGCTACTAAAACCATTATTTCTCTGAGATCAACAATAATACCTAGAACCATTCTAATGTGTTACTTCTGTTTCCTTAACAACACTATATATACATATATGGGGATGATATGCAAAGTAGAGATGTATGTTTTATCTCATCATACCTATGTGCTTCTGCAGGTGAGGACAATTATAGCAAGGAATATAAAAGGAAGGTTTCTCAGTTTGTTTTTATAAACAGTTGCAAAGTAAAGAAAACAGTTCAAGATATTAGGCAATAATTATATGCTCGGGAAAAAAATGGCATTAAAGGGGAAAAAGGA
Organism: Petaurus breviceps papuanus; assembly: GCF_028583685.1. Classification (NCBI taxonomy): domain Eukaryota; kingdom Metazoa; phylum Chordata; class Mammalia; order Diprotodontia; family Petauridae; genus Petaurus; species Petaurus breviceps. The sequence continues at coordinate 582,969 of NW_027185887.1, read as the reverse complement.
AAGTATTCTATTTTTTTAAAAAGGCCATTCCCAACAAAACCTGACAAAGCAGTGCTTTGTGACAATCAGATGAAAGAAACCTGTAAACCCAAGGCTCTAATTTTCCTATGGTGACTGTGTAATATTTTGCAAAGTAAAATTGACTGAGATGGAAGCTATTTTGCATGGTACAGTGGCGATGGCTAACAAATGAGAGTTTTGTGAGCTGAATGTTAGTCCCCTGCCTCATCTGCCACCCCTAATGACAGCGGCCACCTGCTGTTTTATTGTCACAGCTGGAGCCAGCTCACACTCCTTGGTGCTGAGCTCTGCCCATGAGCGCCAAGCTCTCTCTTCGCCTCATTACTTTGATGAACTTTTTATGGTCAGCACCCATGAAGACCTCATCTAGGACTATGCAACCTAGACTGGCTTCAGGGAGTGCTTTCAGCTAGCATGAGGTGATAATACACAGTGATACTAAGACTGCTACTGCCTATCAGCTAACCAAGAAGTCACTATACTAGACTTTTGACTCTACAGGGCCCTCAACAGGTAAAATGCCATGAAGTTATAATATATTAAAATTTTCTCTTTCTCTTAATGCAACATAAATACCTAAGAATAATGCTCAAATGAGTTGTGGTTTGTTGTTGTTTTTTCAATGGCAGGTGATACTAAAAGAACCTTAATGGAGTGTATATGATTGCAACCACAGAATAAACAAATTTCAACATTCTTTAGATCCAGATTCACAAAGAGAAAATAAATTATTACTGAGGGAAAAAAGAAACTCAAATGTGAAATATCAACACCTGATTAGAGGTTTTTACCAAATGAAAACCCATCAAAAATCACTCAGTTAATCAAATAAACTAGGATTAAATTCAATTTAATCTATGATTTGAAAAGAATGTTAAAACAATTTATTAATTTAATATTAAAACAATTAAAAGAATGTTAAAATTCAAGACAACTAAATCTGCAATGAAATTTTATTTTTATCTAGTCAAATTCTTTTGTCTTTTACATCACAGCATAACTTACGTGAAAACTAATATTATTTAAAAAAATGAGGTTTTTAAAGTGTTAATCAGACAGCCAAATTTTTTTGAGATTTAGAAATCATTCAAATAATCCTTAAATTCTCAAAAGGTAAATATGCAGCATCTATCTAACATTATTTCTACAGAGTGCTAATTCCTTTATTACAAGATTTTAACCCAAATATGTCCTTTCAAAATAGAAATAATATTCATAGCGTGCACAGTCATACATGTTCTCATATTTACATTTATCATTAAGATAAATATATATGCTGTTAATAATAATTTCATTAACATTCTGAAATCATCAAATAACATTTTGATTTTCTAGTGCCTTCAGGCTAATGCAAGCCTAAAACCAAGAACATTTTCAGTATTCATTGTGTAGCAATCCAGCTGATCAGTCTTGACAAATTGATGCAATGTTATAAACCATTAAACTTCATTTAGTTTCATTAGAGAAATTCCAACCCTCCCAAAATGTAACTATCTTTTTTATTTGTATAACAAATGTAATCCCTAGCATATTAGGCATTCCTCTCCCCAAAACAGGTATATGTTGTACTTTACTGAGTTCAAATGTCCAATAACTGTTAGAATTCAAAAATGTTGATATTTAAGGCAAGAGATAGAGCTATGTGAACTCTACAAATATAGCTAACTATGGTGAGAGAGAGAGAGAGAGAGAGAGAGAGAGAATAAAATAGTATTGTGAAGATCTAAATACTTTTATTATTAAGAACTAATGCGTTAGAAATTGCCAACCCTCTAAACAACACATCTCTGAATATTATCCTAAACCTCTTCAAAGACAAGAAACATAAAGTGCCTGGCCTTAACCTTACCAAAAATTAAAAGATGTAGCAACAATTTTACATTCTGTATGAGACAAGGTTTAATAAATCTAGGTGATTTTTTTCCTAATGAGAATAAAAACACAGAAGATTAGCAAGTCCATTTTAATTAAGGGAAATCTTATGTATTCGTTTTATATTAATCATATTTAGAATAATCTAAATAAGGTGATCTTGAAATATATAAAATACAATTTGTTACCTATTTTGTTTGGTTTCAGTGTCTACAACACACTTTTAAAGTGTAAAAACTATACTATCTACAATGTACTGGAGCAAGCCTTAGCATCTGAAAAAGATGTTGAGGAACACATTATTATAAGTGAAATGCAATATTGCCAGTTGATGATAAGATCTTTTGTTTCATACCTACAAAAGAAGATATTTAACCAAAATTACTAAAATCAAAATAGCATAATTTATCGTAATTTCTTGGTTGTTGTTTTTTTCCCTTTGCTGGTAGGTCCTGGATGTCTATACTTCACTGAGTTCAAATCCGACCTCAGACACTTAACAAAAAAAACTTAGCCCTGTGACCTTGGCCAAGTCACTTAACCCCAAATGCCCTCCAAAAAAAAAGTGTCACTCAGAACAAATGGTCTCATGAACTATATAGAACATTATGTGTTTCTGTGTTGATAAACTGAATAAAAATACTTAACCACACCAGAAGAGTTGGTGGTCAAGAAGTTTACTAATATCAAATCTCACTTATCTGCTGACTCTATATAAAACTAGAGCTAACCTTTGAAACAAGTCCTTACTTCCCTCAAATACTACCTGGCTCAGAAAATGTACTCATTCTCAAGCACCAGTTAACTGTTTTTTAATAGTATCTTATTTATTTCCAATTACATTTAAAAACAATTTTTAACATTCATATTTTATAAGGTTTTTAAGTTCCAAATTTTTCTCTTTCCCTTCTCCCCAAGACAATGTAGGTTATATAAGTACAATCATGTAAAACATATTTCCATAATAGTCATGTTTTAAAGAAGAAACAGATCAAAAGGAAAAAAAAAACATGAAAAAAAGTGAAAATAGTATGTTTTCATCATTCAGACTCCATCAGTTCTTTAGCTGTGGGTAGCATTTTCCATCCTGAGTCTTTTAGAATTGTCTTGGATCACTGTATTGCTGAGAAGAGCTAAGTCAATTATAGCAGATAATCAGACAACTTTGCTATTACTGTATACAATGTGCTCCTGGCTCAAGAACCAGTAAGATTTGAGATGAGCAAGACAAGAATGCATCTGTAATTGCTCAAGATTAAAATTATTACCTTCCTATTGAAAAGGATTATTCTGTGTAGTCAGTAAACACTGAGGTTTTAGAAAATAATGATCAGGGCAGTGTGCCTTAGTAGCCAGAGACCTGGCCTCACAATCAGAAAGACCAGAGTTAAAGTCTTACCACATCTGACATATGCTGGCTGTGACCATGATAAAGTCACTGAACCCTGTTAATGGTGTTAAACTCAAATAGAAATGGGGCTACTAATTCAAACATAAGGATGATTGCAGCCTGAATACTGATTTAACTTTAGAGAAAAGGCAAAGAAGAAAGAAAATAATGACCAGAACTTCTTTCTTCTTGGCATACAGTATATAATGAATAAATGCTGTTTCATTTATTCAGGCAGAAAGTCAGAAAGAATTTATTTACCATGTGTCAGGTACTATGCTAAGCACTTAGGATACAAATAAAAGTAAAAGCTGATCCTGTTCTCAAGACAAAACAGACCCATTTAAACATCAGAAGAAAATAACAATGTAACAACAACCAAATAACATAGTCTAATAGCTAAAATAAAAAGAGAGAAATGCTCCTTTCCTTTGACTTTACTGCTGATCACAGGACATTTAGACTTGCCACAAGGCAGTTTAAAATAAAAAGATTCTTCTTGAAACAGAACATGACTGTAGGACAGTCTCTAATGAGAAAATAGACATATTAGCAATTACATTCTCATAGTTCAATGGCTTAAAAAGGGTTGTCACAGAAGTTAAAGAAGATATCCAAAGTCGAGGACAAACAATTTTGTAAATTTTAAGCAAAACTTTTTGAGGCCAAAATCCAAAACTAAGGAATAAACAAACTCTTATGAAATCTCCTCCTTATTCTTCCCCCATTCTCATACTACATTCATTTGCCCCCAAAACAGCCACAAAGATAATTAGTTTTTAAAATCATCAATTCTCTACTAAAATAATAATCAGTCTAACGTAACTTGTGAGAGATGAGCTCATATCTATTAGTCACTTTAAGGTTTACATAATGTAATTGTTATTATTTCCATTTTATAGAATAGGAACCTGAGATAAATAGCGCAAAATAGCCAGCAAATATTCAATCTGGAACTTGAACTTGGGTCTCGGGACTGCACTATCTGCACTTTTGGCAGGGCTAGGGTATAGTTTGTTTCAATGGTAATAAACCAAAGATTTTGTGAGAAAAACGAGATTATATAAGTAAAACACTTTGCAAACTTAAAGAGATATATGAATGTCAGCTATTACTACCTACCACTGATAGAATTCAAAACCGACAAACATTTCCTTCACCTCACAACCCCAAACCACCACCAGGAGACTAAAGAGAATTTGTGAGTATTTAAAACGATGAATAGACTCATGGACAAAAAGTTGTAGGTGCTAGCAACATCAGAAAGTACCTGAAATCAAGGAAATTTAGCCTAACATGAATTTGATATTAGGATTGAAAGGAAACCAGATACTTTACAAATTATCAAGAGTAATGAGAAGTATAACATTCACTTATTTCATATGTTCATTATTGAAGTGTCCAATGATACTCCTTCATGGATTTAAGATATTTTTTCTGGAAAAATAATGAAACATAATTCCTTCCTCTTATTAGAGAGATGGATCCTTATAGCTAAAAATGTGTTTAAGGCTTGGATCAGTTTTGTTGAGCCATTTTTCTTTCTAATAAGTTAAATGAAGAGACAAGGGGGAGATTATATAGGAAATAACTGCAGTATAAAAAAGGCATCAACACAACAATAGATATTTTTCTGCATTTCTTATTAGAATTTCTTCTGTCTCTGATATTTCCATAGTATAATAATTATCCCTTCCTACTTTGCTTTACAGTTGATAAAACAATTTGTACATGTGTTGATTTTTACATTTATAACTCCATATAGCATAACTAGTAGTTTAAATGGAAATTTTAATTAATGCCATGAAGTGGTACCTAACGTGTAAATCCAGTTAATGAGTTTGGGGTAATGCTTGCTTTTGGATTCTACTACTGCCCACAAAAAAAAAAAAAAAAACAACCCTAACAGTGAAAATAATCATAATATCATATATTTGTACTTTTCTTTAGTTTTATAAAGCAATTTCATATACATTGCATCATTGATCTTAAAAATAATCAGGTGAAGAAGGAAGGGGAGTTACTGTTGCTAGTTTGTAGATGGGAAAGTCAAGGCTTGTCCAAGCTACTACTGCTTGTCTAAGCCTTCTACGCAAGTCTTCTAACTCCAAGTACTGAATGTTGAAATCTATTTTAATTTCAATAATGGATAAAGTTAAATAATTCACTTAAATGAAGGCAAAACGTAGGACTACTGCTAATGGGGAAGATAATACAAGAGAAAAAGATAAATCCAGACACTGAGTTCCTGAATGAATGATGGAGTTAGTTTAAGCTGGTAAAAAGAAACCTATATCTTGGGGCTGTCACTCTTAGGGTTACAGCTCTAAAGCTGGAAGAGATCTTAGAGATCTATCCAATATAATGAAAAACCTAAGGCAAAAGACATTAAGTAACTTAGCCAAGATCACAGTACTTAGTAAGTGTAAGAGAGTAAGAATTCAAAATTGGGTCCCATGACTATAGAGGCAGGGCTTTTACCACTGCACTACTCAGAAGTATCAGCCAATGATACTATAAGCAATCTGGGAAACCAAGGAATTGTTTACCTATCAGATTTATGGAGAAGGGAAGAATTTATGACCAAACAAGAGATAGAGAGCATTACAAAATGCAAAATGGCTAATTCTGATTAAATTGAAAAGTTTTTGTTTTTGTTTTACAAACAAAGCCAATGTAACCAAGGTTAGGAGGGAGGTGGAAAATTGGAAAATAATTTTTACAACCAGTGTCTCTGAAAAAGGTCTCATTTCAAAAATATACAGAAAACTGAGTCAAATTTATAGGAATACACGTCAAAGGATATGAACAAGCAGTTTTCAGAGGAAGAAATTAAAGATATCTATAACTGTATGGAAAAAATGCTCTAAATCACTACTGATTAGAGAAATGCAAATCAAAACAACTCTTAGGTACCACATCTCACTGGTCAGATTGGTTAACATGACAAAACAGGAAAACAATAAATGCTAGAGAAGATGTGGGGAAATTGGAACAGTAATACATTGTTGGTGGAGTTGTGATCTGATCCAATCATTCTAGAGAGCAATTTGAACTATGCACAAAGGGCTGTAAAAATGTGTATGCCCTTTGACTCAGCAATACCACTTCTAGGACTGTATCCCAAAGAGATCATACAAATGGGAAAAGGACCCTTATGTACAAAAATATTTATAGCAGCTCTTTTTGTGGTGGCAAAGAATTGGAAATCAAGGGAATGCCCTTCAGTTGGGGAAAGGCTAAACAAGTTGTGGATATGTATGCAATAGAATGCTATTGTGCCATAAGACAGACTTCTTAATTAACCTGGGGAGTTTGATATAAACTGATGCTGAGTGAGGGGAGCAGAACCAGGAGAACATTGTACACAATTACAGACACATCATATCTATGATGACTAACTTTGATAGACTGGGCTCTTCTCAGCAATACCAGGTTATAAGACAACTCCAAAGGACTCATGATATAAAAGACTATCCACATTCAGAGAAAGAACTGCAGAGTCTGGAATGCAGATCAAAGCAAACTACTTGCTCTCTCTCATTTTCATTTTGTTTTGTTTCTTCTTACTCATTATTCATTCCATTGGTTATAATTCTTCTTTATAATCTGACTAATGTTTAATGTGAAGCTATATGTAGAACCTATATCAGATTGCATGCCACCATTGTAGGGAAGAAGATGAGAGGGGGACAGAAAATTTGGAATTCAAAAAGTTGTGTAACTGAATGTTGTAAACTAAAACTAAGTAAATTTTTTTTTAAAAAGAAAGAAAATGGCAAAAAAAGAAATATCAGTCAAATCTACAGCCTTACCTATTCTATTCAACAAAACAGTATATACCCAACTGATCTAAATCCAAACAGCACATTTAAAAGTCATACTAATTTTTGTAAATATACACTCCATTGATAAATTCAGTTAATTTACTTTGAATGTATCACAATAATTTGATTTTCCAGGAAGAAGGTAAGGAAAAAAAATGATGCTTTTAGTTATGTAACTACAAAGCTACATTAGAAACCCCATTAAACCAAAGAGCTAAAAGATTACTCATCGTATAGGGGTGGCTAGGTGGTGCAGTGAATAAAGCACCAGCCCCAGAGTCGGGAGGACCCGAGTTCGGTTCCAGCCTCAGACACTTAACACCTGCACAAAACAACTAGCCATGTAACCTTGGGCAAGTTACTTAACCCCAATTGCCCCCGAAAGGCAAAAAGAAAAAATGTTATTGTTATTTTATCACCACACCCAGAAATAACTGGACATGTAAACTTGAGTTACTTAACCCCAATTGCTTTAAAAACAAAAATAACTCTCCATTTAGGGGCGGACAGGCAACATAGCGAGTAAGAGCACCAGCTCCAGTGTCGGGATGATCTGGGTCGAATCCGGGCTCAGACACTTAGCACCAACCTCGAAACACCTGGCCATGTAACCTTGAGCAAGTTACTTAACCCCAATTGCTTTAAAAAAAAAAAAAGATTACTCATCCTACAAAATATATTTTACAATTCTAATATAGAAATTAGTGCTGATGACCTCAATTCTTGATTTTTTTTAAGTAATGTACCGATTTAGTACTACACAACTTAAAAAAAAATCTATGCTGCAAAAGAATGCTACCCACTCATAAGATTTCAAAAGGAAATGGGTTATTTTATTATGTGTTTTAAAACAGTTTCTAGAAATATACTGAGCCATAAAAATGGAAACAACATACTCAACATACACTCAATCATGAAAACTTGATCCATAAAACTAAGGATTGGAATTAGGTCCAGAATCCTACCTTCCCCCTGACATTAGCAAGAATTCTTCTAAGTCATGCCACAAAAACAGAAATATAAGTTGATCTTCACTAACTGTTAATATATCTATTATTTTAGCAAGCATATACACAATATATAAACATGTAAGTAAACAAAATGTTCCAGTTAAAAGGAGAATAATGTTGTAATATTCCTTTCACAACATTTCACATTGCAGGGGTTACTGCTATTGGAATTACCTGTATGAATACCAATTAGGAAACTTCACAGATCTTAAAACAGTGACAACTCTTTAGAAATTTACTACCACCTATCTTACAAATTTATAGTATGTTTCAAACACAACCTTTACAAGGTCTTTCTCTAATTTGCTGATTTTTTGAAGGGGAAAAAAAAGAGAATTATAAAAATGAATGATTTATGCCATCAACATAAATCTTAAACCTGCTACATCAAGGAAGAGTATGGAATGAGAGATAGGGATCCTGAAGATTCTATATAAACATCTGCAATTATATCACAAAATATCCTCCCAATAAGCCATCTTGGTCCATCTGTACTGCTATTTCTAAGGTTAAGGTACAACAAACTAGTCACAAACTGCAATGATATTCCTAAAAGTGCAAAAGCAGAATAGAAAAAGAAGCCATGTTTTTGGCCTTTCTCTTTAGACCTATGATAGCATTTTAACCCAGAATACAAAATGAAAGTGTATATGAGTAAAACAATCATTTTTATTTATTAATTTTCACCTACCTAAAAAGTGGCCTAGATTTTAACTATGGAGATTCACTGAACATAATAAAACTTTGGTTTCTTCATCAACAAAATGAGGAAATAAGACTAGATGATAGAGATGCTTCTAGTTTTGAAAAAAAAGTTATTAATTTGCAAAGCACTTAAATATATATGGTATGTGACTAAGGATGGCCATTAATAGGTTGCTTGGGCTGCCTGATTCTGTAATACTTCCATTACAAGCACTTTTTGCTAATTTCCATTGGCTTTGCATTTATTCATTTAGTTAATAAACAAATATTTGTCAAGTAGCCATTCATGCAAAACTCTAAACTTTTGGGGACATAAAGCAGAATGAAAAATAGCTCTCTCTCCTAAAAGCGATAAGGAAGTTACAAAAATGGCTGCAAACAAGGCAATCTGTTATCATATGTATTCATAAGTTATGACATGTATTCATATGTTATTATAAGTATTTAAAAATCCAGTACTATAGAGGTCCTGAAGAAATAACTGAGATTCAAATGGTCCAGAAATTATATCTGAGTTGATTCTTGAAGAAGGGAATGAATAAGATATCCTGAGTAGAACAAAGATAAAATGTATGACTTTCATAGTATAGTGGAAAGAATGCTGGATGTGGAGTTAGAAAAACAGATTCTGCTACTTGCTATTGCCTAAGTCACCTTGGGTAAATCACTGAATCTTTCTAAACCTCATGTTGCTACAGGAACATGATTTCTAAGTTTCCTTCCTACCCTAAATGATCATATGGCACAGAAGTGGAAAGGAAAATTTGTGTTCAAAGAATACCAAGGGCTCTCTATTGGCTAAAACATAGGATATGTATATAGGAAGAAATAAAGGGTACACTGCAACCTGTAGAATGAACCCCCGTCATTGAAAGGTTCATCAGGCTGACTCCTTCCGGGCAACGGAGCCAAGCCTAGTCAGAACTTTGGGCACCAAGAATTTATGATATCTAATCAACAGCTAGCCAGTTAAACAGTAAATTTATAGCAAAGCCTTTTCCCTTTCTGTTCTTCCCTCTTGCTCCAGAGAAGGAAGCAGTGAATAAAAGCACCTGCCACAGGTTTCACCTCTTTCAAATGATCAACAGCCTTTCAGGGGTGGGGAACCTGTGGCCTGAAGGCCATATGTGTCCTTCTAGGTCCTTGGGTATGGCCTTTTGACTGAGTCCAAGTTTTACAGAACAGATCCTTTTATTAAGGGGATTTGTTCTGTGAAGTTTGGTTTCGTTGGCTAGACAGTCTAGCCAATCATGAGGTGGTAGCTGAAATCTTCTTATGAAGCTGACTCTCTGGTTGCCAGTTTCTTCACAGAGATATATTTGTTCTGGCTTCTCCACTTTCTTCTCACTCTTCCTCTCCTACCCATTAATGGCTAATCCATTCATGTTCTTCACCTAAATAGCTTCCTGGGTACTCAGTGACTCATTTCCCTTGTAAGTTAAAATGATTCTAAAACTTCCCTTTTCATTGTTGTAAAATCAACAGTCCTTATTTGGATCACCCCAATAGTTTATAAGAAGCTATATGATTTATTTTGTGAGTTTTTACCTATTGAGCCTTAAAAAAAATACAGTTGAGCTGGGAGGACCAGAATGCCTGAAAGTTTCAGCTTTCTTAGTCTTCAACCAAATCCTCTGTTTCTGAAAACCTGTTTCTTTATGCTTACATGTTATATAAGTATTTGGCAAATGAAAGTTTATTTCAAGCCTTCTTCAGTCACCAGCCATCCAAATATCCAAACATATCTTTTACACATAATTTAATTCTTCTTTGTTTATAAGTTGATTTTCTGACCATTTAAGCAAACAAACTACTAACAATATACCTGAAAACTCAGTTTTGTTATTGACTTTTGGGAATTTTAATAAAGTAAAAAAGTTCTTTCTCTGCCTATATCAGCCACCAAACTGTTGATCTATAAAAGAAGTAACACTTTATTTGCACTTGATTCATTTCTTCTTAATGCATGAAAATGTACAGTTTCTTCCCCTCTGAGAACCCAACTGGTCACATCCTAAAGGCTAAAGAATATATGTATGTATGTATGTATGTATGTATGTATGTATGTATGTATGTATGTATGTATGTATGTGTATGTATCTGTATGTGTGTACGTATGTGTATCAAACTCTTCTACTTCTGTTGCTATATGTAGACTGTTTCTATATCTAGAAACCATCCCAAATTTCATTAATTGAAATAAAAGGAATGAAAATTCTAAATAATTTAGATAAGTCAACCAATATGGAGATGCTTATTCAGAAGAATACTCATGTTTCTTCCTAATACAAGGTCTACAATATATTTTCAAACAGCTAGCTATACAGCCTTTCTCCATTGTGACATTCCTTACCCCATTCCACTGTTTCCACAATTCCAAAAACTTTCCCATTGTTTAACAAATAAATTTTGTCCCAGAATAAATATAGCTCAGACCTCAATAAAAAGTTACATTTCAATTTTTGTTTTTCTTGAGGAGAAAAGAAAGTTCAATATTTGAGGAAAGTATATTTGCACAAAGAATATATTTGAGTGAAGAAAGGAAAATATCCTCAAGATACTTAGAGACAATGCCAGAAGAATGTTTACAGTAAAATAAAATTTCTTATCATAGACTGTTTGAAAGATTGGTTCATTTTCCTCACCAAAGTGGTTAAAAATTATTTTTCAATACACTTAAGCACAGAGGTATTCCCTGGTCCTTTCAAAGTGTCTATTTTCAATTAGGAGATTCTCTCATTCAAATTGTTGCTTTTATTAAAAAGTTCTTCTTAAATGTTATAAAGAAGAAAGAGGTGGAATTCTTTCATGAACTATTTCATCAAAAATATTCTCAATGAAAAGTTCTATATTGGTAAGCATTCATTCTTCATATATTTCAGATGAACTAATTGTTATCTACTAAAATCATTTTATGTCACAAGGAAAAGTTAAGAGGGAAGGGAAAAAGGCAAACAAAAAAGTAGAAGGCAAGGTCACTAATTTTTTAAACTGTTATATTTTGTTTAAACTGTTATATTTAACTAAAGATTACATGAGTGATAAACAAATGAGCCCCACACAAACAAAAGGGAAATGCACATCATTTTTAAACCTACAAATAGTATTCACAGCTTCCTCTATTACCTTTCAGGCAGTCATATAAGTCAGCAGTACTGCAACAAACCTTGAAGACAAGATCTAACCCTCTCGTTTTGCCAATGAGAAAACCAGGGTCCAGAAAGTTGAAATGACTGACCAAAACATGATATATGGAGAATTTTTCTTTACTCACATCAATTTAGACAAATTTTTCTTCTGGAACTTTCACCCAGCTGTCTTCACCGCTAACCTTCTAGTGAAATATATTACAGAGTGAATTGCATTTAAAATCGGAATAAGAGATCCCAGATAGCAACTACCTAAAGAACAGGAAAAATAAAGAAAAGGTCTTATTTTTTACAGTTAGGTTATTAGAAAGGGTGTGTTTTTACCAGGAGGTACCTCTGATTATGAAAACCATACCTGTAGATATTTAACAAATAACCACAAGAATGCTTCTGCTGCAGAAGAAAAAAAAATTACTATTTGAAATAGTGTGGATGAGGCATGAAAATGCCATGTGGATAAGGAATTGATGCAGATGAGTTCTCAACTAAATGACATGAAAAAACAGAACAATTCTGAACCTGGGAGCCTGAACATCCCTTTTGTGTTCAATGCACAAATTACTGTCTAACTCACAGTTTCACACACACACACACACACACACACACACACACACACACACACACAC